>NC_064874.1:80841056-80973556 GCF_943734745.1 Anopheles darlingi | reverse complement strand
AAGAACTAAGAACAGAGCAAATAGATTGCAATGATTAGAGTCCCAAATAATTGGTTGCACAGAAAATTATTACCTTCATTTTGGATTGATTTTTGTTTGTGCTATTTGATTGTTGATCGATGAAACACTGAAGCTAAACTGATAGTGAAATTGATTCTCGAGGCATCTTTTATAGCGACATCAGCAGGAAGCTTCAAAAACGAAAGGAAGGCTCTTCATGAAGGACTTCCGGACTCAAAACAGCTGACGAACCACTATAAAAGCAGACGGTCTCCGTTCGAATAGTCACAGTTCATTTGCAGCAGTTTGCGATCGCAACAAACAACCGACGCTCATCCAACTGAAAACATGAAGGTTAGTGTGGCATCACGACTCCGGCTAATCTGAGGAATTCTCTCTAACATAGTATTCTGATTCTTCTTTCAGGCCTTTATTGCGATCGCCGTCCTGGCTCTGGCTGCCATTTCCAACGGATCCTATGTTCCAGCTGTTCAGTCGGTGCTCCCGTACGCCTACAACTCTGGACTGTATGGCCTGAATGGGTATGACGGACTTGGCCACTACTCTTCTCTCGGTGGCCTGGGATACTCGTCGCTCTTGGACCATGGACTGTCTTATCCGTACTCGACGGCGCTGCCATATGCTTCGGCTCTACCATACTCTGCCTACAACAATGGTCTGTACGGTTACTACGGAACGAAGTATGCGCCGACCGTCGTTCAGGCCAACGTCAACACTCTGAAGACGGTGAACTCGCTGGGACTCTTTGGCGGATATGGTTTGGGACACGGATACGGTTATGGATACAACAACTATCTCCCAGTCGCTCATGCTGCGAAATACGTTGCTGCCAACCCGGGAGCCGTTCATGTGGCCCCACTCCCAGGACACCTTGTCAACCAGAAGTCGATTGTGGCGTAAGATGATTGCAGCTTGAATATATGATTAGCTTTTCTTTAAATTACATACAGTTTTGAGTGGCTTCTCTTTGAAATCCGAAAGAGCGAGGGAAATAGTAAGAAAAAAAATGGAAATGCACCAAGTCAACGTTTCAGGCATAAAAAGTCTACCCTGTGGTGCCTGTGAAGACGGAATTGCATCGATGTACCGTTGAAAATCCATTCGAAAGAACATCAAGAAAACATAACTAGCTGCAGCAAGGCATTGTGGGTTGAGTACCGGACCTCCCTGGTACGCACCCGGTACGCAACACCAAAGTTTAGTTCAAGATCAATGACAGCCCCATTCACTCGCAGTTGAACGCAGGCGCCATTTGAATTACCGGTTTTGACGGTCCATGTGCTCGCTGCTCGTGGACGCAATGAACCGAACAACTGTCATAATGACTGTCTGAAACGGATCCTAACCGAATTTCGACACTCGGTTCGTGCTTCCGCGCGCGCACCCCGTCTAGCGTAGGAAAAATGAATAGAAGGTGTAAAGTGAGCTGCATAGGGGAGCGGGGTGGGGCCCGAGTAAGCTGCATTAGACCTTGACAGCAAGGTGGTCACCGTCTGACATAACGCGGGCACGCGCTTGTACCCGCCCATTTGCCAACACCGGTAGAGCGGTAAGCGGCGCTCGCTGTTCGCTTATACCTTCATACCAGTCGATCAGCTGATCGATGCGTGTTGGTTGAGTTTGGGCGTACGGTGACAAGGTGCGTAAGTGTGCGTAGCGAACGGTCAATGTGCAATGTCACGGGATACCGGTACCGGGCGATGGAATGTGAACTGGTTTTGAGGCACGACAGCCCAATCACTTCCTCGGTACTACTGTTCGGCTTCTCCGGGCGTTGAAAGGGGGATTGATGTGAGGAAGCGGCTCGTTAGGGGCTTGGTTTTGGTTTCATTTATTGAGGTAGAGAGGATCGACATGATTGGTTGATGGGCAGAAAACCCCCCCCAAACCAGTGGCTGCCAAATGTTTAGAGAGTTCCAGGGGCCGGGGCCAGGTTCAGCGACTGCTGGTTGATGGCATGTCCGACCAGGGGAGCTTCATGCACTGCACCACGGTTGGCGGCCAGATAGCGCGCCTCCTTCTGCACCACATGAACCGGGGCAGCGTGCACGACGGCCGGGGCAGCATAGGGCACCGGATGGATGGCGGAGCTAGTGTACGATACGGCCGGGACGGCGTAGCTGTGAGCAGCAGGATAGGCATAGGGAGCAGCTACGTAAGCACCCTCATAACCGGACACGACGTACTTCGGGGCGACGTTCTGCTGGATGACCGTGGTCTGCGGGACAGAGTAGGCCAGCGGAACGGCGTACGAGCTGATGGCACTTCCTTCGGCGGCAACGGCCAGCGCGACCATGACTGCAACAATGATGCACTGCGAATAATACAAAGCACCAGCAGATGAGTATTGTGCAACGCGAACCCCAACTCTTGTACTGCACCCGCTCTGACACTCGCTTACCTTCATATTGATTTGATTTTGGGGGTGTTTTTGGCTCTCTGCGAAAAGCTTTTCAAGCAAGGAAGGTTGCTTCTGAACTGAGCGGAACTCAACCAACTTATGATTCTAGCAGGACTGCGAGTGGGCCTTTTATACCTCGTAGTATAAACTGCGAACCATCGAATGAACGGTATCACATTCCTTTTTGGTCTAGTATCCGCCTTGTAAGTAATAGGCTCAAAACATACTTAGTATAAAAATCAACGCGGAGGATCCCGATAGCGGCCGAGGTGATGTTTTTTTTTTGCGAGGTGGGGATACTAACCCACCTAGGTCAAGAGATCCGCGTGGCTTTGTCTTGGCCAAATGGAAGTGAACGCAACGTGTATGCTCCCTGTAAGCGGTTCTAGGAGCCCATTCCTTCGCCTCGCCATTAGCAGCAATCCAAAAGGCAAAACGAACCTAGACCAGAAGAAGTCCATTCCATTTGCAAACTAGGGGAGAGAAGGGGGTAGGGGGAGGGAGAGGGTGATGGTTGCCCCAAAAGAATGGCGGTTAGAGCTGGCACATTTCGGTCTTCAGGATGTTGGAATTGATCGGTCAGCAAAGCTGCGCGATCGACGGGATAAAGGGTGGCGCCAATGAGCAATGACAAGCAAAGCGGATGTTGCGTGGCTATCTAGATTGTGTTGCTGATAAAATGACAACTTTATGCTGTCGAAATTATGATTGGAAGTCTATTTAGTTTGAAAACATAGCTACAAGAAAGCAAATGTTGATCATTATACTAAAGTTGATCGCAAGAAGTCCGTATAATCTTGATATAACAATCGATTTTATCGACGAAGTTGCTTTCGTAAAGATCAAATAAAGAATCCAATCACTAGATAATCGTAAGGATTATGCTTTAAACGAAAAATCTATATCTGTAAAATGAACTAACTAAAACACATGGCATAATGTCTAGTACGGGTTTTGAAACGAAAACCCCAACAATTGATGTTACAAATGTACACTCACTTCGTTACTTTCAATGAACCCATAAATGGCGTGTGATAGGATTACGCCTTTCCAAACCACCGCAAGCTGCTCATTGAAGTGTAAGACCATTTTACAGCCCACGTTACCGAGCGCCGAGCATTGCACTAGCACGCGTCATTGCAGTTTTTCGTTTAATTTTAGGTCCTTGGAATGCGTGTACCGCTGCACCGATCGTGTCACTCTCCCTTGAAGCCACTGAAAATCCATACGATCGTGCGTAGCGCTCTTAGTGGGGTGCTGAGTTCCGGTTGGCGGCTCAAGAACGCGTTGGTACCGGCATCGTTGTAGGCTTCACCCACAACCATGGCATGCGTTTTTCGATGGTTTCTGGGAGAGAGGGGCAAGGCCTCCAATCGAATGCGTATGTCACCGCGCGAGGTCATTGGCCAACCAGTCGCTGAGCCGTAGCAGAGGTTGAAAGTATTATTATAAAAAGCGACTCGAGCTACTGGAGCTGCATCAGATCTACTCGACCATTTACAACAGCAACAGTCAGAGCCCGAGCTGCTTATACCAACAATCATGAAGGTAACGATTAAACCGATACTGCGCAGACAGGATCGTGATGCTGTTCCCGACTAACCTTTACCATTTTCCTTTTCGTTCCCGGTACAGTGCATCGCAGCTGTAGTCATGATGGCCGTCGCCGTTGCTGTTCAGGGATCATCCGTCAGTTACTGGGGCAATGGGGCCGTTCTGCCATATCTGGCACCAGCAGCCCACGTCGGAAGCTGGGTACAGGACGATTCTTACGCCAGAATTGTATCTCCATGGAACTACGCTTACCAGGCCGCCGCCCCAGTCGCTGTCGCCGCTCCCTACGCCGCCTACCAGCCGGCGGTTGTGGCCGTGGCTCCGAAGGAAGCCCGCTATCTGGCCGCCAACCGTGGTGCCGTCCACGAGGCCCCTCTGCCGGGACACATCGTTAACCAGCAGTCGCTCAACCTCGAACCGGCACCAGGAACTCTGTAAAGGCTTCATTCTACGTTCTTCGAACAGTTGGACACGGTTGATGGTTGTAATGTTGGAAGCTGCAAATAAAAGCTCGTTGTGATACTCCCATATATCAGCTTGTTGGTTCTTTATGCGCATTGCATGCTCTACCTTTCAGAAACTTTTACACTTTCACTATTTATCTCTTCCTTGCCAGCTTGTCGAGCCCCTCTTGAGTGTTTGGTCTTTTAAACACTTAATCTACGATTCGTTCATTAGGTATTCTTGTCATGCTTCTATAGAATTTTAGTAAACCATAACTTTTCCAGCATCAAAGTGCTGCAAAATGTAAAAAAAGAATTAAACTATTAAAATTTGAAAAAATATAGAAATTAATTTTTTCAAATAAAAAATCTTTCAAACTGCTTTTTTATCCGAATATTGTTTCCCACTTAAAACATATTAATGTTAATAGGCGGGTACTAACTTTAATGATTCGAAGATTCGATTTTCCTTCTTTTTTAAGACGTTTTAAGTCTTTTAAAGACTTTAATTAACAGAAAAAAAAATTTACTAAGCAATCGAGAACGATTACGAGTAATAATGATCAGAACTCTTTCGTGCTGGACCAACATCACACTGATTGGTAGCACTGGTTTATCGCACAACAAACAGGTTTCAGTTAGTATAATTAACATTCCTGCAATTAGTTCCGAAATGCCATCGACAATCGTTACGTGAAATTTGACGATGGATGATGCATTCAGACAGCGGGCACTAGTCCAGCGACCATATTTAACAAATGTATGTCCTCTAAATGTTAAAATGCATTCCAAAATAATGCATATCTGAAACTCTGGAACACTCTGGGCGATATATCCTATTCATTTGCATTCCTCCTGCTGATCGCGGTCCTGTCTTGCGAAATCCCCTAACCAAGCGCACTGGTTCGCCCTCGATACGCCCCTGCACGGACCTCCAATTTTGGTGTCTCAACACCGCCCTGCCTCGTTCGATGGTTTGGTTCGATTGGAATTCCTTGGCGACGCCAGTCCGTCGCCATGGAACGGCGCACCGTTTGCGTTACGGTCGCATAGGTTTTGATTAGCTTTCGCTTTTTTTTGCGGTCGTCGATCATCAGATCGTTTTCGGCAAGCCCACCGGCTGACCGGGGAGCAAGTACTGGTTGTACCGGTTTAGAATTACGTATGATATCGTTCCAACATGCCGGCCGGACCAGCCTTTCGGCCCATCAGTGACGCGTTATCCAGGAAGTGGTTCGTGAAATAGGGGCGCAAATCACCGAGAAATCGAGCAAGGTATGGACCCTGTGTGGAATAGGGAGGACGGGCACAACGAAAGAAAAAAAAACACGAATTTAATCCAACGTATTTGGCCACCCCAGAACGACGCATGGTTTAAGGTTGTGTTGCCTTCTCCTTGGGGTATAAACTTGGTTAAGAACTTTTCCTTTTACCGCTGCCTCACGTTACGCTTCAGGGACCATCGTTGGCTGGCTAGAGGGACGAACGAACGAGTTTTTGTTTTTTTTTCTCTTCGTTCGGAAAGATGTAAGTCCTCGGAAGATAGAACAAGATTTAGGCCATTGTGGTGTGTTTGGAGATTTTCGTATAAATAGTGGACTGTCCCGGTGATGGATGTCATAACACAACTGCTCTTCGTACCACTCGCATCCCAACGCACCCCAAAAACAATAAGCATCATGAAGGTAAGACACCCAGAGCGACTGACAAGGATCAAGTGTTTAACGAAGCGCATTTCCCATTTCGCAGTGCATCGCAGCTGTAGTCATGGTCGCTTTGGCCGTTGCCGTCGAGGCTAACCCAACAACGGTTTACAGTGTGCCGACGCAAACCGTGGTCCAGCAGAACGTAGTGCCCCGCTACGTCACTGCCTACTCTGCTCCGGCCGTTACCTACGCCAGCCACGCCGTCGCTCCTGTCGCCGCTTACGCCGCCCCGTTGGCCTATGCTGCCCATAACACCGTCGTCCAGAGCCCGGTTGCTTACTCCGCTTACGCTGCTCCGGTCGCTTATGCCAACCACCAGACCAGCTATGTGCATACCGTTCCGACCGTGTACGCTCAGGTCCAGAAGGAGGCCACCTATGTTGCTGCTACCCGTGGTGCTGTCCACACTGCTCCCCTGGTCGGCCACGCCGTCAACCAGAAGTCGCTGAACGTGGAGCCGGCTCCCGGAACTCTGTAAATCATATTACTCGACGCTGCGCAATGAATGCTGACGATATGGAAGGGTTAAAAGTTGTGTTTGATTTTGAATGCTCGCTGGCTCGAAATAAACTGGAGTGTTGCATGAGATTGGATTGATAACGAATTGTTCCTCGTGTTCGTCTATTTCATTGTGGTTTTGTCTACGAACTCGTCTCAGTATTGTCGCGTTGGATCAATCAAGATGAATTAAACTACAGCACCAAACGGGGCAAGCTAATTGGATTACCTGTTTCTCCGCATAGCTTACAGCCTACCATCCACCATCCAAATACACCTCCTCTGGTCTTTCAACAAATATATCGTGATGCGTGTGCGTCTTCCGCAAACCGGAAAGTCAGCTTCTCCACCGATTGTTCTATGCTTCATAAAGGTGGCCAACAACCCTTCCTATTATGAAAGAGGAACATGCTGTTCTGTTCACGGATAGAGGTATCGGTGGACGGTTGACCGACCGTAGACTTATGGCAAGGCGTGGCCACTCTTCCACGCGCGCGGTCCGCGAACCAGCAATTAACGAACGCTTGAAGCGTAGGTTAGGCACGAGTCGGAATGAGTGACACCCTGGCACATTAAGAAGGCGTCGGTTCAAAGCTGCTTAGAAATAAAGGTGCTGCGCGAACTGAATACGCTCAAAACCCTACAACAAAACGAGACAACTTCAAGGCCGAATGTTGGTATCTGTCACGGATTGATTTGCTCGATTATTCTTCTTCTTTGCGTGTGGTACGGAGCTTCTTTGTGGAATGGATACGATGTTTCGATTCAATATGCTGCTTATTCGGCGTTTAAAGATACTAATACAGTTTCCGGATTTTTGCTTGGAAACCTGGCGTTCCTGAAACAAGTAAAACCAAACATATCAACCATGACAGATATCACGGAACATTAAAAGAAAAATTTATGCTCGAAGTTACTGTCGCATTTAAAAAAATTAAAACAACATTTCACTTGAACAGACACTGTTTAATAAAACCCAATCAAAAGCTGTTAGATATTGTTTACGCAACGATCGATTTCTGGTTGACAAGATGTCCTGGGAGTGGGGCCACATGAACGGCTCCCGGGTTGGCAGCAACGTATTTCGCAGCATGAGCGACTGGGAGATAGTTGTTGTATCCATAACCGTATCCGTGTCCCAAACCATATCCGCCATAGAGTCCCAGCGAGTTCACCGTCTTCAGAGTGTTGACATTAGCCTGAACGACGGTCGGCGCATACTTCGATCCGTAGTAACCGTACAGACCATTGTTGTAGGCAGAGTATGGTAGAGCCGAAGCATATGGCAGCGCCGTCGAGTACGGATAAGACAGCCCATGGTCCAAGAGCGACGAGTATCCCAGGCCACCGAGAGAAGAGTAGTGGCCAAGTCCGTCATACCCATTCAGGCCATACAGTCCAGAGTTGTAGGCGTACGGGAGCACCGACTGAACAGCTGGAACATAGGATCCGTTGGAAATGGCAGCCAGAGCCAGGACGGCGATCGCAATAAAGGCCTGAAAGAAGAATCAGAATACTATGCTAGAGAGAATTCCTCAGATTAGCCGGAGTCGTGATGCCACACTAACCTTCATGTTTTCAGTTGGATGAGCGTCGGTTGTTTGTTGCGATCGCAAACTGCTGCAAATGAACTGTGACTATTCGAACGGAGACCGTCTGCTTTTATAGTGGTTCGTCAGCTGTTTTGAGTCCGGAAGTCCTTCATGAAGAGCCTTCCTTTCGTTTTTGAAGCTTCCTGTTGATGTCGTTATAAAAGATGCCTCGAGAATCAATTTCACTATCAGTTTAGCTTCAGTGTTTCATCGATCAACAATCAAATAGCACAAACAAAAATCAATCCAAAATGAAGGTAATAATTTTCTATGCAACAAATTATTTGGAACTCTAATCATTGCAATCTATTTGCTCTGTTCTTAGTTCTTCATCGCAATTGTGGCTATTGCTGTTGCTGCTGCCACCGAAGCATCATACCTGCCATACGATAATGTGCTGTCCTATCCGAGTTACGCTTCCGGTTTGACTGGCTCATCCTATGGTCTGCCCGCAGTGGTAGACAAGTATGCTTATCCTTCGTTGTACGGTGGCTATCCAGCAGCCAAGAGCATTGTCTCGTATCCATCGGTCGATCCCGTTCTGGCAAGCAAAGTGATCGATAACAGCTATGGTCTAGGATACAACAAGCTCGTTGCTCCAGTCGTCTCCACCAAAGTGATCGATAACAGCTATGGCCTGGGATATAACAAGCTCGTTGCCCCAATCGTCTCCACCAAAGTGATCGATTACAGCTATGGCCTGGGATACAACAAGCTCGTTGCTCCAGTCGTCTCCACCAAAGTGATCGATAACAGCTATGGACTGGGATACAACAAGCTCGTTTCCCCAGTCGTCGCTACCAATGTCGTCGATGCTGGACTGTGGAACTATGGAGGATATGGTCTGGGATACAACAAGTATCTTCCGTCTGCTCCAGTTGCCAAATATGTATTGTAAATGTTACTAATGTGGTTCTAATAAACCGGCTCCGATGTACGATGCATTGCTTTTAACCTAAGCTACTGTCGTTGATTTTGAAATTGTGTTGGTGTTGCGTTCACTTTTCAGCTCGCGGCTGTTGCTTCGCGTATCTTCGACGGTTGGTTTTTTGTGTTCTTTTGAGCATTTCGGCGATTCTTTGTTGTTTCGCATGTATCGTGGAACATAAATCCATACACCTGATTCCGTATATAAAGGAGACCTGATTCATGCATCAATCAGAATTGAAACGATCATCAACAAGATCACATCTATCCACTCACCCAAACCCAAACCCCTAAAAGCAATCATGAAGGTAAGAAAATACATTGGTTTCAGATGCTAAAATTATTAGAATCTGTTTAACTGAATTTTGATCCGCATATGCTTTCTTCCTTACAACATAAAGTGCATCGCAGTTGTAGTCATGGTGGCTCTTGCCGTTGTTGCTGAGTGTGGCATTGTCCATCATGCACCAGTGGTGTACTCGGCTCCCGAGACCACAGTTGTGCAGCAGAATGTTGCCCCGAAATATGTTGTTCCCGCACCGATCACCTACGCCACTCATGCTACCTCGTATGCCGCTCCGGCCATCTCTTATGCTGCGCAAACCGTTTCCTATGCCGCTCCAGCTATCTCTTATGCTGCCCCGATTGCCTACTCCGCCCCAACGGTCGTCGCTCAGCCAGCCGTTGCTGTCGTTGCCCAGAAGGAGGCTCGTTATGTTGCTGCTACCCGTGGAGCTATCCATGAGGCTCCTCTTGCAGGACATGCCGTCAACCAGCAATCCCTGAACGTCGAGCCTGCTCCAGGAACGCTGTAAATCAAATGATTAAATTAATCAAATAAAATAAGTTGATGATGCCAACTGAAACTGAAATTGATGCCTTTCATTTTATCTCTTGCTAATTGTCTGTGGTCAAGGACGTTTCAAATTATGCCATATTTCATCGAAATAAAATGATTTATAACTATTGCGCCACATCATTCGTGAAATTAACGTATTTGAAGTACGAAATTATCGTATTAACATAAACGCATTAAATGTTGCAATTATATGATTCAGATGTTGGCCTGAATATTGCTAAGAGTCTTTATTTACAGATCATTTTTCATATCACATTCATATTCACGAAGGGAACAACTTAGGCTACAATCGACTTCTGGTTGACAAGATGTCCTGGGAGTGGGGCCACATGAACGGCTCCCGGGTTGGCAGCAACGTATTTCGCAGCATGAGCGACTGGGAGATAGTTGTTGTATCCATAACCGTATCCGTGTCCCAAACCATATCCGCCATAGAGTCCCAGCGAGTTCACCGTCTTCAGAGTGTTGACGTTGGCCTGAACGACGGTCGGCGCATACTTCGATCCGTAGTAACCGTACAGACCATTGTTGTAGGCAGAGTATGGTAGAGCCGAAGCATATGGCAGCGCCGTCGAGTACGGATAAGACAGTCCATGGTCCAAGAGCGACGAGTATCCCAGGCCACCGAGAGAAGAGTAGTGGCCAAGTCCGTCATACCCATTCAGGCCATACAGTCCAGAGTTGTAGGTGTACGGGAGCACCGACTGAACAGCCGGAACATAGGATCCGTTGGAAATGGCAGCCAGAGCCAGGACGGCGATCGCAATAAAGGCCTGAAAGAAGAATCAGAATACTATGTTAGAGAGAATTCCTCAGATTAGCCGGAGTCGTGATGCCCCACTAACCTTCATGTTTTCAGTTGGATGAGCGTCGGTTGTTTGTTGCGATCGCAAACTGCTGCAAATGAACTGTGACTATTCGAACGGAGACCGTCTGCTTTTATAGTGGTTCGTCAGCTGTTGTGAGTCCGGAAGTCCTTCATGAAGAGCCTTCCTTTCGTTTTTGAAGCTTCCTGCTGATGTCGTTATAAAAGATGCCTCGAAAATCAATTTCACTATCAGTTTAGCTTCAGTGTTTCATCGATCAACAATCAAATAGCACAAACAAAAATCAATCCAAAATGAAGGTAATCATTTTCTATGCAACAAATTATTTGGAACTCTAATCATTGCAATCTATTTGCTCTGTTCTTAGTTCTTCATCGCAATTGTGGCTATTGCTGTTGCTGCTGCCACCGAAGCATCATACCTGCCATACGGTAATGTGCTGTCCTATCCGAGTTACGCTTCCGGTTTGACTGGCTCATCCTATGGTCTGCCCGCAGTGGTAGACAAGTATGCTTATCCTTCGTTGTACGGTGGCTATCCAGCAGCCAAGAGCATTGTCTCGTATCCATCGGTCGCTCCCGTTCTGGCAAGCAAAGTCATTGATAACAGCTATGCTCTGGGATACAACAAGCTTGTTGCTCCAGTCGTTTCCACCAAAGTGATCGATAACAGCTATGGCCTGGGATACAACAAGCTCGTTTCCCCAATCGTCTCCACCAAAGTGATCGATAACAGCTATGGCCTGGGATACAACAAGCTCGTTTCCCCAGTCGTCTCCACCAAAGTGATCGATAACAGCTATGGCCTGGGATATAACAAGCTCGTTTCCCCAGTCGTCTCCACCAAAGTGATCGATGACAGCTATGGCCTGGGATATAACAAGCTCGTTTCCCCAGTCGTCGCTACCAATGTCGTCGATGCTGGACTGTGGAACTATGGAGGATATGGTCTGGGATACAACAAGTATCTTTCGTCTGCTCCAGTTGCCAAATATGTATTGTAAATGTTAAAATGTGGTTCTAATAAACCGGCTCCGATGTACGATGCATTGCTTTTAACCTAAGCTACTGTCGTTGATTTTGAAATTGTGTTGGTGTTGCGTTCACTTTTCAGCTCGCGGCTGTTGCTTCGCGTATCTTCGACGGTTGGTTTTTTGTGTTCTTTTGAGCATTTCGGCGATTCTTTGTTGTTTCGCATGTATCGTGAAACATAAATCCATACACCTGATTCCGTATATAAAGGAGACCTGATTCATGCATCAATCAGAATTGAAACGATCATCAACAAGATCACATCTATCCACTCACCCAAACCCAAACCCCTAAAAGCAATCATGAAGGTAAGAAAATACATTGGTTTCAGTTGCTAAAATTATCAGAATCTGTTTAACTGAATTTTGATCCGCATATGCTTTCTTCCTTACAACATAAAGTGCATCGCAGTTGTAGTCATGGTGGCTCTTGCCGTTGTTGCTGAGTGTGGCATTGTCCATCATGCACCAGTGGTGTACTCAGCTCCCGAGACCACAGTTGTGCAGCAGAATGTTGCCCCGAAATATGTTGTTCCCGCACCGATCACCTACGCCACTCATGCTACCTCGTATGCCGCTCCGGCCATCTCTTATGCTGCGCAAACCGTTTCCTATGCCGCTCCAGCTATCTCTTATGCTGCCCCGATTGCCTACTCCGCCCCAACGGTCGTCGCTCAGCCAGCCGTTGCTGTCGTTGCCCAGAAGGAGGCTCGTTATGTTGCTGCTACCCGTGGAGCTATCCATGAGGCTCCTCTTGCAGGACATGCCGTCAACCAGCAATCCCTGAACGTCGAGCCTGCTCCAGGAACGCTGTAAATCAAATGATTAAATTAATCAAATAAAATAAGTTGATGATGCCAACTGAAACTGAAATTGATGCCTTTCATTTTATCTCTTGCTAATTGTCTGTGGTCAAGGACGTTTCAAATTATGCCATATTTCATCGAAATAAAATGATTTATAACTATTGCGCCACATCATTCGTGAAATTAACGTATTTGAAGTACGAAATTATCGTATTAACATAAACGCAATAAATGTTGCAATTATATGATTCAGATGTTGGCCTGAATATTGCTAAGAGTCTTTATTTACAGATCATTTTTCATATCACATTCATATGCACGAAGGGAACAACTTAGGCTACAATCGACTTCTGGTTGACAAGATGTCCTGGGAGTGGGGCCACATGAACGGCTCCCGGGTTGGCAGCAACGTATTTCGCAGCATGAGCGACTGGGAGATAGTTGTTGTATCCATAACCGTATCCATGTCCCAAACCATATCCGCCATAGAGTCCAAGTGAGTTCACCGTCTTCAGAGTGTTGACGTTGGCCTGAACGACGGTCGGCGCATACTTCGATCCGTAGTAACCGTACAGACCATTGTTGTAGGCAGAGTATGGTAGAGCCGAAGCATATGGCAGCGCCGTCGAGTACGGATAAGACAGTCCATGGTCCAAGAGCGACGAATATCCCAGGCCACCGAGAGAAGAGTAGTGGCCAAGTCCGTCATACCCATTCAGGCCATACAGTCCAGAGTTGTAGGCGTACGGGAGCACCGACTGAACAGCTGGAACATAGGATCCGTTGGAAATGGCAGCCAGAGCCAGGACGGCGATCGCAATAAAGGCCTGAAAGAAGAATCAGAATACTATGTTAGAGAGAATTCCTCAGATTAGCCGGAGTCGTGATGCCACACTAACCTTCATGTTTTCAGTTGGATGAGCGTCGGTTGTTTGTTGCGATCGCAAACTGCTGCAAATGAACTGTGACTATTCGAACGGAGACCGTCTGCTTTTATAGTGGTTCGTCAGCTGTTGTGAGTCCGGAAGTCCTTCATGAAGAGCCTTCCTTTCGTTTTTGAAGCTTCCTGTTGATGTCGTTATAAAAGATGCCTCGAGAATCAATTTCACTATCAGTTTAGCTTCAGTGTTTCATCGATCAACAATCAAATAGCACAAACAAAAAATCAATCCAAAATGAAGGTAATCATTTTCTGTGCAACCAATTATTTGGGACTCTAATCATTGCAATCTATTTGCTCTGTTCTTAGTTCTTCATCGCAATTGTGGCTATTGCTGTTGCTGCTGCCACCGAAGCATCATACCTGCCATACGATAATGTGCTGTCCTATCCGAGTTACGCTTCCGGTTTGACTGGCTCATCCTATGGTCTGCCCGCAGTGGTAGACAAGTATGCTTATCCTTCGTTGTACGGTGGCTATCCAGCAGCCAAGAGCATTGTCTCGTATCCATCGGTCCCTCCCGTTCTGGCAAGCAAAGTCATTGATAACAGCTATGCTCTGGGATACAACAAGCTTGTTGCTCCAGTCGTCTCCACCAAAGTGATCGATAACAGCTATGGCCTGGGATATAACAAGCTCGTTTCCCCAGTCGTCTCCACCAAAGTGATCGATAACAGCTATGGCCTGGGATACAACAAGCTCGTTTCCCCAGTCGTCTCCACCAAAGTGATCGATAACAGCTATGGCCTGGGATATAACAAGCTCGTTTCCCCAGTCGTCTCCACCAAAGTGATCGATGACAGCTATGGCCTGGGATATAACAAGCTCGTTTCCCCAGTCGTCGCTACCAATGTCGTCGATGCTGGACTGTGGAACTATGGAGGATATGGTCTGGGATACAACAAGTATCTTTCGTCTGCTCCAGTTGCCAAATATGTATTGTAAATGTTACTAATGTGGTTCTAATAAACCGGCTCCGATGTACGATGCATTGCTTTTACCCTAAGCTACTGTCGTTGATTTTGAAATTGTGTTGGTGTTGCGTTCACTTTTCAGCTCGCGGCTGTTGCTTCGCGTATCTTCGACGGTTGGTTTTTTGTGTTCTTTTGAGCATTTCGGCGATTCTTTGTTGTTTCGCATGTATCGTGGAACATAAATCCATACACCTGATTCCGTATATAAAGGAGACCTGATTCATGCATCAATCAGAATTGAAACGATCATCAACAAGATCACATCTATCCACTCACCCAAACCCAAACCCCTAAAAGCAATCATGAAGGTAAGAAAATACATTGGTTTCAGATGCTAAAATTATTAGAATCTGTTTAACTGAATTTTGATCCGCATATGCTTTCTTCCTTACAACATAAAGTGCATCGCAGTTGTAGTCATGGTGGCTCTTGCCGTTGTTGCTGAGTGTGGCATTGTCCATCATGCACCAGTGGTGTACTCAGCTCCCGAGACCACAGTTGTGCAGCAGAATGTTGCCCCGAAATATGTTGTTCCCGCACCGATCACCTACGCCACTCATGCTACCTCGTATGCCGCTCCGGCCATCTCTTATGCTGCGCAAACCGTTTCCTATGCCGCTCCAGCTATCTCTTATGCTGCCCCGATTGCCTACTCCGCCCCAACGGTCGTCGCTCAGCCAGCCGTTGCTGTCGTTGCCCAGAAGGAGGCTCGTTATGTTGCTGCTACCCGTGGAGCTATCCATGAGGCTCCTCTTGCAGGACATGCCGTCAACCAGCAATCCCTGAACGTCGAGCCTGCTCCAGGAACGCTGTAAATCAAATGATTAAATTAATCAAATAAAATAAGTTGATGATGCCAACTGAAACTGAAATTGATGCCTTTCATTTTATCTCTTGCTAATTGTCTGTGGTCAAGGACGTTTCAAATTATGCCATATTTCATCGAAATAAAATGATTTATAACTGTTGCGCCACATCATTCGTGAAATTAACGTATTTGAAGTACGAAATTATCGTATTAACATAAACGCAATAAATGTTGCAATTATATGATTCAGATGTTGGCCTGAATATTGCTAAGAGTCTTTATTTACAGATCATTTTTCATATCACATTCATATGCACGAAGGGAACAACTTAGGCTACAATCGACTTCTGGTTGACAAGATGTCCTGGGAGTGGGGCCACATGAACGGCTCCCGGGTTGGCAGCAACGTATTTCGCAGCATGAGCGACTGGGAGATAGTTGTTGTATCCATAACCGTATCCATGTCCCAAACCATATCCGCCATAGAGTCCAAGTGAGTTCACCGTCTTCAGAGTGTTGACGTTGGCCTGAACGACGGTCGGCGCATACTTCGATCCGTAGTAACCGTACAGACCATTGTTGTAGGCAGAGTATGGTAGAGCCGAAGCATATGGCAGCGCCGTCGAGTACGGATAAGACAGTCCATGGTCCAAGAGCGACGAGTATCCCAGGCCACCGAGAGAAGAGTAGTGGCCAAGTCCGTCATACCCATTCAGGCCATACAGTCCAGAGTTGTAGGCGTACGGGAGCACCGACTGAACAGCTGGAACATAGGATCCGTTGGAAATGGCAGCCAGAGCCAGGACGGCGATCGCAATAAAGGCCTGAAAGAAGAATCAGAATACTATGTTAGAGAGAATTCCTCAGATTAGCCGGAGTCGTGATGCCACACTAACCTTCATGTTTTCAGTTGGATGAGCGTCGGTTGTTTGTTGCGATCGCAAACTGCTGCAAATGAACTGTGACTATTCGAACGGAGACCGTCTGCTTTTATAGTGGTTCGTCAGCTGTTGTGAGTCCGGAAGTCCTTCATGAAGAGCCTTCCTTTCGTTTTTGAAGCTTCCTGCTGATTTCGTTATAAAAGATGCCTCGAGAATCAATTTCACTATCAGTTTAGCTTCAGTGTTTCATCGATCAACAATCAAATAGCACAAACAAAAATCAATCCAAAATGAAGGTAATCATTTTCTGTACAACCAATTATTTGGGACTCTAATCATTACAATCTATTTGCTCTGTTCTTAGTTCTTCATCGCAATTGTGGCTATTGCTGTTGCTGCTGCCACCGAAGCATCATACCTGCCATACGATAATGTGCTGTCCTATCCGAGTTACGCTTCCGGTTTGACTGGCTCATCCTATGGTCTGCCCGCAGTGGTAGACAAGTATGCTTATCCTTCGTTGTACGGTGGCTATCCAGCAGCCAAGAGCATTGTCTCGTATCCATCGGTCGCTCCCGTTCTGGCAAGCAAAGTCATTGATAACAGCTATGCTCTGGGATACAACAAGCTTGTTGCTCCAGTCGTTTCCACCAAAGTGATCGATAACAGCTATGGCCTGGGATACAACAAGCTCGTTTCCCCAATCGTCTCCACCAAAGTGATCGATAACAGCTATGGCCTGGGATACAACAAGCTCGTTTCCCCAGTCGTCTCCACCAAAGTGATCGATAACAGCTATGGCCTGGGATATAACAAGCTCGTTTCCCCAGTCGTCTCCACCAAAGTGATCGATGACAGCTATGGCCTGGGATACAACAAGCTCGTTTCCCCAGTCGTCGCTACCAATGTCGTCGATGCTGGACTGTGGAACTATGGAGGATATGGTCTGGGATACAACAAGTATCTTTCGTCTGCTCCAGTTGCCAAATATGTATTGTAAATGTTACTAATGTGGTTCTAATAAACCGGCTCCGATGTACGATGCATTGCTTTTAACCTAAGCTACTGTCGTTGATTTTGAAATTGTGTTGGTGTTGCGTTCACTTTTCAGCTCGCGGCTGTTGCTTCGCGTATCTTCGACGGTTGGTTTTTTGTGTTCTTTTGAGCATTTCGGCGATTCTTTGTTGTTTCGCATGTATCGTGAAACATAAATCCATACACCTGATTCCGTATATAAAGGAGACCTGATTCATGCATCAATCAGAATTGAAACGATCATCAACAAGATCACATCTATCCACTCACCCAAACCCAAACCCCTAAAAGCAATCATGAAGGTAAGAAAATACATTGGTTTCAGTTGCTAAAATTATCAGAATCTGTTTAACTGAATTTTGATCCGCATATGCTTTCTTCCTTACAACATAAAGTGCATCGCAGTTGTAGTCATGGTGGCTCTTGCCGTTGTTGCTGAGTGTGGCATTGTCCATCATGCACCAGTGGTGTACTCAGCTCCCGAGACCACAGTTGTGCAGCAGAATGTTGCCCCGAAATATGTTGTTCCCGCACCGATCACCTACGCCACTCATGCTACCTCGTATGCCGCTCCGGCCATCTCTTATGCTGCGCAAACCGTTTCCTATGCCGCTCCAGCTATCTCTTATGCTGCCCCGATTGCCTACTCCGCCCCAACGGTCGTCGCTCAGCCAGCCGTTGCTGTCGTTGCCCAGAAGGAGGCTCGTTATGTTGCTGCTACCCGTGGAGCTATCCATGAGGCTCCTCTTGCAGGACATGCCGTCAACCAGCAATCCCTGAACGTCGAGCCTGCTCCAGGAACGCTGTAAATCAAATGATTAAATTAATCAAATAAAATAAGTTGATGATGCCAACTGAAACTGAAATTGATGCCTTTCATTTTATCTCTTGCTAATTGTCTGTGGTCAAGGACGTTTCAAATTATGCCATATTTCATCGAAATAAAATGATTTATAACTGTTGCGCCACATCATTCGTGAAATTAACGTATTTGAAGTACGAAATTATCGTATTAACATAAACGCAATAAATGTTGCAATTATATGATTCAGATGTTGGCCTGAATATTGCTAAGAGTCTTTATTTACAGATCATTTTTCATATCACATTCATATGCACGAAGGGAACAACTTAGGCTACAATCGACTTCTGGTTGACAAGATGTCCTGGGAGTGGGGCCACATGAACGGCTCCCGGGTTGGCAGCAACGTATTTCGCAGCATGAGCGACTGGGAGATAGTTGTTGTATCCATAACCGTATCCATGTCCCAAACCATATCCGCCATAGAGTCCAAGTGAGTTCACCGTCTTCAGAGTGTTGACGTTGGCCTGAACGACGGTCGGCGCATACTTCGATCCGTAGTAACCGTACAGACCATTGTTGTAGGCAGAGTATGGTAGAGCCGAAGCATATGGCAGCGCCGTCGAGTACGGATAAGACAGTCCATGGTCCAAGAGCGACGAGTATCCCAGGCCACCGAGAGAAGAGTAGTGGCCAAGTCCGTCATACCCATTCAGGCCATACAGTCCAGAGTTGTAGGCGTACGGGAGCACCGACTGAACAGCTGGAACATAGGATCCGTTGGAAATGGCAGCCAGAGCCAGGACGGCGATCGCAATAAAGGCCTGAAAGAAGAATCAGAATACTATGTTAGAGAGAATTCCTCAGATTAGCCGGAGTCGTGATGCCACACTAACCTTCATGTTTTCAGTTGGATGAGCGTCGGTTGTTTGTTGCGATCGCAAACTGCTGCAAATGAACTGTGACTATTCGAACGGAGACCGTCTGCTTTTATAGTGGTTCGTCAGCTGTTGTGAGTCCGGAAGTCCTTCATGAAGAGCCTTCCTTTCGTTTTTGAAGCTTCCTGCTGATTTCGTTATAAAAGATGCCTCGAGAATCAATTTCACTGTCAGTTTAGCTTCAGTGTTTCATCGATCAACAATCAAATAGCACAAACAAAAATCAATCCAAAATGAAGGTAATCATTTTCTATGCAACAAATTATTTGGGACTCTAATCATTACAATCTATTTGCTCTGTTCTTAGTTCTTCATCGCAATTGTGGCTATTGCTGTTGCTGCTGCCACCGAAGCATCATACCTGCCATACGATAATGTGCTGTCCTATCCGAGTCACGCTTCCGGTTTGACTGGCTCATCCTATGGTCTGCCCGCAGTGGTAGACAAGTATGCTTATCCTTCGTTGTACGGTGGCTATCCAGCAGCCAAGAGCATTGTCTCGTATCCATCGGTCGCTCCCGTTCTGGCAAGCAAAGTCATTGATAACAGCTATGCTCTGGGATACAACAAGCTTGTTGCTCCAGTCGTTTCCACCAAAGTGATCGATAACAGCTATGGCCTGGGATACAACAAGCTCGTTTCCCCAATCGTCTCCACCAAAGTGATCGATAACAGCTATGGCCTGGGATACAACAAGCTCGTTTCCCCAGTCGTCTCCACCAAAGTGATCGATAACAGCTATGGCCTGGGATATAACAAGCTCGTTTCCCCAGTCGTCTCCACCAAAGTGATCGATGACAGCTATGGCCTGGGATACAACAAGCTCGTTTCCCCAGTCGTCGCTACCAATGTCGTCGATGCTGGACTGTGGAACTATGGAGGATATGGTCTGGGATACAACAAGTATCTTTCGTCTGCTCCAGTTGCCAAATATGTATTGTAAATGTTACAAATGTGGTTCTAATAAACCGGCTCCGATGTACGATGCATTGCTTTTAACCTAAGCTACTGTCGTTGATTTTAAAATTGTGTTGGTGTTGCGTTCACTTTTCAGCTCGCGGCTGTTGCTTCGCGTATCTTCGACGGTTGGTTTTTTGTGTTCTTTTGAGCATTTCGGCGATTCTTTGTTGTTTCGCATGTATCGTGAAACATAAATCCATACACCTGATTCCGTATATAAAGGAGACCTGATTCATGCATCAATCAGAATTGAAACGATCATCAACAAGATCACATCTATCCACTCACCCAAACCCAAACCCCTAAAAGCAATCATGAAGGTAAGAAAATACATTGGTTTCAGTTGCTAAAATTATCAGAATCTGTTTAACTGAATTTTGATCCGCATATGCTTTCTTCCTTACAACATAAAGTGCATCGCAGTTGTAGTCATGGTGGCTCTTGCCGTTGTTGCTGAGTGTGGCATTGTCCATCATGCACCAGTGGTGTACTCAGCTCCCGAGACCACAGTTGTGCAGCAGAATGTTGCCCCGAAATATGTTGTTCCCGCACCGATCACCTACGCCACTCATGCTACCTCGTATGCCGCTCCGGCCATCTCTTATGCTGCGCAAACCGTTTCCTATGCCGCTCCAGCTATCTCTTATGCTGCCCCGATTGCCTACTCCGCCCCAACGGTCGTCGCTCAGCCAGCCGTTGCTGTCGTTGCCCAGAAGGAGGCTCGTTATGTTGCTGCTACCCGTGGAGCTATCCATGAGGCTCCTCTTGCAGGACATGCCGTCAACCAGCAATCCCTGAACGTCGAGCCTGCTCCAGGAACGCTGTAAATCAAATGATTAAATTAATCAAATAAAATAAGTTGATGATGCCAACTGAAACTGAAATTGATGCCTTTCATTTTATCTCTTGCTAATTGTCTGTGGTCAAGGACGTTTCAAATTATGCCATATTTCATCGAAATAAAATGATTTATAACTGTTGCGCCACATCATTCGTGAAATTAACGTATTTGAAGTACGAAATTATCGTATTAACATAAACGCAATAAATGTTGCAATTATATGATTCAGATGTTGGCCTGAATATTGCTAAGAGTCTTTATTTACAGATCATTTTTCATATCACATTCATATGCACGAAGGGAACAACTTAGGCTACAATCGACTTCTGGTTGACAAGATGTCCTGGGAGTGGGGCCACATGAACGGCTCCCGGGTTGGCAGCAACGTATTTCGCAGCATGAGCGACTGGGAGATAGTTGTTGTATCCATAACCGTATCCATGTCCCAAACCATATCCGCCATAGAGTCCAAGTGAGTTCACGGTCTTCAGAGTGTTGACGTTGGCCTGAACGACGGTCGGCGCATACTTCGATCCGTAGTAACCGTACAGACCATTGTTGTAGGCAGAGTATGGTAGAGCCGAAGCATATGGCAGCGCCGTCGAGTACGGATAAGACAGTCCATGGTCCAAGAGCGACGAGTATCCCAGGCCACCGAGAGAAGAGTAGTGGCCAAGTCCGTCATACCCATTCAGGCCATACAGTCCAGAGTTGTAGGCGTACGGGAGCACCGACTGAACAGCTGGAACATAGGATCCGTTGGAAATGGCAGCCAGAGCCAGGACGGCGATCGCAATAAAGGCCTGAAAGAAGAATCAGAATACTATGTTAGAGAGAATTCCTCAGATTAGCCGGAGTCGTGATGCCACACTAACCTTCATGTTTTCAGTTGGATGAGCGTCGGTTGTTTGTTGAGATCGCAAACTGCTGCAAATGAACTGTGACTATTCGAACGGAGCCCGTCTGCTTTTATAGTGGTTCGTCAGCTGTTTTGAGTCCGGAAGTCCTTCATGAAGAGCCTTCCTTTCGTTTTTGAAGCTTCCTGTTGATGTCGTTATAAAAGATGCCTCGAGAATCAATTTCACTATCAGTTTAGCTTCAGTGTTTCATCGATCAACAATCAAATAGCACAAACAAAAAATCAATCCAAAATGAAGGTAATCATTTTCTGTGCAACCAATTATTTGGGACTCTAATCATTGCAATCTATTTGCTCTGTTCTTAGTTCTTCATCGCAATTGTGGCTATTGCTGTTGCTGCTGCCACCGAAGCATCATACCTGCCATACGGTAATGTGCTGTCCTATCCGAGTTACGCTTCCGGTTTGACTGGCTCATCCTATGGTCTGCCCGCATTGGTAGACAAGTATGCTTATCCTTCGTTGTACGGTGGCTATCCAGCAGCCAAGAGCATTGTCTCGTATCCATCGGTCGCTCCCGTTCTGGCAAGCAAAGTCATTGATAACAGCTATGCTCTGGGATACAACAAGCTTGTTGCTCCAGTCGTTTCCACCAAAGTGATCGATAACAGCTATGGCCTGGGATATAACAAGCTCGTTGCCCCAATCCTCTCCACCAAAGTGATCGATAACAGCTATGCTCTGGGATACAACAAGCTCGTTTCCCCAGTCGTCGCTACCAATGTCGTCGATGCTGGACTGTGGAACTATGGAGCATATGGTCTGGGATACAACAAGTATCTTTCGTCTGCTCCAGTTGCCAAATATGTATTGTAAATGTTACTAATGTGGTTCTAATAAACCCTTTCCGATGTACCATGCATTGCTTTTACCTAACCTAAACTACTGTCGTTGGCTTTGATTTTTTTGTAGTTTGTTGCAGCGGAGTCTATAACGGTCTGTTTTGAATTATTTCCATTTCGATTTTGTATGTGCTTTCGGTGGTTGTTTTAAAAATTGCATAGTGATAAAAGTACTAAAGTCTGATCGTTGAATTTAAATATGGCGTGGCGATTCGTTTCTATAGAATGCAATTCACGGTCATTGCTCTCATTGGGTGCACTGCAACTTGCCGGTTATGCCCAGGTGCAACCAACCGTTCGACGAAGATCGAAATCTTAATGACGGAAGTCTAGCATTCCACTTATACTTCCATTTCTTTGTTCGATTTAAATCTTAAACCAATCGATGGCGCCACCTTCCAGCCGAGCTTCTGAATTCCTTCCAGCACTTTTTACAGGTCGTTCGCATTGCCAAAGCGAATGGTACTGCCGCATACGTGCCGTTCTATGTGTAGCGATCGAATCATTAATCTTACGAATGCCGCTTGCTCGTTCGAACCTCGCAATTTGTTCCGCGCTTCCGCACCGTACGTCTGGTGAGCGCCCAAGGAACGGAGTGGGTACAAAGGGAGGGCCAGTATGGCACGCAAGTGCAGCGTACTTGGCTCTTAGTCACCATCCCCATGCGGTTCGCTCGCGATTGTACCGTCCCGCAGTAACAGATTACATCGAAAGGGTGTGTTTTACGTCAAGTGTAGCCTCTCGGGGCGCACAGTGTTGCTCGGCGTTGGCAAAACTGTCGTTGATTGATTACCAGTTTATCAGCACCAGTCGTTTCTGGGCGAGCGAGTTGAAGGTGTGTATCGCGGGCACTCTGCTAGCGTCACATCTGGCAGCACACTTATGGCCACAAAAGGGTATATGCAAATGAAAGTTCATCTCTCTTCACGTTCGTACTGTTTCTGCCGATTTGCGAAACGGTTCGCGATTGACAGCCCTGTTTTCGCCCAGTTGTTTGCTGGATCCAACAGAGATTGCAGCACTAGAAGGGTATTGTGCCTGCTGTAAGATTGAGATTTCAATCTCGGCATAGTATAGGGGGTGCCGGTACTACGCTACGGTTTCTGCGGCGAAAAATTAGTTCTGGCTCAAGTCAGCTTCAGCTTGGATATCCGTTTAGTGACAAACAACAGATTAGTTCAGGTTTTGCTCAACGAGTAAAGTAAATAATTAAACAATCGGATGGAGAATTCATACTTTATTGAATTCCTCCGGAGAATAACCGTTCCATCGGTTACAGGAGATATTTGGTGGTCGGTGCAGTGGCTAGATACTTGTCATACCCGTAACCATGTCCGTAAGTTGCACCATAGACAGCCGGGTATTCCCAATGATTGGTGGCCAAATTAGCCTGTACTACAGTCGCTCCTGGGGCACCATACAGCCCATAAGGCGTCGAGTATGGTGCATACGGATGCGCACCATAGACTGGATGGGCTAGACTGGCAGCGTTCTGTTGCACCACCGTCGGTCCATGACTGCCCCAGTAGCTGAAGGTACCGGATGGATCGTAATGGTAGGCGCCATAGTGAGCACCATACGGTGCGACGTGATGTCCTAGCGCAGCATATCCATCGTCGTGATGATCGCCATAATACGCACCGTCGTGATGCGCCACGGCAAGTCCTGTCTCGTACGGATCGACGTATCCTGCCTCGGCAGCAACAGCAACCACGGCGACAACTAGGGCAGCAATGAGCTGTAGAAGAAAAACGGATGCAAACAGTTATCAGGATCGAAGATTGGCGGAATAAGTGCCAGCTTCAAACGAAACATACCTTCATGATGAACTCCTGAGTAGCACGATGAACGGTCAGAGGGTTGTAAGTCACCACCAGCGGTTTGTGAAGTTCTACGCTTTCGACAGTACATGGCAGGTGTATTTATAAATCGGCTAGAGATTGGTACGCCATATAACTCGACCTCGACGACGGCCACGACAAAGCATTGTAAGTGCAGCGCTGCACTTGCGGTGCATTATGGCCAGTGAGCGAAAGACCCACACCGATCGTAGAGAAATTAAAACAATGTCCATGTAATTTTCTACCAGCTGTGCAGTCCAGCAGCCCGCCAACCAGCCAGCCCGCTAGCCAGCCCGCTAGCCAGCCCGCTAGCCAGCCAGCCAGCCTGAGCGATAGATGACGTGCGTATGGATACTAATTGATTGATAATGACCACCGTTGGAATTGGTGCGAACGGATGGATTTGTTTTGTGCTCCTGCCAGGTTTTTATCGTCAGCTTGCAGCTAATTTAAATGGGTTCGAACATGCGCGCAAGGGGGCACACCGCGTAGAACAGCTCATAGATCGATGTCGAACGATCACTGTGGGTCCGGTTCGGGAGTTTTGCGGAAACCATGCCAACCTGCCGACACTGGTGCAGGCCTCGGTGATCAGCAGGCCAAGGTAGGCCAGCTTCGAATGCGGTATTACGTTAGATAACTATGGTTGCAACTTCCAGGATACCGGGCAGCTGGCTCATTCTGCGTACATACCGACCGGTAGCCGGCACTTGTACGGGGCACTGCGCATGGGCTGGCGTACGAATTAGCATACCGATCGTTCGCGGTGAACGTTCGCCATCACTGGTGGTTGTTTTTCGTGCCGACCGAGGGAGACTCGCTTTGCAGAAGGATAGGAATTGTCGTCATTGTCACTGTTGCTCGATATCGATCGCACACAAAGGATCCTGGAGGGGTGGTTTTGAGGAATGTCTTGACGGAACAAGCGGAGCAACCGGAGCGTAAAATGGACCAGTTAAGAACGTTATTTACGAGGGCAACGGTGGGCACGAGTGCATTATCGAGGGTCCAGATCGCAGGGTATTTTAGTGATAAAGCCATTCGATTTCTGATTAGCGTAATGAGAGGGCTCGGTAACGGGGAAAAGTTATTTGAGGCGATTTGAGGGCGTCTTAGAAATGAAACAAATTAACGCACCAGCGAGGGCAATAACGCTACCTGATTTATAGGCTCCGCATGATCATAATTATGATCGTGTTGATGAATCTAATGGCCCTATCGAAGGTTAACGCAAAGAATCGCACACTAGAAATCCACTAGAGGTCAGGCGAGTTCCTAGACACTTGGAGATTGGAGGAAGTGGGGAAATTTTGCAGAACTGATGTTTCAGAACCAACCGCACGCCAAAAAGTGCATTCCAAATCGGTGAACAGTTTGAGCAGCTTTCATTTCGCACCCACCTGGAACAACTAGATCCCGGGACTCAGTCACCTACGCCCCGGTACTCTCGGCATGTGACATGTGCACCCAAACCCCTTTGACTAATTAACGCAATTATCGAACGTGACATATTTACTGGTGGGAGGGTAATTAAACTTTATCTCTCCCCCTTCCCATTATCGCATCGACGCGGCTGGTGCGGTAGTCTGGCGTCCTGGGCGCGCGCATTTGCGGGGAAACTAGTTCGCGACAATATTGCCGGTGCTGCTGCTGCTGCTGCTGCTATGCCCTCAACTCTCCGTTCTTGCGCCCAGAATGGATGTGATTCTGGCGTCACGTACGCGATATTTTGTAATAAGCACCTTGCCTGCTGGCTCGCTGGCTGGTTGGGTCCACGGAGGGTAGTCTCAGTGGTGTTGATGGTGCGCACGTAACACCTGGATCGCAAGACTCCGCCGAACGGGCGGTGCATGGCATGTTTGAACTTGAGCCCGGAACTCGAATGCCTGCCGACACCGAGCCTGTTACAAGAATAGAATGGTGAATATTCCGTGGCCTGGGCCCTTGGGTGGAGACCTTGACGCGACGCCACACGTTCCGTGTAAGAACTGTTTCAAGATTCTGTTCTAGAAAGTGTTTCCACCCAGATACCGAACAGGGGTGACCAGGTGGGGGATTTCTGGTTGCGCTAAGGCCAGTTGGTGATACCATTGCATAAGCCTGCCTGACCACGCTGACTTAAGGAAGGCGTGACGTGTAGGGTACAGGGCAGTTTGTCGCTTCATGTGCGCTTTTGACTGAGTCATTCTTTTCGAGATGAGCGAAAAAATGAGAAAATATGAATGAAATTTTGGCATATCATACTTCCCAAATTAAGCCTAACAATTTTTTGAACACATTGCATGTGGAAATCAGGATGATAATGCTTTAGAAGAACGCATTATGTAATTGTATCCAGTTTGGTTTATTTATTTTTAATTTGTTTATTTTGTTTCAAACATAATGAAGTATTGCGTTCCCTAGAGTTGACATTTGCAGCTTTTATTCATTTATTTTTCTATTGTGATTTTCAGAAGTTTTTTGGCGCTGCTTTCGTGAAGCTCTTAGTACGTATCGCATTTTTTGTCGGTCTATTGTTAAGAATACGCTTAGAAATTTAGAGAACATGTAAAAGATTGTAATTTGGAAACGATCATCAAACCTACAGGTTACCTAAATCTAAACTCAATATAAATGCATACTACCAGGCACTAATATGGACGCTAGTTGTTAGGTAAACTAACAGGAAAATGAATCATAAAAAATCATCAAAATTAATGATTTACGACACAAGAAATATGTTTGTTTGCCCCAGTAGCGTAATCCTGTATTGGTTAGAGCAGTGATTTGATATAGTTTCATAATTGGACCGTAAATATTGTTGACCCATTAGGCTAACAACCACTTTGCACACGACGAATGTTGCTCGCCTCAGCGGAGTGACATTATAAAATGAAGATGACCAGAATGCGAGTTCATCAACTGTTGTGCTGAACCATAAAGACATTCACCAATTTGGCGCTTGTAAATGTATCGCAAAATGGCACGAGGAGAAGCGGAAACATTCCAGACCTGCCAGCCTCTGTCACTTCTACTTGCCGTAATCGTTCGCCTGACAACTGCCGCACGCTACAACTGCCGCAGCGCTAAGTCTATTAGAGAACGTTTGTCTCTCGCGCGATCTACATTTGTCATAAACCGCATTATGGCATCGATCGGGAGTTTCGTTCCGATCACTGCGCTACCGCGGTTCCCTCGGTCCATCGGTTCGGTCACTGAGATGACCTTCGAAGTCTTCGGACCCTGACGCACGCGTTGGACCGATTCCGTTCGATTTGCCCTCACCCATTCTGGTGTACCATTCCTCCCTTCTTCGGTGCATAAAGTGGGACCTTCCGAGATCGGACCAGGACGGAAGCGCGTTGCTAGGCGTTGCGGGCCGCATGCCAATCGGACTACCCCTTTACCACAATGGCCAAACCAGGGCTGGGGATCAATTATTTCATCTTTTTCCCTCCCGTTAGCTTGCCAACAGACAGAACGGGGACGACGTACGGGGGGAAACGGTGCGATAAACGCTCTGGTCGCGTTCTGACCTCTCCGTTTCCCCTTCTCGTTGCTGCTCTGCTCTCTATCGCTCCGGTGCATTACATTCCGATGCACTTCGGCTTTAGGGTGGTGGCTCGTGGGTGCATTCGAGATGGGGGAGGGAGTAAAGCGCAAAAAGCGAAATGCACCACCCGTTCACCGTGGCCACCGGCTTTACGGGGCTGGCTGCAATTACTCGTAGGAAGCGGCATTTGTCGAGAGGGGAAAAAGGAGGGTCGAAGAAGAGATTGGGCGTAGAGTGAGCGAGTGATGGTGGTCGTGGTCGTGGTCGTGGTCAGTGGCCGGAGTTGGCAAAGGAACGATCCGATCGGATCCGATAGGTGACACGATCGGTGTATAAAAGGATCTGCCGGGCGACTCAGTAAGGCAGAAGCAATTCAAACGTTCTAACAGCTCTACAGCAGCTCCTTCAGCAAACACCCAAAACCCCCACCAAAACCCCTCAATCACCATGAAGGTAAGGAGCAGCTCCTGGCAGCTGAAGGCCGCTCTCGGGATACCGTGACCAACAACCGAGTGATCCTGGTGCTCATTTGTGTTTGTGTTTGTTTGAATGTGTGTGTGTCTTTTACAGTGCATCGTTGCCGCCGTTGCCATCGTCGCCCTGGCTGTTGCCGCCGAGGCTGGATATCCTTATGCTGGATACCCATACGGAGCGACCGTCATCCAGGCTAACGCCCCGGCCTGGCCATACGCCGGATATCCTTACGCTCATGCCGCTGCCTACCCGTACGCTGGATACCCGGCTGCCATCCATGCCTACGCTGCTCCTCATGCCGCTGCCTACCTAGCTGCTCCCCATGCTCCGCTTGCCTCGGTCGCTCACCATGCCGGTGTTGTGCCCGGAGCTACCTCCGTCACTGCCACCCGTGGTGCCGTCCATGTTGCCCCGCTGCCAGGACATGCCGTCTCGCAGAAGCAGCTGAACCTTGCCCCGGCCCCAGGAACCATCTAAGCTGATCACTAGAGAGCTCAATGGAGAGGAGGCGAGCTGTTAGTGCTGCAACAGGACACGGAAATTGGATCGATCTGGAACAACAACCCGAAGACTCACAGTCAGACCAGCGGCCAACTCATACCAAATGGTCGATTGATTCTTCGGGAGTGTGATTGAGTATATGTGTGTGTGCATGTAATGTAGAGAGAGAGCGAAAAATGTTTGTTTGTTCATGGTTATCTCAGCCAATTGTACATTTACTGTAAATAGATGTTATTTACACGAATAAATGACAATTTTGTAAAAAAATTAACAATGTTTGTTGTGTTGTTCATCTTCTTCAACTTTTTTCTAGTTCATGTTGTTTGATGCTAGTTAAAAAATTAGTTAAGTATTTTGCTTATTTTATCAGCGCCAGGATTTGAAAAAAAATCTCAATAAAAAACTAAATTGCATTATGTTTAGGACAATCTTTTTGCAACTGATGCCGAAAATTTATAAAACCATTCCTGCGCTTTAACTGGCATTACCATATTCATGCTCTAGATTGGTGCCATATTACAATAAGGTAATTGACTGTTTTTTTCTTTATTATTCTGTTTATTACACATCTGGAGCAAAAGAAGATATATTTGACTGGATTAATTTTAAATTTATTCATTTAATCCTAGCAACGCCATTGATTATGACAAAATTGTGCTTTGAATACGTACTATGGGCTCTAAGATGTGCCAACGGGCGTGATTACAACTAAATATCCTGGCAATAAACAAAAAAAATTAGATGAATATTATGATATCACTTGAATTATTGTCTATTTGTACAAAATAATAACTGGACTTATATAACAATCGACCAAAAAACGTAATGAATTAACCAGTCTAATTCGATTCTTAATTAGTTTGTTGTTTGTTTCTTGTTCAATGAAATGTTTAGTTTTTATCATATCTAAAAACGAACCGGAACCCTATATTGTTAGATAGTGGAATTTGAACTACATGTTTCGAAAAAAAAATTTTGTTATGAAAATCAATATTTTTTGTTAGAAAATGAGTTCGCACAAGAGGTTTTTGATTTTTTGCGACCATCAATATCAAATTGTATTCACTATGATTTTATACTGAATTCAACATGTTTATAATAGTATAGATATTTGGTTTTAAAATATTAATGGGAAAGGAAACGTTTCTAATTTTTTTTAAATAAAAAAGAAGGTTGCATTCTTAGCTTGTATGCGATGATAAATATAATGCAATCAACATTTCGAGAGGGTTGCTATGGTTTAGTAGTTTTCTCGAATCCAAATAAAAAAAAATAATTAAATTATTAATCAGCCTGCGCTTAAATTTTATTCAACTCACACTACTAGAATGGCACGTTTTCAGTCACGCACCTTTCGCTTTTCTAAGACTCTAATTTAATGAGTGGTTTAGAAAGGATTTATACAACCATGAGTCCATGATTTTATGATACTCTAGCTTACCTTAATTCAAGGCATCTATTTTAAATCAGAATCTTTAAAACGGCTTATGCCACCGTTCCGCACGAATGTCATTTGAATGGTTTAAAAGCTAAACCGAGGTTCGGCTATCAGATTGCTCGTACTAATTCAGTAATGTCTGCATTTAAAAGCAACACACCCATGATGGAACCGGAAGGAATGTGTCGGAATTGAACCGTATCTAAATTGGCGATGTACAACCATCCGTTTCAAATCGGATCTGCGATCGTCCTTCACGCGCCGTTACATCCGCCCTTGTGAACGTATAATTTCGGCAGGACTAATTGGTATACTCGCTTAGTTTTTTGATAAGCTTATTCTTGTATTCTTGTCCATTCACTTGGGGGAAGTGTGACAGTAGGTGAATCGAAGAAAGATGTTCCGTCGTTGGTGCAAAGAAGAACAAACGTCCATCTGACTATAAATGGGTGACCGGAGTTTTGGTAAGGCATCAGTTGCAAACCACCGTTGTCAGCAGCACAATCGTGTACCAACCACAATCAACCTAAAACCAAAGACATCATGAAGGTGAGTTTGATAAGAATTTCATCAGCTCAAGGAGGTCCCGTAGCTAAAGAATTGCTTCACTACAGGTCTTCATTGCATCCATTGCCCTGGTGCTGCTGGCTGTCGCTGAGGCATCCTACCTACCATACGGTGGAGCTGTAGTGTCCAACTACGTCTCGGCACTGCCGGTGACTTCTTCGGTCGCTTATCCATCGTACGGTCTGTACGGCAAATCGATCCTTCCGGTGGCCACCAAATACTCCTACCCAGCGGTCTACGATAGCTATCCCGCTGTCTCCAAGGTGGTTTCGTACTCGGCCCCAGCAACGGTTTACGGTGGCGCTAAGGTTCTGGGCTATGGCGCCGGTTTGGGTTATGGATATGGTGCCGGATATGCGCTTGATGCCGGATACGGCTATGGTGCTGGTTTGGGCTATGGATATGGCAAGGTCCTTCCATCAAAGTACTACTTGTAAAGATTCGACGCACACCATTCGGAACGGGATTCGGACTATCAAATCGACAAAAATGTACAGCGCTGATGCGGAGGTGTAAATTGTATTTTAAAGAAAATCAATAAAAGCATGTGAAACTAATGACTGTCTGTTGTACTCACAATGTTGCTTCAAAAATTTCTTTTTGTTAAGAATAGAATTTAATTGCATCATTTCGGTGTGTCGAATGGAAGGGAAAGTGAAAGAAATGAAATTAAAAATATATTGTACCTAATCATTAACGTACTAAGTATGTCTTACGGTTATGGTTATTATGAAGACATATTCTTCTTACTAGACACAGGTCTAACGATGGATCTATCGAATTATAAAGCTGATAAGATATTTGGCAGCGTCCAATAATATAGCTGACAAAGTTTTTGGGCACAATTTTAAAAAACCTGATGGAGCAAATAGTCTGATGCTTTCGTCATAAGAAACCACAAAAATTAAGAGCAGTTTATTGGGTAGAATTAACCATAGTCTTTCTCTAAAAAATATGTTGGAGCACATACAAAGCAAAATATAAATTATGCCAATGCATTCACGCATCTTAACATTGTGACATTTATTTGTGATATAGTTATAAGCTATAATTATTAAGTTTTATAATTATTACGCAATAACTTCAGTTTTATGAGTTCCCATAATTCAAAGAAGCACGATTTTCCAAATACATGCGTCGAGAAGGCTCGATGATTTATTTTAAGCTAGATTCAATCAATTACATGAAGTGTGGATGTTTTATGTTAACAACTAATTATTGTGAACAAATATAGCATTTCTACACCGGCAATCTCTATTACAAAATATTTTACTTAGAGCATGTCCATTATTATTCCTTTTATATACAGCAAAGCTGCCCGGAAGTTACCCTTAATCAGCCAAGAAAATAATGTCAAGCGGCTATGGTTTGCTAAAGAGTATGCAGATAGGCCGATAGAATATTAGAAGATTCTCTACATATATAATTTGCGTCTATTCATACACACAGGTGCGTTTGTGAGAGGTATAGACCGGTAGAGGTCCCCTATCGCTCCGGTGCATTACATTCCGATGCACTTCGGCTTTAGGGTGGTGGCTCGTGGGTGCATTCGAGATGGGGGAGGGAGTAAAGCGCAAAAAGCGAAATGCACCACCCGTTCACCGTGGCCACCGGCTTTACGGGGTTGGCTGCAATTACTCGTAGGAAGCGGCATTTGTCGAGAGGGGAAGAAGGAGGGTCGAAGAAGAGATTGGGCGTAGAGTGAGCGAGCGATGGTGGTCGTGGTCGTGGTCGTGGTCAGTGGCCGGAGTTGGCAAAGGAACGATCCGATCGGATCCGATAGGTGACACGATCGGTGTATAAAAGGATCTGCCGGGCGACTCAGTAAGGCAGAAGCAATTCAAACGTTCTAACAGCTCTACAGCAGCTCCTTCAGCAAACACCCAAAACCCCCACCAAAACCCCTCAATCACCATGAAGGTAAGGAGCAGCTCCTGGCAGCTGAAGGTCGCTCTCGGGATACCGTGACCAACAACCGAGTGATCCTGGTGCTCATTTGTGTTTGTGTTTGTTTGAATGTGTGTGTGTCTTTTACAGTGCATCGTTGCCGCCGTTGCCATCGTCGCCCTGGCTGTTGCCGCCGAGGCTGGATATCCTTATGCTGGATACCCATACGGAGCGACCGTCATCCAGGCTAACGCCCCGGCCTGGCCATACGCCGGATATCCTTACGCTCATGCCGCTGCCTACCCGTACGCTGGATACCCGGCTGCCATCCATGCCTACGCTGCTCCTCATGCCGCTGCCTACCTAGCTGCTCCCCATGCTCCGCTTGCCTCGGTCGCTCACCATGCCGGTGTTGTGCCCGGAGCTACCTCCGTCACTGCCACCCGTGGTGCCGTCCATGTTGCCCCGCTGCCAGGACATGCCGTCTCGCAGAAGCAGCTGAACCTTGCCCCGGCCCCAGGAACCATCTAAGCTGATCACTAGAGAGCTCAATGGAGAGGAGGCGAGCTGTTAGTGCTGCAACAGGACACGGAAATTGGATCGATCTGGAACAACAACCCGAAGACTCACAGTCAGACCAGCGGCCAACTCATACCAAATGGTCGATTGATTCTTCGGGAGTGTGATTGAGTATATGTGTGTGTGCATGTAATGTAGAGAGAGCGAAAAATGTTTGTTTGTTCATGGTTATCTCAGCCAATTGTACATTTACTGTAAATAGATGTTATTTACACGAATAAATGACAATTTTGTAAAAAAAACTTCTGCATCGCCTATTTCAATTATTTTATAAAATAGTCTGATTGAAGAGAAGAATGATCTTCAAAAAATACCTTGTTCAAGGTCTACTTTTCTTAAACACGTTCTTATTTACTCTTTATTGGTCATATTGAAGCGTTGAAGGAATTGCCCTTTGGGACCAAGCAAAGCAGTTGCACGTTTGGTGTAGTAAAAATTAGTTCAAAACTCGTCCATAATCCAATAATTTTAGTTCGTTTGGCTTTTTTATACAATCCAATCAATCATGGTAATAATGAAATAACCCACACGAAACAAATGTACTTCGGAAATTAGTGTGTATGTATAATGAAGATACTGCGGCCGTAATAATCTCATGCAAAGCGAATTGCAGAATAATATATATAGTGGCTCAATACCAACCAACTTTGTACTTTTTATGTAGTTTCCTTTTTATGAGAAAATATTAATAATAACAACAACAAGGGATATCAAACGACAGTAATAAAAACATGCTCAATTATTTTTTGCATTAGTTGTACTGTTTTCTTAAATTCTTAGAGAGGTTTAGCAGGGAGAATAAATGCAATGCACTGTGCCAGTGCCAGTGTCCGCCGTGAAAGTGAACAATGTTGAATTGATATGAAGAATTCTCCATTTACAAATCGTTTCACATGTGCTCCACAATAAAACCTGTTCTGATTGTTGAACGCTGAAGATAGATCATACGATCCCAGTAACCAGCCTATTACATAGTTACTCATCTGGCGCTACAACCGACAGACGGTCTTGGACTGCCACGATTACGCCCTTTCAGTTGATGGTCCAGCAATGGTCGAGAATGGATTTCTATAATAATAAACGATCTGTGGACTAGTTTGTCTCCTGCCACACTCTTACGCTGCAACAAAATGATCAACAAAAGGAGTGTAATTGTTTTTTTTTGTAAAAATGCTTCTATTTATTGCATTTCCGGGTTTGAGTGAAGCTTTTGCAGCAATATGAACGATTAGAAACGGAGCGTCCGCCGATCCAACTTACGATCTAATGAGTTATGTTATCACTTGTTCAGCATATTGCACGATGGCGACAGATGGTGTATGGGGGAGGGTGGGCGACGTTCGTGTGGGATTTGAGAGGCATTCCCGATGTGCGCATTTAGATGGTTCCTGGGGCCGGGGCAAGGTTCAGCTGCTGCTGCGAGACGGCATGTCCTGGCAGCGGGGCAACATGGACGGCACCACGGGTGGCAGTGACGGAGGTAGCTCCGGGCACAACACCGGCATGGTGAGCGACCGAGGCAGCCGGAGCATGGGGAGCGGCCAGGTAGGCAGCGGCATGAGGAGCAGCCCACAGAGCGGCGTGCGGCGCGTACGCTGGATATGCCGCATGAATGGCCGCTGGTGGCCACGCAGCAACCGGAACAGCCGCTGGCAGACCACCGTATGGCCAGCCCCATGGCAGCACTCCAGCCTCCGAGACGACGGCCAGAGCCAGAACGACGGCAACGATGGCGCACTGCAAAAGGACGAAAAAAAGGGACATTGTCACTCTGCTATCCTGCTATCCTTCCACCTCGTTGCAAAAGCTACCTTCATGGTGATTGGTTAAAGGGTTCGTGTGCTGAACACTGAAGTAACTCAATGTGTAATGATCTGTTCGATCGGACGTTTGAACTGATTGTGATGCTTAACCGAACCGCACCAAAAGGTATTTATACATCGCCGATCGGTACCAGACCGATGGTACCAGACCAGGCCAAGCCAGGCTCGGCCCGGCCAGGCCAGACCTTGGGAGGGAAGGTGGTCTCAGAACACGCCAGCGCGAGGTGTCAGCATGTCCACCCTGTACGTGAAGTGTAACGGGGCACCCTGGCACGTACGAGTAGCGTACGAGTGAGTGGATCACTTTTACCGGCTCGTTAGCGTAAGCACTTCAACCTGCGCAGAACTTGTAACGTACCGCGACCTCACCGCATACACAAGGGGCCCATGTTGCCATCGCGGAAAGACCCGCCACCTGGTCACGGCATTCCGGGGCACCCCGACAGTACATAGTAGGCGATGACGATGAGCGTTTAGGCGATGGGGATTGAACTCTCCGGCTGCAGAAGGTTCTGCCCGGTGTTCTGTACACACGTGTACGTGTTATGCATGCCATGAGCCTTGCAATGTATCTGTGCGTGTGTGATGATCGAAAGGAGTTGGTTTTTCAAGTTCAGTGATCGCCATTTTTAACGCCTTGTGCCGTGAGTCCAAACTCAATCAAGCGGCAAGCGCGGAGAGTGAACAAACCGTGCAACTACATAACGAATGGTCCCCGGTGTGTGTCCACGGTGGCCAGGCCCGAGCAGCCGAGTTGCCATGCATATAGCTCGAGAGTGCTCTAGCACCCCCACCTCTAGGGCGGAAGGCAGTGCAGCATTCTAAGTGCAGTTCGCGTTGCACATGCACTGCGACTGTGTTGCCAATGGAGGAGAGTGGGAGAGAGTGGGCCACCGTCATCGATCTTAGAGCGGGGGTCAGCCCTCTTTCCGTGAAGTGAAAGAATCTTATAGTATATAGGAAACTCCTCGGCCTGTGCTGCTGCTGCTGGTGGTGGTGGTAGTGGTGATCGTCGTCGATCGTCGGTACAATTGGCAGTGTAACCGAGCTTACTATGGCGAGGTCGCGGTCTCGGTACTCCGGGGGTACGCTGGTGTAATCGAGCGATCTGTTGGGGCTTGCTCTAACGAGAGCAAGAATTTCTGTATAAAAACCGAACTGCACGCTCCGGTAAGGCATCATAATTAATTCAATCGTTCCAAGCGAACCACCGAAACAACCCGCAAAAAAACCCAACCAAAAACCAATCATGAAGGTATGTAGGTTCCCGTGGGCATCCTGGGAGCCTGCCTGAGTTCCCGCAAGGATTCAGCGAGAGGACGAGTTCCTGTTGGAGTGTTCCCACTAATATCCCGTTTTTGCATCCCGTTTTCCGATATTTCCTCCGTTTAGTGCATGGTAGCTGCAGTCATCTTGGCCCTGGCCGTTGTTTCGGAAGCCGGTCTCCTGCCGTACGGTGGTTGGCCTTACGGTCATCTGGCCGCCCCGACCGTGATCCAGTCGAACGTGCTGGCCCATCCGTACGGTGCGATCTCGCACTCTGCCATCCACGCCGCCCTGCCAGCGTACGCCCCGCATGCCGCTCTGTGGGCGGCTCCTCATGCTGCCATCTTGGCCGCTCCCCATGGTCCGGCTGCTTCGGTCGCTCACCATGCCGGTGTTGTGCCGGGAGCCACCTCCGTCACTGCTACCCGAGGTGCGGTGCATGTCGCGCCCCTGCCAGGACATGCCGTCTCCCAGCAGCAGCTGAACCTTGCTCCGGCCCCAGGCACGATCTAAGCCGTCCATCTTCCTCTCCTAGTCAAACACGATGGAAGCCACTGCCGGAAACGTCTCGTCTGTCTGTTTTGTCTATCTATCGTCTATCAGTCGAAATTGTGCTATCCCACCCACCGTTCGATTGGAAGCCCTTTCGGTGTGCCGATGCAGAGCGGCGAGTCATCGCGGAATTTCCAACAATAAAAAAACGAAAAAATCATTTCACATTTTCTCATAAACCTTGCCTTGTTCGTGTATATTATTTTATGTTTTGGCAACCACCTGGGATCAATGGGAAAATTGCAAAAAATGATACGATTGCATCAATGTCAGCGAGAGCGAGAACAGCAACTGTGGGAATTTATTGAATATTTTATCGAAATTAACGAAGAACGTAAAAATTTTACAGAAAAAGGAAATGATTCAAAGGATTTCCCTTTGTTTGCTACATTACTAAAGTAATATACGGATATTAAAAGCTTCACCAAAACATCAAGCCTTTGGACCGAAGCCGTCTCATGACCAGCACTGCCCGACCGTGTGGCGTCGACCGGAACAAACGATAAATAGAAGGGACACTCCCTATCAGTCGGTCGTGTCTTGCATTCTATTCTTGACGGCCTCTTAAGTTATGGTTGGTTGAAAGTATTTAGTTGTGGTCGGTTTAGCGATGCTAATTGAAACTTTTATTTTTTGGCAGCTCACAGTTCGCGAATCCTCTATGTGCCCTCCGAAAAAGCTAGAAAGGGATTGTATTGTTTCCTTTTATCTGTTGTCCGAATGCTAAACGAAAAAAAAATCAAGGTGTTGCAATTCGATTTCTCATAGAAAGGAAAATCGACATCAATGGCAATGGCTTGAAAGCAATATTAGTTGCTCTTCGATGTCGTTTATTTAATGGTTGGGTTTTCTTTTCATACGTTCAAGTTTCTTTCCTCGCGAAAAACACGGCAACGGATGATTTATATTTCCGCACGCGCGCAATTTCTTCTTCCAATAACGCTTTTAGGAAGATAGTTTTACTAACCTTAGCACGGCATGTGCTCAGTATTTGATGTTTGGGTAATCATTAAATATAACTCTTTTAGTCTAATGTTGGATTCGTATCGTATCCATTAAATCGCGTCAACCAGTAGTTGATGCTTGCTACTATGCACATTTAGCAAATAATAAAAAAATATGTTGTACCACAGACATTCCCCTCAATTATTTACCAGGTAGGCCCATAGCGATTCTTTAAAATTCTTACAATTTATTTTAAAATAATTAAAAAAAATACTCAACATTAAGGTAAAAACTTAAAATACACAACAGGTGGACTCTTTTGCGAGTACATTCAATAGCTATTGGCGAATGATGTTATCAGTATGTCAAGGCAGGAACTGGCTAGTAACTTTGTTTCATGTCAAACGTTTCTAAATGTTCAAACGAGACCAAATATGTACATTTTATTCAAAGCATTTCAGGCAAAACATTTTCAGTTAATCTGGGCAATAATACAACTCTGATTACATTGGTATGTCGTTTGCATACTTTATTATGAATTATGCTGTGTCTATAAATCAGTTTATCATTAAATAATTGATAATAAATTAAATTAAAGGTACCCCCCAATGGTAATTACATGTTTCGTTATGATTGTTTTAGAACTAATCATTGGTTAGGAGCGATGATTCATGCAACTAACCGAACACCTCCCACAGTACTGCAACGGCGTGCATTCAGAATTCGTTCTACGCTAGACAGAACGAGCCCCCACCAGCGTACGCACGACATCCCGTAGCCGTTGCATGGCGGTTCGTTTGTAAGCTCCGCTATCCATTCAATCCGTAATCATATCACACTCATGTCAGTCCGTACATGGAGAAAAGGTGTCGCCGATCGTCAGACGGTCTGAATGGCGAAGGTGTCGTTGCACTGGGGACCACACCGGCTCGTGGTTTGGTTGTGACTAATGCCTTCGCCCTAGTTCAGCCGTTCAGCTCAACGGTAGCGATACCGACCGATACTAGATCACCCGGGTATCAAACCAATTTCGAGAAGGCGGACACCGCCCCTTGTCGATCGACATTGAGTGGCCTTTGCGCGGCCTTAGCGTGCTGGTACAAATCATGCAGAATGGGATTGAATGCGGATCTACCGTACTGGCGACAATGCTTAGCCTAATGCGGTGTTATGGAGCAAGTTCTAGGCTGCAGCAGCAGCAGCAGCAGCGGCTAGTTCGTGCTGCACCAATGTCAACCGGCCGGCAAGAATTGGTTCTAGCTGCTCCAGCCCTGCCCCCTCGAGAACTGCAAAGGGAGAAATGGGGCCGGTCAGATTGTTTTGTGTGTCACGCGGTGGCGGCAAACAGCATTAGCAAACCGACTTACCTTAGGCCGGGTTGGTAGCTGCAGGCGACCGGCTTGGGTGGAGTTGATATCCTGGACCAGGAAACAAACCTCCCCCTTTGAGACACGGGTACGGGTTCTGGACAAAGTCATATTCTGGTTCTGGAGGTCGCGAAATGTAGGTGTTGGCTTGGCCTGGCCTAGGGTGGAACCGACCGATCGTGCAAACTGGAACATGCAAGGCATTAAAAGCGTATAAAAGTCCATGTCCAAGAACGTAGAATTGTTATTTTTGTTCATTTCCTCCGATCGGTCAGCCGAATCGGTTCAAGTAGCAGCAGCAGCACCAGTAGCAGCAGAAGCAGAAGCAGAAGTAAAAGACAAACGACGCGCCATGACAGTAAGTTCGGGTTGTGTGAGGATCCATTCAGTTCCGTGACATTCTAAAGTGTGCTTCTGTGTGGTGTGCCGTGTGATCATGTGTTCGCCTCCCCGAAACCAGGTCCCATCGAGATCTCTTGCAGTTGCGCTGGTTCTGTGCGCGTCGATGTGCCTGTTCCTGTTGTGTCCGGCCGACGCCTCCTATCACGCACTAGCACTGGAAGGATGGCCGTACGCATTCCCGTTGGGTCCGTGGCATGATTACTCGCTGGCCGAGAAGGCGACAGTGCCGGTACCGATCGAACCAGTCGTGGCAGCCCATTTAGGATCGTATCCTGGTGCGTACGCAATCATGGCTACACGCGGATCGATCCACATCGCACCCCTTCCGGGGCACTCGGTTTCACAGTTCCAGTACAACTTTGATGCACCCCCGGGAACGTACTAACGGTGATCGGCAGGAAGTGATTGAAGTATTGCAATAAATAGTTTTTGTTTTATTTGTTAATCCAAAAGCGGGGTTCCCAAAAGGATTTCTTCTTTCGAGTTCAAACAGTTCCGCCCAGCTGATGCCGTTTCGTTCGCGGCTCACCGAGGATCCTGCCCTAGGAGTTTCTTCATTATCGACGGAGCGACGTACTGGTTGGTGCTGTAGCCTTGTCCTTTGATGAACACATTCGGTACTGCCCAGGGACCTTGGGAGCCACGCTGTACGGGAACGTAGGCTACCAGTGAGCTCGGCCCGGGTACGAAGGTCACGTAGTGCGATGGCGGTAAGAACGGTTGCAGCTGCTCGCTGTGATATGGAGCCACGTGTAGCGGCACTACAGCTCCACCAACCGGATGACGGTAGTTGTAGTGTGCGTACGTGTGTTCATCGGGAAAGCGCACGAAAGGATACTCTTGCACCAGTCCCGTCTCCAAGTGGCAAGCTCCTCGTTGTTGCGCCTGTAGGAAGTAGCCTTCATCCAGTGGATGTAGTGGTTGGTAGGGTGTGAAGAGGGCTGCAGCGTCAGCATTGGTGATGGTACATAATGTCCAAAAAGTAACACAAAGCGCGATCACCGCAACGTTCTGTGAAAAGTTATAGACAATCGAGGTGCCTTTAAGTGTTTGTTAAGTATATCTATGGAAGCCAGAACTCACCTGCATAGTGTTGTCCGACGAATTGTGTGCCACGTTAGGTTTGATGCTCTGCGCTATCGGACGAGTTGTTCGGTTTGCTGGTCGTGATCGGTCTGCTTCATTTTCGCCACCACTGGACACGTTTTATAACGAAGAAACTTCGAAATTGGGTTTGGCCCGGTGTGGTAACATCCCACGCTGATGGAGCTGTGTCTGCGCAATAACGACCCTGACGCAATTGCTTTGCGACCGGCTGATAGGAGGTGAACCGCATCATGAAGACCGCGGTTCTGCGGCAGTGCGAGCTGGTGTGTGAAGAAGCACGGCAGAGACCAGCGGAGAGTGAAAGTTATGCGTGCACTTGACCCGCCAAAAGTATAATCCATCATCACCGTTGGAGGTCCCACAGTGCCTTGTACGTAGTCTAACGATTGTCTCTGTGATGATGATGATGATGATGTGATCCGTCATTAGTATCGGGTATCTGTGTGACATAGATCTACGAACTTATCAAGCAGATAGCAAGTGCCGAGTGGTTAGCGATCAACACTTGGAGAAGGGCTGCACGGAATGACAAGAGTCTGGCCGATTGGTTGGCTTATAAGCTTGCTTTTATTGGAGCATTGAAGGGTATAAGGTAGTACCATCGGAACGCATGTTCAGATGGCCGGATGGCAGCTATCCCGGCCTCGGCCGGATAAGTTTAGCCAGTTTGCTGGCAGAATACTGGGTAAGGCTTGGCACGATTGACTTCACGGGGTCCTTGGTAGGTTTGGGGAACGGTTCTAGTGAGTTACTCAGATCCAGGAGCTGGTGCCAGATTTAGCTGGGTCTGGGAAACGCTATGTCCCGGCAGTGGCGCAACGTGGACGGCACCACGCGTCGCCGACACGGCGGTGGCAGTCGGTTCCGGAGCTGGCGCAGGCGCTGGAGCCGGGGCAACAGCAACGACGGCTGGAGCGGCCGGTGCTGCCGCCAGGATCACCGCGTGTCCTCCGGAAACATCGACGGCAATCGGATACGGGGCCAGTACCGTTGGTGGAGGGTTCGATTGGATTACGGTGGCACCGGGAATGGCAAGACCGGCCGGAGCAGCAATCGCTATTCCTGGCGGCAGGATCCACGGGATCACACCAGCTTCAGCAACCAGCGCAGTTGCCAGGACAACGAGGGCCACGATGCACTGCGGGAGGAGACGAAGCGAAGACGAAGTCTGTTATCCACTAGAATTGCTGGAGTTGCTGCTGGTCGACGTTGGTACCTAATAATCCATTTCTAGGGTTTGGACCTGCAGTTCCTGTAACTTTATCCCTTACCTTCATTGTTTAGAGTTGTGTTTAGAAGGATGTTTCAGTTGGAAGCGAATGAACGCACTTGTACAGAACAACTAGCGTTTGACACTGCAGATCAGAATCTGATGAGAGCTTGGACCTTGGTGCGGCCTATTTATATCAAACCTTCCTGGCAGAAGATTCCGGTTCTAACTGCAGTCGGTGCAGTGTACCTGTAGGTTTTTGAATAAATTTACTCGCGTAATACAGAGCCGAGACTAGAGCTTAGCCGGTTAGCAGCGGATCGCCCAAGAACGGTGGACAGTTTCATCAGCAGCCCCGGGCGGCAGGCTGCAAGGGTTCCCTAGGACCGCCTGGTCTAGACGCTGCACCGAGAGATGCGGCTCCATTTTAGGACCGGTTGGCGGTCCGCACGGGGTTCGGCAGTTGAATTAGATTACAATAATTACTAAGCATAAATTAATGGCACCCTATTGAAGTGTCAGTGTGATCTCCATTACAGCGTGTGTAGACGAACGGTGATGGATGACGGTTGTGATGTAAGATACTGTATCGTTTGCCAGCTGTTGGCCATACCGAGAAGTTCTATATCTGTAACAGACACACACCGTACCAGTGCCGTGTAGGACTTGCAGATAACATTCGTTACGGTTTGATGACGCCAGCAAGTTTGTCGAATACGTAAGGCGAGAATACTCCCAAGAAACCTGCTCCAGGAATCTAATTAAAGTAATTCTGCATTTATTTGGAATTACGCTGGACATTCGAATCGAATGGTACGAGTTGGCGCCGGTATAAATACCCGGCCGGCATCCACTGGTGTCTGGCAGTTGTCCACCAGTCGCTGGAACTGATTGTTTCCACCCAAATGCCACTGCCGAGCGTAAGCACAACACCTTCCGAAGCCCCATATTTTCATAGGTTCTCCGGCGTTGAACGATAATACGACAAATTTCGTGACACTTTATCATCAACTACCCTCTTTCCAGCAGCCATACATCGAGCGGAGAACACCGAAATCCTCTTAAAAAACCACAAAGCGACACCAAAGGCTAAGTGTGTCTGCATCAAGCTGCACTCCATGCCCGTTTGATATACGAAACGATCGCAACCCCGCATCGGCGCTGCCTAACGGGCTGGCTTCACACCGACTTCCTTGACTTCTTGGCCCAACCCTGCTAACGTTGCTTGCTGGGCGCGAAAGAAAATAAAGATAAAGAGGGCCGCCAACAGCGGGGCGACCCGGCGCAAACACCATGACCACCGCATTGCCTCCTCACCCTACCACCCCATTCCAGCATGATCGGTATGTGACATTGATCTTGACGTTCGGCTGGGCGCGTTGTCGCGCTCACCACGCTCGCTCCGCTAAGCTGCACGGCCTTAGCTTTCGCTTTTATTCGCGTTTACGCGCGGGCTGTGGTCGCGTTTCGCTTTCCGGGGGTTTCGGTCGTCGAAGCCGGTGGCGAGCCCCAGGCGAGTTCACGGTGCCCCGTGCACGGTGCCCCGTGCACGGTGCTCCACGTGTGTGTGCGTATGTCTGTGCCGTTAAACTTTGTCGATCGCACCGATCACACACAGAGAGCAACCGGCGAATGGTGAATGAACCGCACACGCTAACCGGTGCTCGTTGGTGTCTCGATGTTTTTTTTCTACTAAATTTTGCTAAACATTGAACCATTGGCTCATTTTCCATTTACTGGTGACCGGCTGCGAAATGCGGTAATTGGACATTGGCAGCGAAGGTGTGAACCACATTCCTGTCGAACGGTGGTGTTTAGATGACGAAACTTAATTAGAGTTGCAAGAGACCAAGAGACTGAGAGAGATGCTCGGTTCATTGTGGTTCTATAATAGGATAAAGTGGATTAGAGAAACTTATAATCAACGATCTGTTGATGATCGTTAGTTTCATAACTAAGGTCAAATTTAACGTCTCCAAGCCAATCCACGGTAACATGATCGTTTCCTGGATGTCTATATACTTAAGAGGCCCGGAGCAACAGATCGTTCGCAGTCAGAGCGCGGTTCATTCCTTCTCCTTAGATCGATCGATTTCCAAGCCAATACATGATCTACTCGACAACACACCAGCTCGAAGCCGGTTTTTCGGAGAATTTCGCTCGCTTTTCCTCATATTGCGCCAGCAGGACGTCGGGTTGGCACGCGCGACAGAATGTAGGAGTACACGGAGACCGGGCGCGGACTGTCGCAGAGGTCGCAAGGTGCAGCGAAAACAGAATTTCACAATTTTGAACTCGAGCCGGCTCGGACTTTGGAGATCGAGGGATCGGGGTCTGGTTGGTGGCGGTACAATCTGATCAATCGGAACACTATGACCGGCCTTCGATAGCTGGCTGGCGTGTGGAGCAGAAGAAAACCAGAAATCCAGCACCAGAAACGCAGAACAAGCTTAAGTGGAGCACAAGGAAATGTGGTGTGACTGTAGCCCGGGTATTGGAGGTGGTATTGATCGTCGTTGGTGTGGGAGTACAGCGCGCGGGCGGGCGGGCAGGTGGGTGGGTGGGCGGGCGAGCGGGGTAAATTTATGGCACTGCGATACCGCGACAAACCGCCGCGTAATGGAGCCAGGAAAAGCTTCGGTTTTGCGATTGCTGGGTGCGGAAAGGGTCAACAGCATGGATGCAACGATATTTGCATATGCGCTGGTTGGAATGTTTGACTTTCATTTTCGTAGCTCCCCAGCATCGCATCGGTGTCGGTGGTTGACAAGCGAACGAAACCGAAACTGAGAGGTGAACAAATTAGATAAATAAATTTAATAAGAGCCGGTAAGGCGAATGGCGAATGCCCGGGGCGTGTGTGTGTGCTCTTTCGTTGTGATCGCGTTTCGACTCGTAGCGGGTGCTAGCGTGATGACCAGCAGGCGATGGTGAAGGTGGTTCGTTGTGTTGCGCCCATAAAGGTGTTTCAGCTTCGCCGCTGGACCAACCGATCCGAGAGCGACCTCATATGACGACAGCAAAGTGGTTCGTTTCATCAGCATTACTAACAAGTCACTAACAATGGCAAAATCTGAAGGTCACCCACTGTGTGCCGGTGGTGGCTTGTTACAGATAACGATCAGGTATTGCCGACCGACCGCCGAGCGAGTTAGCAGGCGAAGTAGTGCAATAAATGGCCAATAAGTGTAAATCATTATGATTTCGCTGAGTGATGGATGCTCTAGTTATCCTCTAACCTCTACATCGACAACTAACCAATACGTCTGTTAGGGGACAAATGCTAGGAATAATAATACCAGGGAAGTCCCAGACAACATCTACTCGCGCCCGCTTTGAACATAAACAAACAGGGAATCAGGAACCGTTTTATTAAAAAGACAAAATGTCTTCAACCTTCAACCGAGGTCGAGCCGCCTCTACGCCTTCTGCTCAGCCGTTCCCGGTGCGATCAGCTTCTGATCGACGGTGTGTCCCGGTAGGGGTGCCACATGTACCGAACCGGCATTGATGGCCTCGTACCGAGCTACCGGCGATTTATCCGCTCCGGTACCATACTCCGTTCCAAAGGTGGCAATATCTTTAACGACTGCCGGGCTGACGGCTGGTGTAATCGGGACCGGGACGGGGCTACTGACCGGACTCGTCTGTACCACCGGTTGAGGTGTGCTTCCGGTCGCTGGTCCACTGCCCGTGGTGGTGGTCGTCTGAAGTGGTGCCTGTGGATTGTTGTAGCTCAGTGACGAATAGGATACGGCCGCTGCATCGGAGTGTGGCTGTCCGTGGCGTACTACCTGCGTCTGCTGATAGCTGGGCTGCTGAGGAAGGGGCAGTTGATAGTTTACGGTCGGTTGCAGCTGTCCTGGCAGAGGATACTGAGCGGGAAAGGGAACGGGTACCGGTGGAAGCTGTTGCCCGGTCGGAAGCAGTGGGTACGGTTGTGGAGCAATCGGAATTGGTGGCAGCTGCTGGAACGGATACACGGCGTAGGGATTCAGGAGGTTCTGCAGAAGTGGCTGCTGTGGCCAACCGTTGTACGGTAACAACCCTTCGTTCGTGTATGGATCAATTAGCTGGCCGCGAGTGGCCGCTACCACCGATAGCACTGCTATAAGCACCTGAAAAAAGGAGAGAAATTGACCAGATCAGATCAACGATCATCGTCTTGTGTCACTCTGTGTCTTCTGCACACTAACCTTCATTGTGTTTGATCGATTTGAGCTGTCCACTTTCGGTTAACCGGCTCTCTGTTGCGACGGATGATCACGGATTGATCGGAAAATTCGGTGAGCAATCGTTTTTATAAGACGATCGGTTTAATGCGCAATCGGTCAAATTTCGACACCAGCCACCAGTGCAGAAGGTCATCTTCGGTGTTTGGTGTGTACTCTCGTTAGGTCGACCGTCAGTGCCGTGGTCAGATAGCTAGGTCCGGAAGCTAGGGGTCACCATTAAGGATTTCCTTCAACACGCATTAGAGGAAACTGATTTTTTGATGGAATGCACTAACGGCGGTTCAGCTCAGCACTTCATTTCATGCGTCACTGCTTGTGTGTTGTGTGATGATTCTATAAAATCATGTTTGAAATCAGTATTGTTTTCGAAACGAACCACCTCACCAAGCTCCAAGCGTCTTTTGGATCTCTCTAGAAGCTTATCGTGGTTTGGCGACGGTATTACGACATTTGTGTTCTCGGTTCGTGTTCTCATATGCCCATGTATGAGGGTACCTTGCCGAGGGTGTCACCAACGGCGCTGTATCCAGAATCTAGTTTCCTTTTACAGCCTTCGCTCCCTCGCTCACTCGCTAACTGAGCGAGTTTGAGGTAAGACGAAAGCAGGAACGATTGTTTAATCAAAAGATTACTTAATGGTGTGGTCCCAGTAAGGTACAGGGGGTCGACCGAACCCAATACATTAGACCCGGTCCACCTTCGCAAGGACTGACCAACCACCACGAATGGGGAGGGGCAGGCGAGTCCATCTGTAGCAGAATGCTTCAGCCAAAGTACAGAATACCTGCGCATACGTGTGCCTGTTGCGAGTCCAGTGTGATGCTGTGCACGAAGAACTGCGCATTTGGCGAGGTGATCGGTGGAGCCAGAAAACTAGTTTTACTAGGCTCGGTCCCGCATAGCGACCATTGTCCAGGGTGTGCACACGTTTGCGTGTGTGTGTGTGCTTTGGTGGAGTTGCTCTTATGTTCTCACCGGCGCCCACCCTTGTCCACCGCAGCGCGCTCCATTCTGCTCCATTCTTCACCCTCCTGAGGATTGTAGAACCAAACTTGTACACGCCAGGTAACCGATGGAGTGGTATGTCCAAGCTTAACAGAGCATTTCCGCAGAACAGAGAAGCAATGAACGGTAAGGTATGGTGGACTATTTACGAGCAATCGAACATCGAAGCACACTGAAACACACACGCACACGTGCGTTCATACATGCGGGCGGTGTACGCAGATTCGTATGCTTCCCACTTGTTGATGCCGTGTCAACATGGGCCAGGCCAGCTTCCTGGGGGTTTTCGCTGCAAGAATCTGGTCAACTTGGCCCAGAGCCAAGTACTCTCATGACACGTTGGAGCGTTGGAAGGAAGTTCAAAACTGAGTGCCGATCGATGTTGAAATGATCGCACTGGTAGTAAGCATACTACCGTCCGTAATATTCCATAAATGTTTATTACACACAAGTTAATGATCTCCTTTTTATATGTTTCTTATTAATTGTTATAACTTCGTTGTGCGAGCTGTTGTACCGCAGCCAGCATTCGACATGCAACGCACCAACCAACGTCAATTAATGGACAGGCCAAGAGCACGGCTCAATCGACTCTTCGGCCAAGGGGGGGGGGGGGGGAGGGGAGGAAGCAAACCGAACGAGAGCATAAGTAAATACAAAAAAGAAAAAAAAACAACAGCACCACCAGCAAACTGAATCAAGGTTACTGCCGCCTTTCTACAACGGCAACGACGACCGGACGACGGGCGAGACGATGGCCACATTCCGCAGGGGAGCGAGGAAGTGGACTGAACGTTTCGTGCTGCTCACCAACCTCTAGCCCTACGATGCGGGTCGCTGATATGCTTTGTGTGCGCTGCGTCTGCCACAAACCAGATGTGCTTACACGGGTTCGATCGCTTTACACGGCTTTTCGCTGTACCGGTGATGATCGTTTAGCGAGCCTCTGCCGCCATACCCTGCAATCAGATCATTGGCATCGCGAATCATAAGATGGTTGCTCGGGGTTGGTCGCTTGAACGTCCAACTGCTGTAGGCCTGGCCTGGTCTGGATCCGGAGAGCAAGCAGATTGGGAGGCCCGGTAGGTGATCGATGCTATCGATGATCCAAGCTTTTAACCAATCCGTCAGCACAGTCTCAGTACAATGGTTTCTCAATCCCGATTATGCCGATCGACCGATGGGGATTAGGGTTAAAAGCATCAGATTGTAATCTGCTTACCCAGTGGTCGTTGTCTTACTAGAGCCGACTGGACCGTGTCCGGCATTCCTAGCTTCGGGGTCCCAGCCTGGCAGTGATAACTATTCCAAGCATTAGCCAATCGCGTTCCCAAGGCGGCTCCAACTTCTCGGCAACTGCAACAGATGACAAATCACCGATCAGCAGCAGCAGCAGCAGCAGCAGCTCCAGGATTACTTGATTCTTTATTGGACAATCGGTGGCTGAGTGGTTGGAACCGGGACCGCACATATCGCCACCGCCACCGCCAAACACCGATTAAATGTCCATAAAGTATCCCCACCCCGGTAGCCCATGGTGGTCAGCTATTAAGAAGTGCTTCGACGGTGTCCACACGGTGTGTACACGGTGGCTGGTGAGAAGCCGCATGCAAATGGCTGGTGGAGCCGCCATGCGATCGGCATTGCAAATTAGATCGCTCAATTTGAGGCGATCGGTCAACTGGGCAGCTGTGTGAGAAGGGTGTGTGCTCTCGGGCTCTCGGGCGCGCTATGCTTTACCAGGTGGCGAAGGATAATGACGTCCTTCACAGCGCTCGAATGCTCGGGGAGATGCATGGAGTTGCAGTAGGCAAGTAATGCCGGCGACCGGCGTTTGAATTAGAACAGGCTTAGCTCTAGCATCGCAGTAAACATTGACGGTGATAAAAATAAATTTTCTCCCGCTCGCGCCACTCATAAATGTCAAATCCCGCCGCGCAACGGTCTCGTCGGTGTTGGTGGTTGGTGGCTGTGTTGACCGCGGTGTAACATCGCATTACGCCGTGTAATTTGTTCTGGTGCCTAATCGGTGAGTGCGCGCTTGGTGTACGCGAGTTGTTTGAAGGCGCGCCTGGAGAATTGGAGGTACAGAAAGGTTCCTTTCAAAGGGAAGTACGAGCAGAACAAAGGCCCTAAACCATGGCCTCGGTAAGTTCGGTAATTTCTTGCATTTGTGTATGGCTCCACTTCCACCTTCAAACAATCTGTCCGGGTTCTTTTTTTTTTCAATTTCAGCATGATCAAATTGACACCTCGAATAGCTGGTGGGAACGGCCAAGTGTCATCTATGCGTGAGTACAAGTTGTTCTTCTTCGGCTACACCGGCCACAAACACAAACTGTTACTTCGAGTTTTTACTGTGTCTCACCGTTGATGGTGGTGGCATGTTTGTGGAGGGGATGGCTGTAAAGCTTGCGGCTAGCAACCGGTTACTTTGCCCGAGGAAAATCCTTTCCCTCTCGTTCGCTCACCCTGCCGGTCTCATTCTTTGAAAATCCTTTTCTTCTTCCTGTTCCCTTTTGGAAAGACAATCAAAGGCCGGCTGGCAGTAAGTAGAGCAGCAGCCATCGTCCGCTTTTATCGAAGTAATTCGATTGCGTGACGCTCGGTGTTGGCTGGTGGCGCGCCATTTTGCCATCGGTATCGGTCCCGTGTTCCTGCCACCGCCGTGTGTTGAGTCGTTGGGGGTGAATGGGTGGGTGTGTTGGCCCTGGAATGATATCCAGGAAGGTCCCGAAAGTGGGACGCATCCTAACTGACAGCTTGATTAAGCTTTCAGTCGGATGGGGCGTGGTGGATGTAATGGTAGAAATGGGAATACACAGGTGATAGCCCTTTTGCTAACCATAATCCAACGTCATTGTTCTATCGTATCCCCTAGCTGCCATGGGTTTCTGTGGGGAGAATTATGTTTTAATGTAGCAGTCACTTTATAATGAGTAGAGTTGAAAAGATCGTGTACATGTTAAATATGATGTTGTGTATCGAGCAAACAGTATTAGTTTCAGTTTCTCAATATCAGTTTTCTAAATTGTTTTTTTTATTTTTTGTTTTCTCATATTTTAAAAGCATTTTAATATAGAGCAGTTCATCCAAATAATCTCAATATTTACTAGCAAAATACGGAAAAGAAACGATAAGAAGCGATAGCAAAAGCAATACTGATTGAAAAAATAGGTTTATGTTAATTTATTTGATATCACCTTTTTTCCATTTTAATCTAAAACCTGCAAAGGTTTTGTATATTTGCGATTAGTTGATCGATCCGAGGTATTTATAAATTTGTTACTAAACGGTACATCAAACGTATCCTTCCAGTATGTATTCTACGTCCTATCATTTCTATCATCCTTCACCAAGACACACACACACACACACACATACGCACCAAACGCAGTACCCCTTACATGGGTTTCTTTGCTTTAGTTTGCAAATTGAAAGACATATGTTGTGAGTGCCACATACGTTTCCGATGCACCGTCACCGTGAAAAGTTCACAGCTTGCTACCCGAATGCGACGACCTGTGACCCCTGGCGGGGGTGGGACTATGAGAGTGTGGCCGTCTAGGCATGGTTTGACGGGGTTGTTTCGGGGTGGTGGCACTCCTACCCATCGACCCTCTCCAATCGGCGTACTTCTGTGTGTGTTTGGCGTCCTGCTTTACCATCCTCCTTTTCGACAGAACACCACCGGGCTCCATGCCATCATTCGTTCGCTACCAACGTTGTCTACTACGAATGGCTGCAGGCAATGAGGGTGTTTTGTGGAGGTGGCGTGGCACGGCGGGCGGGTTAGTGCGGGTACCGCAAGGACCTCCGGCTCCGGCAGAGCTTTTCGCCTGATGGCATCGGTTGGTTGTTTGGATCATTTGGAGCGTCAGTACGGATGCCAGCGTGAATCGGTGAAGTGTACGCGCGTTTCGCGCTAGCATACAGGGTTCGCGTTCGCAATCATCCGGTATGTGGCGTTCTGACTGGTGGAGAGTGTCTTTTGGGACAAGTTTGCTTTTTTTATTGGTTAAACGAAAAGAGAAGCGTTAGTATCGTTGTTTGAAGAAACTAGAAAGTTCTTCTTGTGTTGGTCCCGAACTGGACTAGTGTCCTTTGCCTAAGGGTGGTCACAAATGGTGGTCCTTAGCTGAGAGGAATAAATAATTTACTAAACCAATTATGAACGGTGTTGTGGTAGCGCCTCGTGCCACTTGAGTGCTGTCAAGTATTGATGAAAACGTTCCAATAAACCAACCAACCAACAAAGCGCAGTACCAGTAATGATCTGGAACCTGTCACCTGTCGGTAGGAAAGTGAATGGCCGGACGATCGGACGGAAATATTAATTATCGATGATTTATTGGCACCCAGCAGGCGGCGACTGGCGTTGATGTTGTTATGTGTGCCTGTGTGTGTGTGTGCTGGTGTTGCCGTCAATATAGTGTCAACGTTCATTCGACGTAAGATTTTTTATGTGTGTTTGCTCAGCTTCGTCGTACTGATAATACATAGATGAAGGAGTCGCACTCTACGGTGCGGTACGTGGTGTGTCCTGTGGCGCATGTGATTGATAGTGGATAGAAGAGATGCCACGGTTGGTTGGATAGAGTGTTGGTTTGCTGTTTTCGTGCCCTCGCCAAGATGAACGCCAACAGCTTCTGGGGCACCATCGACCAGCTGCTGGGCCGGGAAGCTCAGAAGCAAAGCGGTCAGGATTCGCTCAAGGTAGCCGGTTGGCTATCGGCATACGCTGGAGTACGGAAAACGGCCGGCCAGGGGTAAGCACCACCCAAAACTATGCATGCAAACGATGTTGATCCCGTCCAAACTTTCACACTTTATGAGCCTGTACGGTTTCGCGACGCATTCACCCTGCACAATGTTTGACTTTTCAGTTCAGTCATATAGTTTCTTATGCTCCTTTGTTAATGTGTGATGATGTGTGGTAGCCGTTTACTTTTATTGTAGTTATATATTTCGGCTGTTTATGCTGGGCTCGCGTGCCAGGTCGATTTTATTATCGGTGTGCTCCTTGTGGAACTGTTTTCATCACTTCATCGTGCCTAGCAGTTGTGTTGATGTGGAATTGAACAAGCTCTGGTGGTTTTTAACCCGATAAAATGTTAATGCTGCTCTCTTTTTATGAAAGTTTCATTGTTGTTGTGGTGCATCAAATGGTGTTTCCCTCAGAAAATCATGTTTCACAGAACGGAACAAAAGCAGATCGCCGAAGCTGAAGTGCAGCCTTGATATTGATAGGTTGTTTGATACTATTAAGGACTGCTGGATCAAACCCAGAACAGGAGCATTGACCTAAAACATGCTATACCCATCAGCAACGAGACATCAGCGTTCGCAGCAGCATGATGCATTTCGCGTCATTTGCAACTGCACCGTATGCACGGAATATAAAGGGACGGTAGTGGTGCACGGGCTGGCGCTTGGCCTCGTTGTGGCTCGTGATGTGAAGGTTGTGTGGCTGTTCGTGAAACGTTCCATAGGAAATCACACCCTATGTGTGTCATTGCAACGCAGACGAAGGTGCACTTTTGTATGATGGGCCAATTGTTGGAGTTGGCTTCACATTTCTTCACAAGTTTTCTCGAGGATTCCAGTAATTCAGTGTCTGTCAGTTTAGTAGTACTGCGAAAGTGTTTCTCGCTGTGGGAATAATGTTGTCTTGTAGGCAGCATTGCAGATGACAATCGTAGCGGGGTGGGCGCACAATCAATACGAAGAAGGTCCTCTCTCGCCACTTGAGCCAGAGTGTGTGGAATTCAAAAAACACTAACACGCAATCCCGATGCCATAAATCATGTGCCGCATGTGGGAATCGGGCAAAAGCTAAAACATACGGAGGTCGAAGGCGATTGACGGGTAAATCCTGTTCGTCAATACGACGCGGCTGGTATATGCAGTAGAGCGTGCAATAGAAAAATTGTACAAAACAATCGTTCCGCCTTAAACATTCTGAGGAAAAATATGCAAATGCTGTGGCGGTGTGACCTCCAGCAACCTAGCATATATGCGCTGATGTGCGTAGAGTGGCCGGCAAGACCGGGAGAAAAGGAGGAGGGTAGGTATTGCTTATGTCGCGCTAGTGCAATACAGCGCACCGGAATAACCGATCGCTTTGCTAGTAGCAGGAGCACAAGCCCCCGTGACTCTTCAGAGGAGAAACAAATGCCTATCCACTAGCAAGCAGCAGCAAAGGTTCCATTTTTTCACCGTTTTCCGACAGTATAGTATAGACAGTAACCGACTCGACCACCGGCTACGGGCACTCGCCAGCGCCACCCAGTGATGGGTTGGCCGCATGTTGGGAAATCTATTTTGTCGATATTTCGTGACATTGGAGGAATTCGGTGCCGTTAAATGTGCGGATATGTTATGGGGCCTCGTAATGGCAATAAAGTGAGATGTATGCGTCGTCTGCGGTGAAAGACCCGGCTCGACGACAGTATGGCGGCGTAGGATCACTATAATGTCGCTTGGTAGCGATGATGGGGAGCAGGCTAGCCGCAGCAACAAGTGGTACGTTCGTTGCTTTCCGTTGGCCTCGGCTAAGCCAAGGATGGAAGGCTTTCTGCACCAGGAAAAAATTGTTCTCGTAAAATTCTGTTCATTTCATCATCTTGCGTATTATTTTTTTGCAATGGAAACCCCCTTATCACGTCATGCAAATAACGCTCAGTTTCTTTTATCAATCAGTGACGATGGTAGCGGTTACGGCAACGATGTCTGCTACAATGGACTCTCCGAACGGACCTCGAGCTTGCCATCGATTTTCCCATCGGGCAATCAGCTGATCCAGGACGACTTCAACAACGGGGACTCTGCGGGTGGTGGTACGGGCACACGGAACGCGACTGGTGGACGGAATGGGGGAGGACGGAAGAAAGTGAGATTTCGCAAGTCGAAGCTCAAGCAGTTGTACGACGTCGACGTGCTGCCCGTGGAGTATCTGGGGCCAAAGATCGAGTACAGGTGATTATAATACGTGTCATAAATGCCGATTTGTTTCTTACATACAATCCAACGAGCATAAAAGGCAACAATATTCAAAGAATTAACAAACTACAGTATGAATTGAGTAGAAAATAATTTTATTCTATGCATTATGAGGATTTTTCAAATATGAAAAACTAGACATCTTTTCAAATGTTATAAAATAGTTTATTCAAAATAGTTGCTCTATAAAATGACTCCCCACCCCCACGGTCCCTCTAACCCTTTACATCTCATCTAAAAGCTCTAATAAAAGCTCCCATAGGCTCTACAAAAGCTTCTAAAAGCTCCGCTTCTTAACACGCGTGCGCGCACAAATAAACGCACCCCAGAGCAGCTTAGAAAGAGGGGTGCGATTTGAATAGTTTTAATGATTCAAATAGGGACTCCATTCGCCGGGTGGGAGCGAATTACTAGAACCTTTTTATGCACTTCTCCTACCAGATATTATAGTAGCCTCACTAAGAATTTTCAAATCTAAATGTACATATTTTTGCATCCAATACCCAAGATGTTTTAGTTATCAGTGCTTCTTGTGTTTCCATGAAAGAAGATGAGTTTTATTGTACTTTTTGTATCTTTTTAAATGTTTTTTTTTTATAGAAGGACAACTTTATCTGAAAATGTGAAAAGTGATAAAAATAACTTTTGTGTACAATTTATAGAACTCAATCTGTCTTAGTTTTTTTTATGACCATTCGAATTTTCTCTCTTTTTTTAATTCGCACGTGATTCACAGTAAATTCACGTATTAACACCATTTTTCGCACCTGTGGGATTGGATTGAGGTGTCCCTTAACTACTCGACTGTCCTGCTACACTACAAATGCCAGCCAATGATGAGTGGCTGAGGCATGGGCCTGGTATCGTCACGGAGCGATACCTTCGTGTTTTGGAATCATTAAGCAAACTTTTCACAGACGAATCCATCACAACGAGCTGCTTCAGCTCTTGGGAATCTTAAACAGTGGTGGAACGGAAAGGCTGAACAAGATTATGAGACCATCGTGGCATGTGACATGCCAATCGAGGACAGAAAACTATGTGGAAAGGTAGAAGTAATCAGATTCGCGGTTCGGTATATACATGAAGCATCAATGTTTTTTGGGCAACAGATGGGTTCCGCTCCGTTTATTTTTTTGTTTTCAAAACTGCGTCAATAGTGTTCTTAGAAATGTGATTTTAATATCTGGGTTTCTAGCCGTTTATGAGCCCTATACGACTACTTCTTCTGTTTCTAAAGTAAATTTAAAAAAAACCTCAAATGCCACACAGCTGACTGCCATCAGAAGTCAAGCACCGCGAGGACTCCGGAAGGATCAAGGCAATTCTACATTTTCCATTCCCTCTGACGCTGTCGAGGTTTCGGTCAAACGATGATATTGTAAACGCTCGTTGTCTTGACCTTGAATAAGCAACTACCTTCAGCAGCAGCAGCGAGGAGCTCGGATTTATTATGTCAAGCTGCCATAAATCAGCACCACCGTTTCCACGGACGAGGCCACGGATTCGTATCCGCCCACCAGTTACTACCATCACAACTTTGCACAAAGCGCAATGCCCTAGGTTCGCCCGTACTCTAATTCCTCAAATTTTCGCCACGTGTAGCGACACCTTGTGGCCACAGGCAGGCTAGCGTGGCACCGTTGGTGAATTTATGTCTTGTTTATGCTCTCGGCCATCCATATTTAGCGCTCTTCATCTTGCAGAGCGCGTCGAGCCAGTCCTTCATTGCCCAGAGGGGCTGCCCTTGAATACCTGACGCCAGATAGTACGTTTATCGTCACCTTCATAGCACGAAAGGTGGCCGTGGCCTACGGTAGCCTGGGCTGACTTGGCCTGGCATGGCATGGTATAGTCTGGAAAAGAAGCAAACTGAAAACGGTGCAGTCGTTCCCCCATCGGCCCACAGTTTAGATTATCAGATCGAGCAGAACTTGAAATTGAATGTTGGCTCCTTCAGCCGGCTCAGCTCGTCCTGGATGGCCTGTAAGGGGAGGTAGGTCCTGCTTTGCGTGGCGTCGAGTTCGTGTCTCCTGCCGAACTTCAGTAGAAGAGTCCGTGCAGCCAGCCACTACAGGCAATATTGTAGTGAAGGTGTGCACCCGTTGGGCCTGAGGCTAGGCCGATGCTATCCGTTTCGTATTGCCTTTCAGGCGGGCGTCCGTTCGTTCGTTGTCAGCTGCCTCCTCTGCGAATGGTCCGATTTATTATTTGCGATTGCGACTCCCTGCACCCCCGGTCCAACCTCTCCTTACGACCGCGCTGCTGGTACTTTTATGTGTGAAAAAGGATATTTTATTTATTTTGTGTCCTTTTTGTGCCGTTTCTTTCCCGTCTTTGGGTGGCCCGAAGTTGAATTAGTTTTTCTCACGTCAACGAGCCATCAACACGGCATCATCGGGTGGCCAGGTGATTCCGGTGTTGCATAGGAACGACGGATCGGAAAAGGGTGGGGATAATGGCGTGTGGCAAACGAGGTGAGAACGCAGAAGTAAAATACAAAAAACCACGGCGTCAATGGCGCCAGGAGGGCTCGACTTGACAGTTTGGCACAGGAGTCCAGGATGGCTGGACGTAATGCGGTGCGCCGTGGTTTCTCTCGACCGTTAGAACCGTTTTGTCGGTGGCATGTTCTGCAAGTGAAAGTGACGGTTGACAACCACCTGCTGAGGCGTTAATTGCTATAACACGCACGTGGCCTCGTGATTAATGCTGATTGGTTCTGATTGATTTCCCTTCTTTCGGGGGCGTGAATCGGTTTTAAGAGACATTCTGTAGCAGTGGCTGGAAGTTTCGGTGTCAAAATGAAGAAAGCTCATAGTGCGAAAAATCAGCTCGAGAAGATGATGCTCGAGGAGGATTTCACCTTCTGCGAGTGTAATTTTGCTGTCAAGCCAACGAGGCGACAGGAGTGAGTATGGATACGGTGTTGTGGTATTCGCGGAATGATGTGCGGATATTTGTGGAATGATGTATGGTGCAGAATGGATAAGAAAGTTTCCCGGATTACATGGGCAGTGATATGCTGATGCTGCAATGATGTTTTTGTTTTTTTTTATTTCAAATTTTATTTTCATCTTCACGAAATCGTCAATTTCATTAACAATGCAACGATAAAAGTGGTTCTGACTGAGGCACTGCAGTGAAATGAATTAATTATCTATCTTTAAATGGTTGGAAGGCAAGCACAGACATGTTGCAGTGATCCTGTTGAAGCCTCGATGCATTTTTGTGGTCCGATATGAAGAAATGAGTTTCTGTTTTGCAGACACGCTCGTTCAATGCCATTAGGCATGCAATTGGTGGATCCATTTTCCATCAGCTATCTATTTTAAATTAAATTTCAAGCAGAGACGAGGAGTAAATCTACTCAACTGTAGTTTCTTTTTGCGATTAATAGTTCCGTGGGATGACTTACTGTTCCATTTAGATGACGTCCTACGGTGTGCGAAGACGGTATCCATTGTAGAATCATGGAAATAGGAGGCTGATGAAAACCAATTAGCTGTTTAAAGCGCAAGTGATATTTTCTGGCTGTCAAGGGTTCTTTTGTCTTGGCATAACAAAATTAACAGAGAGAAATTATTTAATTTAAAAGATAAACTTTTTTAGTTATCACTGATGTTAAAAAGTTATTACTGTTGTAAAAAGTAGATAAAGTTATTACTGTGTTTGTATATTACACGCAGATGTGCTTTTGCTGTGACGGTAAGCAGGGAAAGTGCATTCATAGGAAATGTGTTTCCCGTTTAATGATGAAAACGCATGTATGCCGAATTAGTGCTTGTTTGCGTAATAGATTAAAGTATCCGTCTTCCTGTTTGATCAGTGATGATGCCAACCCCGGAATGGATCATATGCTTGTATCGCATGTTGCATTCAGAAAAGCACAAAAAACCATCACACGCAACATGTTGTGCGTTTTATATTCTAACCAACATCAGCAACGTTGCGATGGTTGCCATATGGATAGTAGCAAGAAGCGTGTTATGGTTTTACCAGCTGCAACCGTTCCCATTCACTGGAAATGGTATTCATGACTGTGAACAGCCATGCACTGCAAGGTACATTCCATATGATAGCAGCAGCAACAGCAACAGCAACAGCAGACCGATGTCGTGCATTCTTGCGAAATTGATTGTTTCTCATCAAACATTGGTATTGGAGTGCATGAAATGAAAAGCGGGATGGAAATGTACTGATACTGATGAAGTATAGTCATACGACAAATGATGGCTCGAGAGATTGAAGAGCACATAATGGTGATGCTGATATGACATACTCTGTAAAGGTTTCTTCAAATACTGTTTTTAAGCTTCAAGTTTCGAAAAAAATGCAACTTCCTTATATACTAAAATATTTTTAAAATATTAGTAGCCAAAACCTGAACAAGAGTCACATCTTCAATGTCCTAGTTTTTTAGACATCGAAAGCCTTTTAAAACCCATTTTATCTATCTAAAACCCTTTTATGTTCCTTTTATGTATTATCGCAATCTTCCAGATCACCACAACATTGCACTGTGAATTCTCTCAAACATCGTTCATCTGCTCCCTACAGACCCAGCGTCACCAGCAATTGTTCATAGTCTACGCTTGATATTGAACTGTTTTGGCCGGCGTGGCAACTGGCAGCGTTTATCATCTTTATGTGCATTCGATAGTTGTTCGATGTTCGATTTTCCGCCACAAACTCTTGCTCTCCTTCTTGTGTCTATTTATATGTTCCTCGTCTGTACGAGCAGAAATCGTAGGCGGGGGGCTCGAGTGTTGAATGACAGAAAATCGAATCGCGAACCCTGAGCTCCGATTCCAGCTGACTTGGCCACGGCACCAGCTATCGGCTGGGCACGCATTGGAGGTCATGGATGTTTATATTCTACTGCTGCAGCAAAAAGAGGAATTTCCCTTTTTAATATTCGATTTTGAAACCCGCGGGGGAAGTGGTCGATAGCTTCCATCAGGCAGACATGCAAACAGCACGATCGCGATGTTCTTTTTTGTGTTTGATGTTCGCATGGCAGGGGCATAGAATGTCTATATTCCCATTTGCAAACACACCCGACCAGTTAAGGACAGATCTCCGGCGCATAGACATCGCACAAGCTGCTGGTGTTTGTGGTGGCAACCGGAATTCAATTATCAATCGGCATCCAGCCGGCAGCCGCTGTGCGCGTTAAGTGCATCCTTGTGTCTCTAATTAAATCGACGGTCGCCGGGCGCATCCGTTTGCCCCAGTTAGCTAGTGACATTTTATTGTATCAACATCGTGTGGTACGTTGTGCTGGCATGATTTGTTATATTGTTACTTTAAGATGTGCCTTTAAGCTTTCGACATCGTCGCCGTAACACAAGCTTCACTTATACGCAGGATATTGTGCGTGCGAATGCGATTCCCAACAACGCGTTCGGATTCTTTCGCTGCAAGGAATCGAAATGTGCGTTCCTTGATCCACTCCTTAGCAACAGAGCACCTGTCATGGTTCGCCGGTATGCTACGCGGTTTATGGTGTCTCGTAAAAATATGCTCACAATTATTATTACTATTGTTGGCGCGCGTTCGGTCCCCTCTGTTATTGTAGCTCGAAACCACCGGTGTCCAACGGGACCCCGGTTAGGGCGGGTCGTGTGCGCAATTGGTTTATGTTAACCCCACGTTGCTGCTCGCGTACCCGGTCTACCGTGCTCGTTGCTCACTCGCCGCGTTCGTACAGTGCTCGCGGTGCCACGTGGTTTATGTCGGAAGCCTTTGGCTCGATTTTGACACAACATGCGATTGTCTATGACAACTTTTTTTTAGGGGACTTTGAGCTGTACCTGTCCCACGGAACAGAGATTTTACTTGCCCCTTGCCCTACCTTCCGGTATGTCGAGCGATGTGCCAGAATGTCAATACGACGCGGCTGTCATGGCACCTGCAGTAGCAGGAGTGGCAGGAGCAGTGGAAACGGAGCCGAGGAAAGGGTTCTTCTTTCGCCAAAGAGAAGCGCCGGGAGAAGAGTGGCCAGCGGTGGTAGTGTACCTAGGCTTCCACCGGTGAATGTAGTGTTCTTGGAGGCTTACGCGATGGTTACGCGATGCTCGCTCGATGCCATACTACGTTTACGGTGGTACTTCAGTCAGTTGACGCCATCGTACGCCAACGGACACGGATCTGGCTAGCTCGCCCGAAAAAACGTTGTGTGTGAGCGTAGAAACTCCATACCGGCTATCGTATTACCGGTCGTAACGGTAGCCCACCGGTAGTTATTGAAAGAACCGTGGTTTCGCGGTGTCCTTGAGTGGTTAGTGTCCATTGTTATTTTCAACGGTATAGCAACGGGATAAGAACCAATCTCTAAAATGCTTTACAGCTCATCGCCTGTGTGCTTGATAGGAGGAGGTTTCGTTCAGCTTAAAGGAAGATTAATGTGCTTCTGTGTGTCGTTACAGTGTGAATCTGCCCCGAGTGACCGCCCAGCTGGAGAAATTAATGGGCACGAATGTGGTCCGGCTGACGGATCGCAAGTACATGCAGGAGCTGCAGCGCCGCATCCAGGAGGACTACAATGTTACGCTCGAGAAGCGCATCACCGAGCGGGAGGTAGGTGGGGCATTCGACGTCACCGTAAGCTGATGTTCTGGTTTCTGATGCAATAATGAAATGGATTTGGATACCAGTGTTCCACGATGTCACCAAGAAAGCTTACAAGCGATTTCGGAACCACAAACCCTGCGAAACCGAGGATACGGAATTGACAAACATCCTGTGAGCTTCCTGCCTACAACCACTTACTCCACTCTACAACCAATCTCACGATGAGTGTCAAGTGAAAGTGTCGAAAAATGTTATCTCATGTTGGGTTAGCACACGGTATGGTTTATCGGCCGATGACGGTCGGCCGTTGGGGGGACACGACAGGAAGCGACACTTGGCGCGTTAGTCGATCCATTTCCCGTATCATCGGCTGTATCGATGGTTGGCTGGTTGGCTGGTGACGGTGTTTGCATCCATGAGGGGGCCCTTTACCGCTAGTGAAGCGGTGGTTTGATGCTTGTGAAATCGATACGGCGAAGCTTCGAAACTCCATAACTTTAGTCATGGTGCTATGACACACGCGAGCATATCTTTTCGGTTGCCCCATCATCTAGCAGCGTATGTCGATGTTTGCTCCGTATAGCAAGGGTTTTACCCTGCAACTTATTTTTGGTGATTTTTCTTGTGTTTCCAAGAGGTCTCCAACCGTTTGGTACAGAAAAACACAGATTTTTTTTTTCACCAAAAATATGGAGTTAACACAGTACATCAAGTTCTATAAACCGATTACTATATACGTACACGTGTAATGGGACGGGATATAAGTAATCAAATCTGTTTTGCATTTCATTTCTTATCACATTCCTTGCGACTATACTTTCTTCCCGTTGCTGACAGCTGGGGACAGTGTTCAAGGCTGTGTGTGCCTTTGTCCTTAATAACACTGTCTTGAAGGAGAAAATGTCACTTTTGACCCAGTTTTGGCGCCCAAGATTATCAAACAGCTCGCTAAAAACCTTCATAGTCGTTATTTGGTCCAAATTTTCGATTAGAAAGTCGCCTCCTTCCTTGCATTTGTAATCGAAGACAGGCGAGCTAATGAGCAAAAGCAACAACAGAACTTTATGTATTTTGCACCGGTATTTTGCATTCATTTGAAGTAAGTGTGTACGATCTGGTTCAAAATGTGAACATTGAGTCGTTCGGCCAGGGAAACAACGGTGAAAGTGGGACATTCGGGACGAAATGCTTAACGGCCTTGGTCTAGAGTCTAGACTGTTTGATGATGTCCTGCCAAAAAGAGACGGAATAGTGCGCTGCAACAACTGAGCGATGGTTTCAGCAGAAGATAGCGTTTTATGGCCATCGTCTTCCTCGTGTCCTTTTCGCAAAAGTAGATTGAAATAATGATCATTTTATTTTCGTGACGTGCTCCTTACGATTCGCTTCGGTTTTCCGAGACGAACCGACGGCTACCGACGGGTGTGGCTTTTGGGTTAGCTGGATAAGATGGTATTTAATGGGATTAACATAATCGTAATGCAACCGGGACGGTTTTATAACCGACCAGGCCGGGTACGTTTATTTGAAGATTTGCTTGGCGATGCTTTTTGTTAGGAGTCTTTGGGGAAGAGTAAAACGTTCAAATAGTAGATTCTTCCAAAAAAGAGCTATTCGTGCGTGACTGCATCTGGCGCATGAATGGCCAACGCTCTTTAAGGTTGCCAGTGGTATGAAATTACCCTCTACAATCTATGCTACGGGTATGCGAGAACACATAAATGCACAAAGCTAAGAAAATGGTTGAACACTTTAGCGATTTCGCTGCTTTTTCCATGGTCATAACCATTCGGTTAACCACAGTGGATGTGCCCTTGGGGTTGAGTTTCGATAACGGGCTATAGCAGGGTCACCGAACAGTGCATTCCGCATAACATTTTGCTGCTTGCATTTCCATTTTCTTTGGTGTGTTTTTACATGATTTTTACTACAAAACACGATACCTTGTTTCCATTTCTTGCTATTTAAAGACTGATAAGGTTGTATTTGTGATTTATTTAATTATAATATTACTGTATTTTGTTTTTGAATTACTGTTTGTTTCAATATGTTTTCATTTCTATTTTCTAATCATAAGCTTCTATCGGTCACTTATTCTACTGTCTTCATCTACCATTTCATATCATCGCCATCTTTTCAACCTACCGAACTCGTTCGCTCGCATGAAACCGCACTTTCTCGTTTGCTTATCATAATAATTTCCACGAAATCCATCGTCATGCACATACCTCATCGATGAGCAGCACCGAGAATGGCAGCGGCAGAAGCAGCTGATTCTGAATGGAAAGTATAGCCTCGAAAACTGTCCCAAGTCCTTGATCCCGTTGCACAGTATCGTTTTGGTAAGATCAGTGCCCGCGTTACCGCTGAGTGGCACATGCCAGAGCATGCGGTGGATGGCTAATATCTGAAATGGGATATAATGTCGTGGAACAGAATGTCCGGTCGTTCACTCATAAATTAACTCTTTTACTCTTTCTCTTTTTGCTCCTCTGGTATCTCTCTCCACGGCGCTCGAGAAGGCGAAGGAAATTGAACGGGAGCGTAATCTGATCCTATCCGGTGCCGGCGACAATATCCCGGAGGAGATGACCAGCTCGGTGTTCCTCGTGAACCAGAAAACAAACGTTAACATTTTGAATAAGCGTGAGAAGGTGAATAGAATAGGCACTCCAATGCACCTTCAGCTAGGACATTTTCATGATTTGAGTATTTTGCTTTGCAGCTAAAGACGATTCGCGAGAAGAATGCAGAGCGCCTGATCAAGCAGGGCCACCGGTGGGAGCGGGAACGGTTGCAGATGGAGGATCAGAGCCGCGATCGGGAGATCGAGCGCCGAACGAAGCGGGAAGCATTACTCGAGCAGGAGAAGCTATACATGATCGAGGAAAACGATCGGTCTCTGAATCTGTTACGCGTGAAAACGAAGAAGGGCCCGTGCCGCGATATGAATCTACGCACAATGTTGATGCAGCAGCGCGAAGAGCTTGGCCGGACCATCCAGAAGCGGGACTTTGATATGCACGATGAGCGCGGCTCTGGCACGGACGTCGAGGCTGGCGGAAAATCGGAGAAGCACCGTCGGCATCGGCGTAACCGGAAGCAACATCAAATGCAGCGGCAGCACGAGGTGCATGAGTATCAGGAATCCTCCTCGCCAGAGGAAGGCTACATCTCGATGAATAATGCCGACTCACCGGAGGACCTCGAGACGTCACTGGCCATCAAGGTGGGCAAGGGTAGCAAGGATTCGGGCGATGAGTCGGACGGTGAGCAGGACTCGGACAATGGTCCCGTACCGGGTCCGGCCGAAGGTGCTGGCGATGAGCAATCGGAAGCCAGCCCGAGCAAACAGTCAGAAGCGAACGTCGCCAAGGAGGCACTGTTGGAGCTGGAGCAGCAGCAGCAGCAGCAGGAAGTGTCTGAGGCGGAAGCGGAGGCGGCCGAGGAAGCACGTTTACGCGAAGAGCTAGACAGGACGCTGCTGGAGAAAAAGAAAGCTCGCCAAGTGCGCAACGAGGATCCAAAGATAACGAAGCTAAAGGAAGCGGACGTAAGTGTTTACGTGTATCGAGGCGAGGGGGTGGTCAAACGGCCACTCAGTGGCAGGCTTGAAACCCATCTGCCTGATCCTCAAACTCGATCATAATACTAAAGATTGGCTTCACCATTCATTGTTTGCTTGCAGACCGTCGCCGATATCTATAATGTTGCTGACGAGATTATTGTCCTGGAGAAGAAGAAAACCAAAAAGGGTTTTGGCAAGTAAGCTTCTGAGGTCGTAAAAGGTCAACCCACCGAGCCAGTCGTGTGCCATCTGATGTGCACCCGTGGAGAAGACGATGGTAACTGGAGCGATTTGAAGCGAAGCGTGCAAAGGAAGGATTCAAATACCACGAATCCTGTCTGTGATCTGGTTGACCAGTTGATTCCTTTTGAGTTGAAAATTGTTAGTCTAGCGAACGATGTTACTGTAGTGGTTTTGTGTTTTTTTTGTGAGTGTGTGAATGATTGTTCTGGTGTACGTCTGCGTTGGCAACATTGTGATAACGAACGAATTGTTGGTAGGGAAAAGAAATTTGTCCAATAAATGAAGATTACTGTTACTAGAAACGGCTGGCAAGGGTTGTCGATTCGAATGAAGAAGAGAGAAATCGGATTCACTACCATCCGTATGTATGCTGGAAAATTGTTTTCAATTTCATTTGTGAGCTCATTTACCGGTATCGACTGGTGGTTAAGAGCTTATCGAAAAGGTTAATCGTTTCGGATGCCCGTCGATGGAAATGGAAAATTGTGTGCGAAAGGGTGGACTCAGGTTTATGGTAGCGCATTCTGCCAATAGGTAGACAAAAATGCCAATTTGATGCTCATCCTTGGGCAGGACTATAGCCATTCGAATTGTAATTTGCACCCGTATCCCGTATCACAAAATGGGCCTCAAAAGATTTCTTCGAATCGCACGGAAAGCAGTTAGACGTTGTTCATTCGTTCTGTGGTTCATCTTTCGAGACCAAATTCCGACGAAATACGAACACCTTCCGAAGGACTCCACGTTTGGGTTCGGCATTTGTACGGACCATTTTATGAATGAAATGTTGCTACTACTCGTAGTATACAGCTCTTCACCCCCGTGGTCCACAACCATCGGTCGAATTCGGTCCCCGAGTGAACAAGGATACAACTAACGAATGCTCGGTTCGTGTGCTCCGTATTTTGCGCATGATTCCCAAGAACAGTCAGTGCCGTTTCTTCTGAGAACTGCGGCTCCTGTGGAAGAACAGGGAAGGGAAAAGTGGTTACCGGAAAAATATAAAAGCCAGTGGCACGGTGAAACTTCTATCAAACGCATTTTCAACAAGTGGTTGTCTGCCTCACAAGAGGCCACGCGGCGGTGCTACTGCTGCTGCAGTAATCGGTTGGAAGTTTAGTGTTTCTCCTACAGGTGCAGAGAGTGTTATACATGTGTTTAGGCTGCGAGGTTGTTGATGGTGCACTACCGCAACGTTTAATCAACGAAACGATCGATCTGGTGCTCTGGTGTTGGAATGTGTTAACATTATTGAAAAATTAAAAGTATAAATTTTAGAAATACCTCAGCGGTTACTGAGACTCGTCCCCTGAAGGTCGCACAACACGTGTTTGGATGCGTGAAAAGAGAAAAGAGTTCTTAACTGTGGTGTAGTTCGTGTTGTGATATGTTTTGAAACAACTAAGTGCGCTATTAGTAGATTTAGATGAATAGATCAAAATTAAATTCAGTCAAATTATACTCTGAACATTAATCTGCGCAAAAATCTAATTGCTCAACGAAGCTACTCGGAAAATCCCATTTGGTATTAAGCGCAATATCAAACACATCAACAAGCATTGCAAATCAATTCGTTAACTAATTTCCACCGTTCGTTAGCTTAAGAAGCATTATTATTCAAGTAGCTCAACATGAAAAGCGCGTAGAGTTGGAGGTTGGTGCAACTGAACATGCATGAAGATGATTGATAGTAGAAATCAAACAAACAGTTGGCATGGCGGAGATTCACACTTGTTGCCAGGATTCCTTGTATGCTATGTTCGACATTTAAGCATGAATGGCCAGAATGACTAATCATTTTTGGTCCAAATTAGACCACTTTTTCGGCGTATTTGGCCTCGTGGGCCAACAGGAAGTACAACATCCACATTTTCTATGAAGCAATTCGATGGAAATGCGTAAAATGCGTAAGGAGCCCATGCTCCTTTATATTTGCGAACTTTTTTTCTGCAGTTATAAGCTTTCGCAGTCGTTCTTTCGGAGAACCGTTATTCTTCAGCTTTTAGTACTTAAATAGAACTTGGTCATTAGATTTCTTCGATGATTCGAAAAATGATAAAATGCAAATGGCATCACTTTGATGATTCAATCGGAAACGCTTTTCTGTGCCAATCATGGATAATATGGATACGGAAATTGGCCAAAGCGTTTCCTTATCGAATTCGGATACGAACGTAAATGGTGATTGACTACTGATTGATTTCTTCTTTTATCCTCCGTGATGCCATTGTTGCATGGAAGTCATTGAGGCAGGCAATTGGCAAGATCATCAGCCTAACCCGGAAACACCAATTGGGCTCTGTTGAATAGAAATTCAACATTTGTTTGATGTCTGATGAGGTGCTACAGCCAACCGAAAATAATCATGATCGCATAAATAAATAGAAACAGTGAATAATGTTATACGGTGTGGCTTAAAGCTGCTTCAAGACGTTTATATATTACCATGTCAGTGTTAGTGTCATTACCAGCAAGGACCGATTAATATTAAGGCGAAACGTCAGTAACGACGAAAAACGTCAGTCAGTATTAACGACCTGGTTAATTAATAGATGACGCAATAACTTTGTGCATGTTCTTTAGGCAAATATCGTTGACCATGGAATTATAGACCAGACAACCGAAAAGGGCATCACAGCATAGCGTGGCATAAGAATAGGGATTGATAATAGATGATCAAAATTCACGCAAATTAAACATTAGTTGAACAACAGTAACACCATAGAAGGAGGAAAGGTTTCGCAAAAACCGGGAAGGTTGTGTCCGTCGGCTTATCGTTAGCTGCGTCCTCACTCAACGCTGAAGCGAAATGCAACTATTGTATATTTATACTGAATTGAAAAATGAAAGTGCAAAATTGCATATAATTATTTTACATCGTACATATTGACAGGATTTTCTTCAAAACATGAGACGTTATGATGAGATGCGTTCAGTATCATCAACAGCTGTAGAGTAGAGTGTTGTTAGTGAATTTGTTCTAATCCAACGCAAGAAACATTCAAACGTAGTACAATGCAACGTACCATGGGTAGTGCTAGAATATATTTGCTACTGTTTCTATACAGCACGCACTCAACATTGATCTGGTGCTACAATGAAGAGTCTCTGCAAACTGCTCTAAACCCACTGGAACCCCTGTTTCGCTCAGCACAAACACCGTATGGTCAAAAACATTCGAAATCGACTCCCGGATCGATTGGCAGTGGGTTTAAATCAGTCGATTCAGCCGACACTCATCGATCACAAGCGCTTGGTCCACATGGACAGTCGTTTATTCCAGCAGTACTACAATCTCACCTACTACATCCTCGTTGGCATGCAGATCAAAGGAAGAATCCAGCAGTAGCAGCATTCCAAGTACCGCCGATACCGGTACTCCACCGATCCATGGATGATACCGATGTTGACGATGGTAAGTGATTGAAATTAGATTTATTCTCTTCAAATTTGTCTTATTCGCTAGCAGTTGTGCTGCCGGTGTCGCTTTTTAGTATAAACTTTTAGTTTAGTTTTCACCGAAGGCACCATATCCTTCCTTTTTGTTTTCTACACCTCCGTTGACCACCGTTATACGGACACACTAATCTTGTTAGCCAGCACTGCTATGATAAATTGCATTATTCTACTTTACGCGCCTGTGCAGAGGTGGTGGATCTAAATTGAAATGGATATTAGATCCACAATTTCCGCACTAGCGGCTGTGAACGAAAATGTAATCATTGTGGGTTTAACGTTAACGTCTGAAGCTCAAAAACGCCAACATTTCCGCTCTGCAAGAGTATCAAAGTAGCTGGAGCATAACGTGTGGTTTCGGTCCATCGTTACCTTTCTGGCGATTGCTACCCACCACTTGCTATCTCTGATTCAAGATTGAGCATTATTTCGGGATCGAAAAGATTTATATCACCCTGTCATATGATCCGAAAATAGATGCGGAGAATCGACGCCTGATGACCCTTGTCACATTGGCAAACGCCTACTATGTGAATCTGTATTCTGTATTTGAGCATAAATATTGTTCTTCAAACAATTTGCACCTTACATAATTGTCCCTAGAGAACTATAAACATGCTAAGGGTTGCGATGACCCGGAGAGCCTCTATCCCTTCGTAAAATGTGCCATACAACCTTGATGATTGCTTGGTTGGCTTTCCTATTCCAGCTTTCATCGGCCACGAGGGACGACCGCTGTTGGACTCACTAGAAATGTCGTCTTCTCTGGAACAGTCAACATCCAAGGAAATCGGTGACAATACACTGCTGTTGCAGATACTGGGAGCTAACCGGAGCCCACCGAGAGTGTTGACGATGAGCGAACAGGACAATGACGCACAATCTGTGGAGATGGAGAACCATAGTAGACGGGACGGGCGTACGGTGGAGAGCATCGATTTGATTCGCGAGCAATTGGAACGTATCAAGGAGGAGGAGGACATTGAAACCAAATCGAATCTGTTGATGAAGCTGTTGGCAGAGTTGCCGGAAGGACCGCTACCGATTGTGTACGTCGAGGATGCTTCCGGTTCCGGGGTAGAAGATGTGAGCGAAGCCGAGGACGTCATTGGTAGCGATGAGTACAGCGACGGTGGTATCGTAACGCATCTGTTTACTCCTAACGGTGGTAAGCGATCTGGACGGTTCCATCTACGCTATCCGTGGAAGCGCCAGAACGCACGTAAACGGCCGTAAGTGAGGAAATGCTGTTTGTCTTTGTCGTTGAATTGGTGTTCTTAATTGAATGTTGTAATCGAACAGCACCTAGAGAAAGCTGCTGATGATGCCTCTAGGTGCCCTTGATACGTTTTGTTTTCTTCTTCATCCCTCAGGTACGATGACGCTCGTTTTCTTTGCGTCCCCAGTCGCGATGACGTGTTTAAGCTGCTTATCAGTCAACACGAGAACCGAATCGGCAACCACCAGCAGAAGACGGTTAGCTTCTGTAACCGAAAGCGCCCAGCAAAGGCCATATTCACTAACATTCGCTTCCTGGGTTAAGGCTGCACGCGAGGTAACACGAGAGCGAATGAACGGACGACACCGCAAGCCTCTCGAATAACCTTTAGTTTCGCCAGTTCCCAATGTCGGAATGTGAGAAATGCCCCAAAAATAGTTCCATTTTCATTCTTTTTTGTGACATTTTCATTGGATCAGCGAGACCTTTCTAGATGCTTCTTCAAAGCCAATATCGTAAGATCTCGTGTCAATAGATGACTGTCGGTAGAAATATTACGCTAAAAGTGTCAGAGCCGGCTCATCTTAAACACATTTAATTGGCAAACCGAGTATATCGTAAGGTATGCTTGTAAGTGTAATACTACATGTGTAATTGTCCCTTCCAATGTCAGCGATTGTGAATCTAACCGTGGAAAACCAAAGATTCAAACAGGTTAATCAAGTATGGAACTAATGAAATCCTTTTCGTAGAAGACTAAGAAGAGACTGTTGATCAGTGAGCCAAATAAACAATCATTTATCAAATGCACATTAACACTAGCAAGGTAAGAATGTTTAAAAAATGCACAAAATAAAACAATAATATCAAACAAATAATGATTACTTAACGATAACTACATCCATTAACTACGATTCAGTAAGCATGCACGGCTGAGATTTTTTTTCCGGAACAGAACTGTGGAGGTTGGCACAGTCGTGAATATCAACTGTTTCGCCAACATTTCACCCAAACATCCGATGTTTGCTCGAAAGCATTCCAAAGCAACAAAATTATAATTATGTTAAACAGTTTTACATGAATGTTTTGAGAGTGAAATTTAGAAAGTGAACTTATACGTGAAGGTTATTGGAGATTTCATCGAAAAGTATCTGTCCATCAAGGTTATGCTGACGAAGTTGTAATGAGCAATGGCGTCCCATAATGACGGCTACCATCGTTTGCTCCGCAAATGTTTTGTTCCGATAATTTATTTGATCCGTTGCTGAACGGAAGCGATGAGCCATAGCATGGCCATAAGCACCTCAAATAGAGCATCAACCATAAATGGAGTTCCGCGACCTTGACTTACTGTCGCATAGTGATGTCATACCGAATAACGTATGGGTACCGAATAACGTCGCGTCGTTCCGGGATCCCTGTGCTTATCCAGTGCTTTCACGTATCACGTTCCATTTCTCTGTTTCGTAGGCCGTTGTTGGTTTATTGTGTTTTTTCCGTTTGCTGTAGATAATTGTTTCGTTTTCAAGCAATGTATGCTCAAGATGACGTTTTTTTTTATCAACAGCGCATTGAAGTCGTTTATCTGTGTAACCGATTGTTTGGCGAACCCGGATATCAGGGATGTCAGTGACAAGTCGAATTATCGATCTTTCTCGATGTCCAACATGCAGCGATGATATTCAGAAAAAAAACATTTGTTTTATGTTCTTGCTAGTAACAAAATTATAGGCCAAAGCTACTGACAATTGCTTAAAAGGAGAGCCACTTTTGAGGTAGACGATCAGGACAGGTTTTATAATAATAAACAAAGTAATAGGAAGGAAATAATAAAGGAAGTAGAAAAAGTAGAGTTTAATTCCAGTTTTGTTTTATGCATTCCTAAAGAATTCTTCGTTTAGCTGTTCTATTATGCATGCAATTTGCTGCTGCTCTGGTAATAGGCCATTACAAATCTCTCTATATGAAAATTATTTTTCTTGCGAATGCAGAGTAGAAGTTTGAGTGTCTATATTGATACGTTTTGAAAATGAGGTTGTCCTCCATAAATAAGAAATGCTCGACAAATATGGGCCAGCGCAGCAAATAGCTTTTCACCAGTCTATTTTATTTAGATTCTATTCATCGCATTGACGAATACACAAAAAAAATATCTTCATTAGAATATGTATATTGAAAGGTTTTCATTCATTTATTTATCATCTGATCATGTTACAATTGCATCCTTTCTACAGCGCTTCCAATACATCATTAAACCATGCAAATAGGTTTGAAGATCCATAGCCAGTCAAGCTTGAGACGGAACCAATCAGCTGTTGTGAACACGCATCGATTGCCATCTCCACCCAGTAGCTGTGGAGTGTAGCCAGGTTGAATAAACTTCTCCGAGCCGGCACCAGGTCGCCGGTATACTGGCGTCAGGAACGTTCCGGCACCCACTGGTCCAGTCGTTGGCTTCTGTACTGGTTGTGCATCATTCATATCGTAGAAGTAATACTGATGTGTCGTCTGCTGAGTGGTCGTACTGTTGGTTGTCTGTACTGTCTGGACGGGAACGTGCAGTACTTTTCCTTCTACACGACCCATCTCATAGTTATACCGTTCCCGTACCTGCGGCACATCCCGTTGGACCAAACGATCCTCATCGCTACGTTTCAACGGACCACCCTGTTGGCAATCCTCCTGGTAGATGTCAAGCAGGAACCCTTGAACACCCGGAAACCGTCCCGCATCGGAGTGAATGCGAATCGTTTTGGAAGGATACGGACCAAAGTCTAACGTTCGATAGGTTTGTCCCGTACGGCAACCACAGATGCGTCGTCCATCGATCTCAACGAACCCACCCGGACAGGCCGGGAACTGATCGTTTCCGAACGCGAAGAACTTAAAGTGAACCACCAATCGACAGACGAACGGCGAATGGCGCTGTATCTGCACCACACAGTCCTGGTTGGTCGTATACTGGGAGGGGAAATTGGCACTGGACAGATAGAACCTACGCTGACTGAACGCATTCCGGCAACAAGCTGATGGACCGAGTCCGGGAACGAACGAAACCTGGCTTTGTGGTTCGGGCTCACGTGGCGCGCGCTCCGTAGTGGGTTCCGGGAACTCGGCCTCCGATTCTGATTTAACTGGTTCGAAACCGGGCGGTGGTCCACCGATTGAGTTGGTTCCTTCTGTGCCCGGCTGCTGTCCGGGGTAGACCGGATATTGCGATCCAGGAACACATGGATTCCCGATGCATCCCGGGAACTGGGGCTGGAATGGAGGTTGCTGAGGATACGAAGGGTAAGAGGGTTGCTGAGGATAGGAAGGATAGGATGGCTGTGGTTGCTGTGGATACGAAGGGTAGCTCGGTGATGGCTGCTGAGGATACGACGGATAACCTGGGTACTGCGGTGGGCATGTTTGATATCTTGGATCACAAGGAACACTCGGACGTAGCGTAGGAATGTAGGGGTAGTTTGGTGATGAACAGCCCCACGAAGGGTACAAACACGGTGCGGGACACGGGTAAGCTTGAGGAGGAGTCGTCGGATTGGGATAGCCCGGTGTTGGATAAATCGGTTGTACTGTTGGTGGTGGGAGATATCCATTACCACCGGGATTAAACTCCGGAGGAATGTCCTGTCGACTGCTTACTACTTTTCGGTACCCCGTTGGCACATTGGTAGTCGTCTCTTCAGCGCTCGATTCCGTTCCTTCCTCAGCAAACTGAATCGTACTAAAAACGGTGTACGCCGTGGATGTCTCTTCAGCCTCGTTGTCGTCACTGCACGGTTGCCTAGTGACGAGTATCCGGAATCCTCGCTCCGAACGCCATCCATCCGTGACGAACTTCATTCTCAAAACACCACCGGGAGCATCGTACAGCTTCGAGCCGATGACTGTACCGCAGAGTACTTCTTCCTCGCCGATGACAAGTCTATCCTTGCTGCAGTTACGGGACGGTTCGAGGGAAAAGTCCAGAAACTGGAAGTGATACTGGCTGCTGCAGACGAACGGTGATTTGAAGGTGTACTCGCAGTGCAAAAGTGTCTGATAACCATCCGGATAACCTGGCGAACGGATTTCACTCTGCAACCGTTTGTACACTCCACCACACTCGACGACACTACGCCGATCGCTGGTCTGGGCCAGGGCACCATACTGTACGGGCACTACATCCCCGCTGTTGCCGTCCCCGGCTCGATCGTATTCGTTGATCATCTCGAAGAATGGTGGAGAACTATTTGTATCGCTAGGGATGCCGTTGCTAATACCATTATCATCATTGCCCAGATGAACACTCATCGTGCTCGCGATTAACAATTGTATCAGACCCGTTAAAACCGTGAACTTCATAATTGAGATTGCGATTAGGCTTGCCATCTTTTAATCAGTCGCGCATCGCTTAAAAGTCCTTCTATTTCCGTTCAAACTTTTCTCATCACAACCCACACGCGTCCTTTACAGAGATGAAGTGGATGGTGGCACTGGGTGGACAAACTTTGTGCAAATAAAACGCCTCCTTACTGCCAGAAAACCGTAGCTTCACTTTCTTTCACAAGAACCGACCGCCTCCGCGGGCGAAACTCAACCGAAGACTGATCGTGCTGGCGGATAAGCGGTCAACTTTTGAGCTCTCATCAATATTTTAATGAGCATCGGGCATACGTTTGTGACGCTTGCGAGTCGTCGCCGGGGATCCCTACCATTTTCTGTTGTCGCGCAAAATAGGAAAGGGAACGTGGAATGATGCCACACGGTGAAGGAACGGATAGGGCTGGGAGTTAAAGCCTTTGTTGACTTTAACGTTTGTCTTTTGGCGTTTACTCGAAAAACGTTCCCGCTCGCATCCTTTCTGTCCATTCGTTGTGTCACTTCCGGTCCCGCGGTGGAACTGGTATGCAGTGGGTTGGGCTGGCGGATGAATGACGAAACATAATGGCTAGAGCGTGGTGTTTGCGTTTGCGTTCGTTGGTACGGTAATGCGTTATGGTTTGATATGGCAACCTTCTGCTGCGATGGTACCTAGTGTAGGGATCATACAGTAAACCACGTTCACACCACGGCCCTTCAAGGCAATAAAGTGTGCACAGCTGATTCCAGGGAGACTCATCGATGAGTCAATTTGTGGTAGATTTTATAACACTCAATCCACGTTGGTGGTTATTAAGGTAATAAGGTTCCGTAATCTATGTTTCATGTTATCGCTCAGTAGCTTCTAGGTATTTTTCCTTCTTTTTTTGCTTGTAGATCGTAGATCGTCTTCTAACATAAATAATGTTGGAACCCTCGGTGTTTTTAAAATGTTTCTGCATTATTCACTCATCAACCAACTTGAATGGCATTTTACAAAAGCAGAGTGTCAATTCACTCTCTTCAACACCAAGCAGTTCATATAAAAGCTATGTGAAATAGAACAAAACCAAGGCCCAAAGAATTTAATTCTTTAACTAGTATTAATTCATTTATTGTATTTAGCAAATATCGCATAAATTGATGTTGAGAAAGCCATGTTCCGATTAATGTTGCCCACTAGAAACTATTTCAATGGGATATCTATAAAAAATAAACACATTCTAAAAGTATGACCGGCAATTAGTGTTAAATTTCATATCTAATATTAACTTTATTTATCATACCATTAACATACATAAATCAAAGGTGAGCATCTCTCGGGTTGAACCGAATACACGCGTGGAGTGAAGTCATTTCTAAATCAAATAAGAGACTCGATCACATCCTCCGGTTCGCCGGCTGTGCCAGGTTGACGATGAGAATAGCTCGTTTGCAGTCAACAAAACCACCCAACCCATACCTCCCTGTCGACGATAGATCCAGCCGAAACCCCCTCCTCCCCCCTCCTCCCTCCCTCTCAAAACCTAGCCACACACGCACAGAAAGAGACCGCGACTGTCTGGTTTACGGCAAATACATCAAACACATCAGTCTTAGACAAAAGTCTATAGTTTACTTTTGACAGCGTGATCCGATTTCCGATCTAGCTGAGCGTAGATGATACCGGCCGGTTTGTCCACCGGCACGTACACCGTTTCCTCCTTCAGCTGCGGATCCTTGATGACCTTGGGGAACTTGCTAAAGTCGAACGTGAAGTAATGCTTGTTGGGCATCGACATGTCGATCGAGGATATTTCGGGCAACGATTCGAGCACCTGCTTCTCCGCCAGATACAATGTATGCTGGACGCTCGGTGAAAAGATGCCCTTCTCCGCATCGCCCGCAAAATTGTTCAGAATGCACTGCATCACCTTGTTCCAGCAGAAGTCAAAGTCAACGCCGGTCACGGTCGAGTATTGCCAGGACGAGCGGACAACCGTGCTGAAGATACGATCATGCTGATCCGGCAGTGAACGGTACTCGTCGTCCACGAAGTTGACGAACGCCGACTGGGTCGTCTTGAGAACGCGCAGGTTCATCAAGCCGCTAATGATCGTTGGTTTAGTTTCTGCAAATAACCACAGAGCGAAAGAGAGAGAGAGAAAAGCCATTAGCTTTGTGGTGAAGAGCATTAAACGTAATTACAGCTGATCGCGTACCACTTCTCTTCTGAGTCACATCCGTGTAGCGGAGGGCAGTCGGTGTGAAGACGAATGCATGGTTGTGCAGATCTTTGTACGGACCGGTACCGAAGCCGATCCGTGACCACGGGTACTCCTCGATGTGTATCGAAACCTCCTCCACGTGTGAGTATTTGTCCAGAAAGTGATGACACAGCAGCATACCAAATTCCTCCGGCGACTGTAGTCCGTACTTGCGCGCCAACAAATAGACGGTGTTCTTCTGCGAATCCGTGGCCACAATGTCACTGTTGTCGCCTGCTCAAGCAGAGTTTGCAGTGTTAAGATTTCATTCATATGGATCTTGAGGTCATCTCTTACCTTCGAGGTAATCCTTTTGGCTCCGCAGCTTCAACTTGGTGCCCACTTCGAACTCCTTTATCGAATGGACCTGTCCATTCCGAACGACGTGCATCACCTTCACGCTGTCCTTACCGTACCCATAGTTGCTGATCTGAAACTGTGCGTTCTCTCCTTCCAGCTGCTGCTGGTAGGCATTGCTTTCGTCGAGCAGCTTTCTGGACATCATCTTGCCGCGGGATCGTTACTGTAACGGACGGACAACGTCACGCAAGGTTAGAGATTAAGCATCGGAAAATGGTTTTGCTTTTAGTTTTGTTTAAATAACTTTCTCGGCTGTTTGTTTGTTTCTGAAAGCGTTCGAGTTTTGCCGTTGTTCTTGGTAGTCCGGCATCAGCTGATGATGAACTGATGCACGCCAGGTCGGTTCTGATTAACGCATCATCGTGCACCAGGCCACGAAATAAAACCGGTTTGACGTTGTTGCATTGTTTGCATTATTTTATGTTGCCAGTTTCACTCGCTTCACTCATTCCTGCTGACCCATCCCATCTCAGCCTAGCTCAGCGACAGATAAGAGATGTTGAGGCTGGCGCTGATGGTTCACCGATCGTTAAGATAAGAAATACAGTGGCGGCCGGCGAACCGCTAGGAACCGGTTTTTTGTTCCGACGCGAGGTGATTGACGGGTATTGACATCTCGAGATCTCATCTCGTTCTGTACTTCAAGAGAGGATGCGTAAAACTAGAAGACAAATCGAATCACGCAATGCCCAAGACGGGGACATCAGTCAAGTGAATGTCCAGCGTTTAAGAATACGCGCTGTGTGTAATGTAATGCAATTCGCGAAATGAGATAACACTGTTGCTACATGGTTTTATCTATAACGCTTGGGAGGCGGTGAGATAATATATTGTGGTAGACCTGCACCTGTTCGATTGAAGATCGACTTATCTTATGGCGGTATACAGGACCGACAAAGGTTTCATATGTTCTATGTTTGATAGCCATTATAAACGTTTGATGAAATGTGCTATTTATATATGTTAAAAAGCAATTGTAAGCGATAAACTTATGTTCCCTTTTTATTGCAATCCTCTTTTGTATGCTTCCTCTTTCCATGAATCAAGAACTATTTCCAGCATATACAATCTCAAACCGTCGCATTGAATCATTATTAAAATCTCAACACGAACCTCGTTGTAGCCATATTGAAATCCTTGACACCATTCTGGCTGCTCAAGGATCATTAACAAGCCGCACCAGTGGCCCGTAACTGGGTTGTCAAATTTGCAAACCATTACACACGTACACAATCAGTTCGACATGGTTCAACGCACTCTAAACATGTCCACATATGAGCGCGTGGTTTTGAACAAAACATCGTAGATTAGAAGCTGCTCTCTATTTCGTTTCTTTCGGTGGGGTTATCTTATCAATCACGTCAGTCGACCACATTGAACCAAAAGAAAAGGGGTCTCTTCTAGACGGAATTCATATGTCAATCTGTCTGCGCCGAAATAGATATTCCCCCTTTTGCAATCCATCCCAAGGTGATTCGTTCGGTCAATTGTCACCCAGTAGGGCGTGCAAAAACTGCAATACAGGAACAATGGGATTGTCAATCAAATTACAATTTTAAAAAAATGCATACACGAGATGAACCGGCCGGTATGGGGAGAGCTGTTACGTATTGATAACGCTTCGACATACCGCACACCATCTGTGTCACGTAGCACCAAGTAGCGTAGTAACACATAGAAGGCATTTTTTGTCATTGTTTAGGCTGTGGCAGGTTTAATGGCTTCAAGCACGATTGAAAGTATTTAAGATGGCTCGGGAAAAGGTTATCACGGCGAACAAAATCGTTCTTCTGCCACCAGGGGAGGCGAAAAAAAGGAGAAAAAGAAACGTCATCACACCACGGTTAATCGCGATTCAATGAAGTAATTATCCGTTCTCTGTGCTCGCGCGCTCTCCTTTCTGTCTACACGTGCCCTTGAGATTTCGGTTGTATTACGCGCCCCAGCGATAACGATTGCATGGTCCAGGGGGAGCTACAGACCACGCGGCCTGAGAAGACCGACAAATTGGAACACCGTGAACCCGTGGTGATGACAGCTACAGCAGCTGCACCAAGCGACCTCGCTGATGCAGGGAAATCATGCTGGCTGGCCTCCAAACCGAAATATCTAACGGGTTCTCCATGAATACGGATCGCCATTTTTGGGCACGATCAATGAACACCACACAGAAAAAAAGGTAACGGCACATTGCTACCAAGCTGGTTCTCCTTCTTATTCTTCGCTTTAGCAACTCCCCAGGGGTTCTGCCACCTTCTAATGCAGAGTGCTGGATTACGGATTTACTTTACTAAAGTGTCAATCAATCAAATCACAATCACAATTACACGATCAAATAAATAAACTTACAAATGAGCTGGTTTACGGGAAATCGTAAAAACTCTCCGTCCGCAGTCTTGGCCACAGGCACACACTTGATCACTTGGTTTGATCGCGCTTTCTTCGCTTGCACTTTACTCGAGACCGAACCTCACTCGTCTGCGGACACCGATTAAATGGTGACCGAGCGCGAGAGCATCGTCGATTTTGCTTACGCACCCAGTAGCCAGTAGCCAGACCTAGCCGGATCAGAACGAAAACAATCGTGGGTCACAAACAAATGGTGGTATTCGTTCGTCGTAGTATCGGCATGCATGCCTCTTCGTTCTACAAACTGAGCTGGATGGACTTCAGCATCTTCCTTCGTGTGGAACGACCAGCGGCCGAGGACCAGACACTCATGGTGACGGTCACAACGGTGTGGCCAGCCGAGAGATGCGAGATAATCGTCGCGCGCACACTCGATGCCCGTTGTTCTGGTATTGGTTCTGGCGGGCGCGATTTCCCATTTTTCCGTTATCAGTTACGTTCGGTTTCTAAGCCGCGCACCCCCCTTGGGGAGTTGCACTGCAATCTGTAGTACAACAAGGCTCGTTCGTCCGTCATTCAATCCATACAGGTCGAACCATACAAAGTAATAAATCTCCCGCAGGTGTCACGAATCGCACGCTGCAGTCGGTGTGTGTTTGTTCGATATCTGACTCATTTTGATTGATGCTGCCAAAGCCCGCAAACAGGCGCCCCATGTGGCTAGAGGTGCGATGGCCGACGATGATTAAAAGTATAATTACTGTCGCTTGTCGTGTTTGTGTTTGATGCTGCGAACAAGTGCGCGTCGTCCAGCATCGGCGATCGGCTTGTCTCCTTGACCTAATGGTGTTGTAGAGGAGAGCGAGAACAAAAAAAAAGATTAGAATTCCTTCGTCGCGCGAAGACATGGGATAGACAATGTTTACGCGACGGTACAATCCCATTCCGGTAAAATCGTATTTGCGACGCAAGCGCATATTTTGGAACAAGTCAACAAGACACTCGCGAGGTGGGTGAGTCATCGGGCGGATGGCTCTGGGAATCCCGGAATATTTAGTGGGAATCTTAACAACATCTTGGCGCAAAGCATATGTTTTGCGCTTGTTGAAGGAACCGGCATGCTTCCATTCACGTGATGGTGATTGAGTTAGTTAATCATAACAAGATTCACTATCACCATGCGTCATGGCATTAAAACGGTGGTAAACGGAGGGGAGATTTGAGCCGCAGAACGGAAGATGATTGTTCGCCGTAATGGGGTCTCGTCTGGGTATTTCTATGAATTTCATTAACAGATGATCACGAGAACAATTCATTTTAAATAAAACATACGAATAAATCCTGCTTGCCTGGCAGTAGGAGCCAAACATGTGTAACACCCGGAGAGGCCGGAGCATGTTTGATTAACCGCCACGGGCACTGGCGCTTATCAGGCGGATGGTGCTAGATGCAACACTTTCGATTGCAGCTTTCCAAGAATTGGCCCGGTAAAAGTAGTTTGCGGGGGGTGAGTGACGCAGGCAACGAACAGCTACGGAATGATGGTCTTAGACATAACAAAATCCCAAGAGACGATTGATGAGTCGGGCAGATTGCGGATACACCCGGTTCAACCTGGACCATCGATCTTCGGTGGGGTTCTTCGATTAGGTTAGCTAATGTTTGGCTTATGATGCCCGTTTGGTAAACGAGCGTCTTCGATCCGTGGATAGACCAAACAAGATTTCCATACATTGAATCGTTGCATTAATCTGTCGGCATGGGATTTGAATATGTATATTTTTACACTTGTGTCCTAAAATGTGGAAACGTGAAAAAGCAAACACGTGATTTGTCGCTAGAACGGTTGTTGGTTTTTTTTTTAATTTTCACGATTCTGGAAACATTTCACGTACAGTTGTGCAATATTTCACGAAATCCGTGCAAGAAAATATTTCAGTTTGTTTCTTTTCCCAGTGAGCATTTTTTAAACAAAATCGCAGAAAATTCGTGGTTTCACGTTCTCCCACTAAGAAAACCGTCGGTCGCTTGGAGGAGATTAATTAACACAGAAAGTACCAAAAAAAGTGGATAAGAAAGCCCGGAAACGGAAAATATTCGCATCGGGAGCTGTATAAACAGGATCCAGGAGGCGAAAGTTCTGACTCCTGAAACCGTAGTGCTGTAAACGACGAAGCCCTAACGACAGTGATGGTCGATAAAATAAGACCATTATGTCAAAAAAGTACAAAATTTTTAAGAAAAATCAAAATTTTCACCGAATGAGATGGGCTGTCTAGCACTGTATTGTTTTCTTCCGTGCCGAGTAACGCTTCGTGAACTGCTTAATTTTCTATTTAATTTGCGGCGGCGTCCTCCAAGTTTTTTCGTGATGGGGTCAAAAAAGCACAAAAAACACAAATCGGAACGCAAAGAGCGTGAAGCCCGAGGTAAGATTTTGGTACCGGCGTCGGTTAAAAAGCAACAAGACTGATTCCGCCCTCCCGGGTTTTCAGAAAAATCCTTCTGCCTCGACCGGCCGCCCAGCTTGAAACTTATCCTGAAGGTGAGCGGGAACAGCTCGACGCCTGAACACGGAAACGATTCCCCGGCGTACGGCATCCAGTCCGACGGTGGCAGCACGACGCTGTTTACGAGCAGCAGCGATTATCCGGAGCGCCACAAGAAATCGAAGAAGAAGAAAAAGAAGAAGGACCGCGAGAAGAAACACAAACATCATCATAAGGAGAAACGCCACCGGCACCGCGGCGGAGATGATACGAGTCACGCCGACGAGGACGATGAAGAGGAGGAAGACTTTAATAGCTTGTGCGACGAAAACTCCCAAGCCGTGTTGCATTATCCGGTGGCCAGTTCGGCTGCGGTGGCTGCCGTAGCGGCCGTTGCGAGCTGCTCTCTAGCGGCACAACCCGTGACGAAACCACTGCTGCCGGAAGTGCTACTTTCACCGAAACGAGAACTGGATGTAGGGCCCGAATCAATGTCGGTACCGACTCCGGATCCAGAGCCCTCGACGTTGATGGGAGGATTCGTTTTAAAAGAGGAGCTTACCACGGCACCAAGCTCGGTAACGACCGATGAGGGGCCACTGCAGAGCCCCGGGTCGATGTTGTCTAGCTCGCGGCCGGGCAGTAAAATCGATTTCCACGACACGAGCTCAAGTCAGGCACCGAAAACACCAAACTCAGACTGTAGTGGTCGTGAACCGCGGACTTGTGTACTGAAGCTGAAGCAAAGTAGATCCCCGTTGGCGAAACTGCTGGATCATCTTCTGAAAGCACTGGAGAAGCGTGATCCGCATCAGTTCTTTGCGTGGCCCGTTACTGACGACATCGCGCCCGGATACTCATCGATCATCATGAAACCGATGGATTTCTCGACAATTCGGCAAAAGATCGATGATAACGAGTACAACACCGTGTCTGAGTTTAGTGACGATTTCAAGCTCATGTGCGAGAACGCCATCAAGTACAATCACGCCGAGACGGTGTACCATAAGGCGGCCAAGAAGCTGCTGCACGTCGGGGCTCGTCTGCTGCAGCCCGAAAATCTAATGCGCTCGTTGCGACCGCTCATGACGTACATGCGGGAGCTAACGGCGAAGGAACTTGGCTTCGAGTTGCCATACGGAGTCGCGGAGGGACCGGAACATGATTATGGCCACCAGCACCACACTGCGGATTCGGCCGATGAAGCGATGGCTGCCGCCGTCGATGAAGGTATTAACGCACAGATCGAAGAGGAGGAGAAACGGAAACAGATCCGGTTGGAGAACAATCCACAGACCAAGTTCGAACCATTCGTCGATGATCTCACACCGGATGAGGTACTGGCACAGGTCCAGAATGCGGCACTGAACGCGAGGACGAAGCTACTAAAACGAAAGTCCGCCCATCGGTTGGGATTTCTGCGGCAGCACAAGGATGGCACAACCTCGATGAAGATTCTGATCGATGGTGCGGCCGAAGGAAGTGAAGGTGGCCCCGAACGAACGGTAACACTCGGTGCTCACACGGGCAAGCTACAGTACGGTACCGGTCAGCTGCAAGGTTTCCGGGAGGATCGAAGAAACAGCGCAAAGATCGTGAAACCACTCAACTACGGTGCGTTTAGCTCGTTTGCACCGGTGTTCGATTCACGGTTCGCTAACCTGAACAAAGAGGAAACGGATATGGTGCTCAACACGTACGGTTGTGAGACGGGAGCGGACTATGCGGAGAGTATTTTACGTTTCGCAATGGACAGTCCATTCGCGGCCGGAATGGCACACAATCTGCTGGATGTATTAACGAACGGAGAGCATCGGCAAACGTACGGTAAGCTGTACGAGGCGCATATGCAGCGTGAGGAACGGAAAGCGGTACAGCAGACGTTCCCGGAACCGGACACCCCGGAATCGGTTGCTGAAGAGGTGAAACGATATGCGAACGTAAAGATCGATTTCAATAGTCTCCGATCACTGGCGGCACTCGGTGTCGATACGCAGTTTGTCGATCAGCTCGAACGTGATCTGAAGGGCATTGAAACGCCGGGTCCGGTATTGCAGAACTCGCTGAGCGAAAACTCTGATCTGCTGCAAAAGCTACACCAGATGCAAACGGAGCGATTGTCGGCGCCATTACCGCAGCATCTTTCCCACATTCAGCACCCGTCGGAGAGTGAGCTCGAGTTGGCGGGACAGATTACGAGCAATCTAACGAAAATCGCTAAACAACTACCCCCGTCGGCACTCGCTCAACCACAGAGTTTGAGGAAAGCAATGGGCGTTAGCACAGGTAAGATAGCGACCGTAATTTTTTTTAAATTCTGTTTTAAACTCTCAAATCTACATCTTTTAGCTGGTTTGGAGGTCTTTCAACCATCACCAGAAGCACAACCTTCAGTACCTGGAACGCAAACAGCACGACCCCCAGTGTCACAGCAAACGAACTGTAACGGAACGGAAACCACCAGCATACCGACTACAACACCGAACGCTTCCAGTTCCATTCCCGTTACAGCTACTCAAAGTTCATCCGTTCCTCAATCGGGTAAGCTGGCACATGTTTCCCCACATATCGACCTTTATGATGACCCTTATGATCTTCTCGTTTAGATATCGATACGACACCGATGGATATGGATCTGGAACCGGAGCCGATATCTCATCGGCACCATCAGCATCATCCCCATCCACACCATTTGCCTCCACAGCAGCTCCAGCATCAGCTACAGCGTCCGCAGCAACAGCAATCGATCGTTCAGTCCTCATCCAACACGCCCAGTGTCGATCTGGACAGTGAGCTTCGTGAGATATTGGGTGGATCGGGCATAAACTCGAACGGCGCTACCTCTACAGATGGGACTGAAGCTTCCCATGCTAGCTGTATTGAACAGATGTTAATGGACTAGGAGCAGCAGCAGCAGCAGCAGCACCAGCGATGGCATTTTCTATTTCCTTACGTTACGTCTATACCTACGAGTGCTTGATGGAGAAGATGGTGAGAAGGAGAGAAGAGCGAAACGTTTATAAAAAAGAGGGATATAGAGAGAGTGTTAACAAAAGTCATATATTTTTGACAAAAGAATCTAAAGCCAATCATCATCCAAAACACAAATCGATCACCGCCGGCCGGCACTGATTTCGTCGCGGGCCAGATCGTCGTCCTTATTGGATTAGAGCCACGGAGAAGAAAGCAAATGGTTTTCTTCCCTTCCACATAATTCCACATTTTCTTATATCCCGTTGACGATGTAATTGAAAGTTTTTATCGTATTTTGTTCTCTTTTTGCAAGCATAGAAGATAATAAAAACTCACACACCAAAACCATCCTCTTGTGTGCTACCGATGATTGGAATTAACGTGACATCATAATCAAGTCCTGGCGATGAAGATTCGCTTTGGCTAAGTTCTTCAAACCTGTTTATGCCACATGTTACTTTTGCTTCGTGTTCTTTATCACTTCCTACTTTTATGTCTTCAGTGTTCTAGTAGAAAGTGAATTATCTCTGAACGATTACAGACTACGAGATGCGTACTGTTCAACCGACACAGTAATGCTCGTTAAGAGGAAACGAAAGGAAAGAAATCAAAAAGACATTAAAAGGCGAGTGTGATCGTCCTGTCCATCGTTGGCCTGCTGTTTCACTGCTTCCAGGTGCGATTAGTGTAGGAGGAAGTTAATAAAAGACTCGGCGCACCTGTTGGTGAAATTATATTCATCCTTTCAGTAGGATCGTGGCAAGTAAAACTTTTCGCAGCACGAACCTAGCGGTAACGATAGTTAAGTTTTTTGTTTCACTTTCGGGGTAAATTACGGCGAGTTCGGTACTACTATCGTTCCGGTTATGATGACTATTGTTTATTACAAATTAACGCACCAAACCGTTAAATACTTCGGTCTGCTAACACCTCACCTAATCGATTGATTGATCCGCGTTAAAGTGTTCCGTTGAGCGACCGTAATGCTTGAAGCAATCAGCGACAGCTTTATGGACCTCGTCTGAGAAAACATCCACCAAACCCCGCCAATAGCGATAGCTTTAAGGGGAGATCTTTATAGGAAAAATATGGAAATATTGGGGGCCGGGATTTCGGGTGCGTGCAGTGCCCGCGTTCAATACTATTCCCGCTAGCTCACTCGCCATTTCCCGTACAACCGCACTGTAATGAAAACCCATTCGTCGATCATAACCATTCCGATAAACCGTGATTCGCGTGTTCAATGCTTGGCAGACACGCGAAAATCAGGCACTATGTAGGACGCCTGGCTAGCAGTAGGAAACCGCGGAAAACCGTGCGCTACCGTCGGTTATGACCGGATGGGCGGATACGGGTAATATCCTTTGCAAAAACAAAATCCCTTGCTGTGCTCGACCACCAGTGGGGAGTGAAGGCGTATTTGTGCTCACGCAATTGGAGGATTTGTTCCGCTTCGTTACCATCGGAACAAGCGCCAGCCAGGTACGGATTTTGATGGATTTTCCACACGGGTTTTGCGGGAGAGTTCTTGATCGTTACTGGGTTACTAACTCGTGGGATAAGATTTTGAATAAGGTGGCTTACCAAAACGCAAGACAAAGTTCGTCTTCTGAAGTGCCACTCGAGTGTAATAGTGACTTAATTGAATTACGCTCTTTAATTAGAAGAACCAACATCGTACAGCACTGGCCCTTTAAATGAGATTCTAAAAATGCAAATGAACTAACTATATGCAGATTGAGTGCAGCTAAAGGGGCAGAGAAAGTGTATTTGATTTAGCTATGACACGTGAGATGGTGACCGTCAGTTGGCAAGCATCTCTATTGAAGCAGAAGATAAACATACTTTGCATGGAGTGCCACCGTTACACTTTGGAGCACTGGTGTTACTGGCTGTTGAGGACTTGAGGACTCTGCTAGCACCGTTTAAGCTAATGTCTATGTCACTAACAGAGTGCCACCGGTGTTCTTAGTAGGTCATCTGAGATTCATGCTCTTGGCGTCCTCGTTTCAGATAATTAAGTTTTTGAACTAATTGCTGTGCTGCTGCAGGTAATTCGGATATGTATTACTAATCGATTTAGACATGTATAATTTAACGACCACGGAACAGATTTGGATTCATTCAGCGTTGTTAAATGTTTGCATATTTTAAAATCACAAAAAACACGGAAATTGAGCTCCATCAGCCGCTTCGGAGTTGATGAATAAATTACCTCCTTCCAGTTTAATCGTTGCGTGGCTGTGATAGCGCATGTGTGTGCGTAAGGCGCGCAATTCCCATAGGACGTGTCCATTATCCGCCCAAACTGCTGGGAGTCAAAGTGTAACATTTTCGAATTTCATAACAAATTCATTTCCCCTGGGGTCGTCAGGTGAGAGCTCGGGCCACGTCTTCGGTGACAGGAAATTGTACCGTTTTCCAGATGGATGAGCATTTCCGACACGACCGCTGGCACCTCGACCGCCGCCGGTCGGCTGTTGGCTACCCATTCGTACAAGTTGAGACTGAAAATTTGAGATTTAAAACAGCATCCAATGCCGACTGTGGCCAGTGTGAAGAGGCAGCGAGGGCTTCTTGGAGCGTAAGAGCAAGTGGCATGGTCACAGTTTCATATTTGGCTGGGAAGGTCAACCGAATGGAGGGTGGGGAAGGGCATCCTAAGTTCGCTTCCTCCCAGGAAGTGATAGCAAGACCAAAATAGACGTTCCGTTGCTTCTTTCCTTCAACTTTCTTCTCCAGTGATATTGTCTCCACTGGTTGCTCCGGCACAGCCCAGTCCATTCGACACTAATTGACCCGCTTTTTGAGGCGTAAGTCCGGCTTTTCCGGACGCACGTCCACGCCACGGCAGTCCCCTCGGTTCCATCGGCCATTAGGCTGAGCGCGTATTTAGGCAAGCGTTTAATGACGCTGAAAAACAATATAATGCCAACGAAGCGACAGAGACGCGCCCAGAGAGACGGTGCGAGTTGGGAAAGCCTACCACCCACTCGCTCCACCCCTCTTTTTCCATCCCTCGAAAGGCCCATCCATGTTCGGCAATTATGAAAATTGCAGCAACACGGCGCGTACTATGAGCGTCGCTTGGAAGTGCATAAAATACGGTAACCTTGTCACTCCCCCGGGGGGCTGGCGAAGCGGAGTGCGAACGATGAAACGATCTTCTTCGAAAAGCAGGTCGAAGATGGATGACGAAGAACTGGCTTTTTGTTTTTAAAGAATGAAGTATCTACTCCCGAGCTTAGGTCAAAGTTGAGGCGAATCCCTCCGTATCCCGGAAGGAAACTTTAAACACACACAAAGGAAGTCGCTGGTCCCGGTCATTTAACTTAACGACCTTTTCTGTAGGGAAATCGGCAGTATCTGTTGTCAGCACCGTTGGCTTCGCTAGGCGAGACCTTTTCCAGCCATTGAATGATCAATCCTAGGCCCATCTTTCTGCAGCATCACAAACCATCCCTAGGGCAACACTGGTCGGTTGTAAGAGGTCGCGTTTTGATTCGTTATCCTTTTTATGAGCCACCCGCACAGGGCTTCAATGATACTCCATGGAGACGGGCCCCGTTGGATTGTTTCGAATTTGGCGTGGCCAATGTGGCATTCCACGCTTGCGAAATATCCTTTTCGCGTAAAAAAATGTTTAATAATCGGCACCGTTTGCGTCAAAACGCACTGTATGACGCACAATGATGCTCAGTCGAGTCGCACGGAAATGTGAGAATCTCTGCCACGTCCTTGAAGCATAACATCATCGTCATCGTATCGCGATATTTCGCGACGTCTCTCTCTCTCTCTCTATCGTCACTGGACCCTGCCACCCGTCTGTCGGTGGCACGGGCGTGCTGTTTATGATGATTGCTCCCATGCTTGCTGCTTCAGCACACTCTAAACTACATTCAATTCGTCCCTTCCAGTAACAAGGAGATGCCCACGAAGGATTTGAGCGAGCCTTTGTTTTACGATGAGCTGCCCGAATCCCATTTCAATCGGTTGATGCATAATCTGCGGCGTAAGCAGTGCAGGGAATCAGCAGAACCACCGAACGATGGTACCCAGCGCGCGAATAAATGGATTTATCAAACGAAACACATTGCCGGGTGGAGTTTGGTGCTAGCGACCGCCACGTGGAATCGTTTGTTCGTATTCTTCGTATTCTTTTGCTGCTTCTTGAGATGGACGAATTTCTGCACGAAATCGGCTTACAGGGAGTGGATGCTGCTAGTGGTGATCAAATCGGTCTTCGAGTGTCCCGAGGGTGCTCCCTTGAGAGAAATTGAAAATATCGAACGGAAAGCAGTCCCGTGGTAGACTATGTTATTGCATTTTGTGTTTACTGCATCATTTCGGTTCGGATGATGGTTTGCAGATGATGGGCTGGGTGTTTTGCAAGAAACGAGACACTGAAACGAGTACAACACGAGGGGATCGACGCCATTTAACCGTTACATTTGATGCTGGGTATCTTTAGTGAACTTGTTGCGAATCAACTTTGGTTTTTACGGGAGCTGCGTAAAAATATTCGCGCGATTCAGACACTAAATAGCACTTTAGACGAAAGACCTTGCTTTAAAAATCGTTTTAAAAATATTTTTGAAGTACCAGTATTAAACAAAACCATGCTCGAAAGAAGCACATTTTCAAAGTAATGAATGAAGAAAGCAATGAATAAGAAAATACCATTTGCACTAAGTATGAATATTTTTCAATTAAAATATAACTAACCCCGAAAGAGGAACAAGGAATAACATTTTACCTTTTCGACACGTTTGTTGGTCGCCTACTGCTATATTTTTATCCGTAACAACGTTGCGACCCTCAACTATCCTCTCGAAAAGAGCATCGAAGCACTCCTTCAACTTTTCAAGTGCGTCACCTGCAATTGGCTGCCACTGATTGGCCCTGTATCGCATCGGGCAAAAAAGACATTTCATTTTTAATCCTGCTGACGTACACAAATGGTCGATTCTATGCTGCCGCTGAGCGATTAATATTCACAAACATCGCCAACTCGATACAGCGATGGTTCATGCGCGGTTGGCAGTCGCGCTGTGAGATCGTAATTGTCTTGTCAATATCAGCAACGGCGTTCTCTTGCCTTGCCACACGTTAAAAAGGTCACAAACAGCGTCAATGGTTTCGCCGCTTAGCGAACGGATGGAACCCCGGTCTTTCCTTTTCTCCAACCCAGCTACTGATGCCGCTGTGGCTGCTGCCAACGTATCAAAACCCACCATAAAACCTTCCTTTCAACCTTCCTGCTTGGTCGTGGGTGATGACGCAGAGTGCAGCATATCGCCCCCTCTACGTAACCCAGTTCACCCTGGGGCTAAGTTTCTCATTGCGCTTATTCGATACGGCCATAGTCTTTGCAACGAGGATGATTTTGCGGAGCAACAGTTTGTGCAGTGTGGCTTCCGTCTTCCGGAAACGCACGGCCGCACGGCGCAATGGAGGCGCACGGTGCTGCACTCTTCGGAGCGCTCCCGGGTAATCAGTAGTTTCGCACAAAGAAAAGGATGCAAAAGTAATGCCAGCGATGGCCTCGAGCGGGCGATAAGAAAAGACTAAATTACCGAAAAAGCATCGGGCGTAGTTGCGTTGCACAATCTGTTGCGATGCACAATCTGTTCTGTTCGTTAAAGCGTCCCGGGTCGCCGGGAACCCTCATTAGAGATGCTGCCTTGTACGGATGAACCTCGAAACAAACCACGAAGTTAACAGACTGCGTGCAAAAACGGAAGGAACAAAGTTTATCCTGTACAGGTTCAGGTGCAGGTTTCGTTACACGCTCCGTGACCTTCGTCACGTGGAATGCGGAAAAATGTGAGAATAAAAAAGCAGTTTTCTCCGATCCCGGTTAGTAACAGGCGGATCGAGGAAACTAGGCAAATATAGGTAAAAAACTTGCCGCCATCTTTTCGGCAGAATTTTTCTAAATGAACTGAGCTCTTTCGCTGCTGCTGCTGCTGCTGCTGCTCTGTTTCGGAGTATCAGGTAATGAATCTAAAAAAAAAAAAAAATGAAACGAAATTGACCGCACGAAGTAGATGTTGATTAAAAATCATTGTTCCAAGGGGAGAAGAGAAGCTGAGCTGAAGCAATAAAACTACAAGTGAGATCAGTCGCGCTAACAGATTGGCTAGCGCATGCACTCCACGGTCACCACTCCTGGTGGACTGGTTGAAAACTTTTAACGTAAAAATAGCTTCTAACGCTCGTGGGGTGTAAATGATAAGAATCGTTAAATAGAAGGGAGCTCGCGGATCGCTGTCTGCTTCACTGAATGGTAGTCGACTCGAATCGCAGTCCGGGAACCTCGCCAGCCGAAGGAAAGAATGAAGCTAATTCAATCTAATTAGAACGAGATGCCTTTCGCGTCGTGGATCCTGCACCTCGTGCCGGGCGCGACCTGCAAGCGCGACCAGTTGCAACCGTCCGTCCGACCGACCGCCGTTGTGTGCTTTGTGGTTGTGGTTTCAGTAAAAAATGAAGAACTAAGAACCCCGGCGGACCAGTAACCTTTACCAATTTGTTAAGATTCCGCGCGAAGGACGTCGTTCGTTTGCTGCGTTTGTATTTCTTTTTAATGTAATTCCATTAGTGGCTTCGCGGTGTGTCATCGATAAACAGGACCACACACACACACACACACACCAGGGAAGGAGACGCGCATCAGCGTTTTTCCAGCGTTTATTTGATTAATTTGACGCTCCGACGCCGACGTCGTCGGCCGCATCCGGAGTTTCTAGGAAAACTCTTTCGCTATTCCCTTACGCCCTACTCCCACCCTGGGCTAACCACCGGTATTCTGGTCGGTTCGGGGGTCTCCCGTGAGCTTTTGTTGGAAGATAATTAAATTAACTGTCGATTTCCGCTGACATCGCGCAAACCGGTCGGTTCATGAGATGGCGAGATAGCGTCTTCGTTGGACACTTCTCGAATAATGGGAAAGGTTATAAATATTGGTTCACGTTTACGGCCCGCCACAGGGGGGAGTGTGCTGTGGGTGAAGATAGTGTCGCAAACCGCACTCTGTAAGATGTTTTATGTGCCGTTTTGGTGGTGGGGAGAGAATGAAATTAGTGGTTAATTAGTGGCCTTATCGAATCCGGTTTGGTAGGATGGAGGGCGTTCGCCCGTGGGGAGTTTGCTTAAAAATAGTATCTTATTCACACACTGCTCTGCTGGTTAGAGTGTAGGAAGGGAAGTTAATGGTAGCTTTCTTTTGATCTAATCTTGCGAGATAAGACAACAGAGAGCTGTAAACATTAAAATTGCTTTTCATTATTAAAAAGAAGAACATAAGAGATTACTTTTTTTTTATTTTTCCCACAACTATAATGCGCATAATAAGCGATAAAAATGATGAAATTACCTGCACAAGTTCCAGGATTTAAGATTCTCGCTGTATAATTTGACAATCCCACAGAGAACCTGAAAACTAACAGAATCCTTAATCCTCATCGCCACGAAAATGTTCTCTCCCAGCAGATCCGCCTAGAACTAACCTGAAAAGCGAACTGCAGACCGTGCTACGAACGTTTAAAGCCCCCTCTGGGATGTTCCCTCCGGGGGGAAGGCAAGATCTTGAGAGGCTTTAAATTACGGGCACCAATTAAAATGGAAACTGCGGCGCATAGTCGCACCTCGCCAGTTTGGCTGCATCGTATTCGGAACACTCAAACTCTCGGTTCGGGAAACTCTGCGATGCCTCTAGAAAGTACCACCCGGTGAAGTCTGGTAGTGAACGAGATCGGCGACCGAGAAGCGCGAAAATGGCACGAGATTTAGTGGGATTCCATTTATCTCGCACGGCGAAACGACGAAAAACGAATGATGAGTGGAGAGAAAAGAGATCAAACTCTTAAAAGTTTCGCACCGTTATGTAGCGAGTGCGAAACTCGACCTAAAGCGTGGGAACTATGTTGTCAAAACCATGCTTCTCCTCACACCCACTACTGTTCAGACACCACAGGATCCCGCGGATAGCTCTGTGAAGATGCTGTGAATGCTGCCTTCCGCCCATGCTACGGCTTATTTCTCAGCCGTTCTCGTCGAGCTGCACGATAGAGGACGGCCACAAATGAATAAGATTCGGTTGGGCTTGAGCAAAGGGAGCCGACGTTTTCCCTTAGCTTTTCCTACGAACGCTTGCGTCTTGCTTCAATGCGTCTACGGCGCAACGTCTCTGCGTACCGGATACCACGGAAGATGTGGAGTGGCCTTTGTTGTTGTGGCGGACGGCTGCGTGAGTGGTTGCGGTGGATAGTAGTTAGTGACGAAAGCTCTTAAGCATCGCACAGAACACTCACACACATGCACAGCATAGAATGTGAAATATCTTCAGCAGCAACCGAAGCAGCAGCAGCAGCGGCAGCAATGGTGGAGTCCATTCTTGCTTTAATTGCCCTGCAATGGATACATCGTTTGAGTGTCGTCTCGTGCCATCGTCGTTGTCGTGGAAGCGCGAGAGCGAGAGATGAAGCTACTCCAGCGAGCGAGACAAAGCAAAGTGGGCGGCGTAGGAGAGATTGAGGTTAAAGTGTCAAAAATACACCCACAAAAAATCCAACTTTTCCCGCTAGATTGCTGGCAAGTCACGTCTTTTGTCACCGTCGTCGTCGTGGTCGTTGTCGTCGCCACCACCATCTCACTGGCGATGGCGTGGAAAGCCATCCTTCTGGTGACAATTGACGTCTGGTGTTGCCGGCAATCGTTACAATTCGGGGTGCCACATTCGACGCTGAGGAAGTGCGGTGGAGTGAAGCAGTGTGAAGCATCATCCTTTTCGTTCCTTTCGTACGACCGACCATCGCCGCAGCTGTAATTGCTTGCAGTGTGATGAAATGCATCAGACCATCCGTTCCTTTATCTTGCCATTTTTTTCCATCATCCGATGTGCAATTGGACTCTCTACAGCGGGGTGGGGGAGCGAACATCGGAAGTGAAGCGACGAGTCCTTGCGAGGACGAACAATCTTCCGGAATCCGGCGACATCTTCAGCAAATTCGTGCACAGCTGTCGTGGGTTCCGCGGATGAGCTGCAGGATCAGCGTCCGGTATCTGCGACAGCGGCCGACTAAGACCGACCGCATCTGTCTTGTTCATGTCGTGTCGAGCTTTTCGGAAAATCTCCTTCCTGTGACACAGTGCGGGGTGAGAAGTAAAGGAAATCCTTTTCTTCACTTCAAATATTATGAACGGATGTTCTTGGGCAGACGATTCGACCATGTCTGTGCGGTTGAGTGGCTATAGAGGTGCCGCTGCTACGCTGCTCGCATTTCAAAATTGTGTCAAATGTGCCTTGTTATATGCTTGTTTGGCATTACTATGTCAACGGTACAATTGAAAATTGAAAGAACGAGTAGCGTTACTCCACTTTTACGTTCTCGTCGCCGTCGCAATCGATGTCTAGGTCATAGTAGATTCGCCATTTCAACGGTTCGGCGTATTATTGAAGACCTTTGCCTCGGTTTCTGGCGAAGGAAACCGTATCGCCAAACAGCGCCCAAACAATTCTCCGAAGGATGCAGTTCCGGACGTTCCCGTGCTTGGGAATGCTCGTTATTTTGAAGCGGTTTGATTCGTATCAAACCCAATCTGGAACCGCCTGGAACCGCCTGAACCATGCCATTGCTGATTCTTTGCTCGCTGTTTGCAGGTAAAATCACATTCTTTTCTGCTATCCGATGGAACCGGAGCGCCATCGGAATTTGCATATCAAACGGACGACCATTGCCTCTGGCACTCTCTCGGGAGAGGAGGTTCTTGCCATTCTAACGAATGCTGCATTTTGTGGAAAACATCGTGCCACCTCCACCACCGCGTGAACGTATGTTAAGAGTTACTCCCGTGGCCAGGCCAGGCCCGGGACGGAGGAGCGATTGTTGCCAGGTTTGTGTCCTGGTTCATCATTATGCTATTCCAGCTGATGAACAGGGCGTGCGAGGCAGAGCTTCGAAACTCCAATGACTGTCGGTATCCTGGCATTCCTCCTGTGATCCGGTCTTTGCTAGACAAACCATTTCCTCTGCTATCTGGCTGCAGAATATGCAAAATATGCGAATAAAATTAGAGCAAAAAGTCAGCAATGGTACACGACAGTTCGACGACGCCATTCGTTTGTTTTGTTTTGCGTAGCACCAGGCCAGCACTATGATGGCTCCAACATGACACGACTGGAGGTGCTGGTAATGGAATGTGCGTGTAAAATTTTTCATTTAAATTAAAAGCCGGTGTCCTGTCCTCCCTTGCACCACCGGAATGACGGTCTGAGCACGAGAAAACTCAGATTTAGCTTTGCTGATCTATGTTTATCACGTCGGTTGGAAAAGCTGAATTTAATTTGTAAAACCAGAAATGCAATTCCATCGATTCCCCACCGGTGCCGGGCGCTAGATGCCGAACTGGGTCATGCGATGCGATTACGCATTACCTGCATTGCGATAGTTTTTTTTTCCGGGCATTTGCTTTTTAGTTTCCACTCCAAAGTGAAACCGAGAGAGGAAAAAGTGTGTCAACGTGTCGACATTTAATTTAGCTTTTTCCAATCAACAATATGCCCGTTTTAATTTACTCGCGCCATGATCCTGCTGAGGCTGTGAAGCACATGTAGTTATCGAGCGCGGCAAAACATAACAACCCCACCCGGCTTTCCGGTTTATTGATGAGAAATGCATCCCGAAAAACAACATCACGCCTGCAGCAAGAGCGCTTTGGTGAGTTTTCCTTTCGTTTCTTTTTCAAAAAAAAATATATATATATATATAGATGGGTTAAATTATCCGCGAACACAAAACACTACCACATGCTAAACCGTAGGGGAAGAGGAGAAAAGAGAAGAGCAAAATCCATTATCGTTACATCCAGTGTTATGTGTTGCCCTTCACCGCGTTCTATTTTCGTGTTTTTCCTGTCAATGGTCTGGACTCGTGCCACGCGATCGTAAAGCGCACCGAGCGGCTATGCGCGATCATTGTGACCATAAATCATATCGTGCTGGGACGTTTCGGTCGTTGACAGCTTTCGGGCCCAGCACGGGCTCGCCTGATCGGTAGCAGCGTAAAAACCCCTTAATCTCGGTCACTGAGTACACGCTGGTCAAGTAGTAGTGAGGGAGAGTGCACTGGTAGCGAGCATAATAATGCGCTCGTTGGTAAGCATAAAAGTTGTCAGGGGTTGTACTACAATTGTGATGATGTATTGGTGGAAAGCATAGATGAAGAGTGCACCAAACAGCTAGTTGACAATTATGTAGCTGTAAGAATGATGATGATGATGACCTGGCTTTAGTTGTAGAGTGTGGACTAATGATTTTTTTTCAATTTTCGAAATTCCCCGGATGTCGCTAACCTAGACAACGTTTCCTCTACAAGCAATGTGCATGTGCTTACTGTGGCCTTGGTAACGCGCGATTTCCAGGTATTGAGCATGCATTTACCGCGCGCGCGGTAGTCAAGGTGATGATGGTGCCACATTCTCGCGCCCAAACGCCCTTCGATTCGTGCTCCGGTGCGCGCCATTCCGAAGCAAAAGCGTTCACAAAACAATAGACCACGAGATCCCTCTCCGTCACCGGAGCCTGACAGCATCCCCAAGAGGGCACCCTGTTCGAGCGTGTCCATCGTTGGGCACCCAACCACGACAACCGAACGGCGCGCATCCTTCGGCTCTAGCGTCTCGGGCCTTGCGGTTCCCTCGGTCCTGGGCGCCCCATTCGAACCGAACGAACCGAATCCCGCAACCGAACGATCCGAAACCCGATTGTCGCCGCACTAGCACACAGCCCGAACGACCGACTGGAGCGTGCGTTTGTGGTTCGCTTTGGGTGCCGCGGTGGCGTGTGGCGACTGTTTGTTTTCCGAGAGTCATCCGTCTCCTAGCGCGGATCCTAGGATATCATCCGATAGCCACAGCGACGACAGTACGCTACCAACCATTGTCGACGACGCTGTGCGCGCGTGTTGCTGCTGCTGCTGCTCGTGTCCGTCCGTCCGTTCGCGTGTTGTTTGTTCTTCGCACGTTTACTTAGGGGAGCACAAAAAAAGAGGTTCTTGCCTTCGGATTCCTGGACCTTCACCAGGATGACCTTTGGCGATGGGAAATCGATTCCGATTGGCATTTCGTGAGCGCACGGCTTAATGAGGATGTAGTGATGAGGAGGAAGCGGCCCATCGTTAAAAGTGAAAATAATTGTTTATTGTTCTTGGGGTGCGCTGATCGATTTCATTCCGATTAGTGTACAAGAGTGAGTCTGTGGATTTAGTGAAGTGGATTGATAAGTGAACTCAACTTGGAGAGTGGTCCTCTGGGATAGTTAGTTGACATAATGTGGCGCTCTAATTATTGCTGCCCAACATTATTCGATGAGGAAAACAATCTTTCCAACAATCCAGTTCATGCTCGTTGAAATCTCGCTCAGCAGCATACCAAAGCATAGCGCTAATAGACGCTAGCAGGTGGAGAATATGCTCCGCCGAGAAGGATGAACACGTCGGAGAAGTGTTGAAGTTCCTGAATTTGCAACCTTTGGGGTCACGTCGTGGTATCCCCCGAAGGACTTCTTCCATGGTACGTGCGCACGCTGCGGTTAAGTAAGTGCAAGTGTCCTATCTGTGTTCACGTTTTGTGTCCACAAAAATCTCTCACCAAAAAAAAGGAGATTGGAGTGAACGAACCTCTCTGCCGCTGGAAGCTATTAACGCGGAGCCACGTACTTCACAACCCTCGCTCCCGACAGCCGTAGCAGCCGGAGCCAATTACTGGCAGCCAGCTAGCCAGCTAGGCAATGGATGCTCTCGACTCCGTGTCTCTACGACCGCTACCGATAATAGTAGCGCGGCAGTAATTAAGTGGAGGTGTCAATTAATCAAATTGACGGCTCTATTTGTCCTCAGAAGCTGTTGTCGACCGTGCCGTACGAGCCCAGAGTCCGTTCCAGTGTGTGTGTGTGCAAGTGTGTGTCTGTTGGCGCTACATATCCGACGACCAGATCCCGATCGTTCGGCGCTCGCTTGATTGACTATCGAAATGGTAAATCATTAAACCCCATCGAGTGCCCTTTCGACGATGGTGTGAGCTGCGAGAGTGCTAACAGCTAGAGTGCATCCCTCTGCATCTCTGGTCCGGCAGTAGCGCGTGTGTATGTGAGACTGTCGTTCCGGCATTCCTGTCATCCCTCACTCCCACCGGTGCTGCTGCAATCGGGTAAGTCAAATTGAAACCGTTTGCCTTTGCCTTTGCCTTTTTTCGTCCATTTCGGTTGGCTTCGAAAAGTTCGAAACACGGATTACGCTCCAACTGTCAAGTAGGATTTTGTCCGAAGTTTCAAATGCAGCGAGCGCATCACCAAGGCTACCCAAAAGGCTACGAACAAATTGCAGCCAAACACGTGTACGTCCCGTGGTGGCCACGGTACGCCCCGCACGGAGCCGAGTGGCGAAAGTTTCTCGAAAGCACTCATCCCTTTCATCCAATCGGACATTGCGGGATTTTTGATTATTTTATTTTTCTCTTTATTTTTTTTTTTACTTTCCATCGCTGAGCATCATGGAAAAGTTTGTTGACAGTTGCGTTCGGTCGGGTCGTGCGGCGCACGCGAATCGTCCCTTGGTTACTGTGATGGAGCACGACCATTGCCTTTCGCGGTAGACCATAGACCATGGGTCCTAGTCGCCAGTGGAAGCATGAGGACAGAATAATTGAATCAACTGAACCCCTGTGCCTGATGCCGTCATGCATAATGATCTTCGAAGGCCAATTCGTGGATTCACTATTCGATACGGAAGCCCAATTCCTGTGGCAAATATGATTAGAAATTCCATCGCGGATGTAAGCTGAACTTTGACCTTCAAACGTTCAGCCGAGTGGCTGCAGTTCGTTCTCTGAAACGTGACTGCAGTGACTGCAGTGGGTAGCTTGTGCATGATTGATGCTACCTTCCTCATTCTCGATGCATCATTGCAGTGTAAAGTTTGTTCAGTGTCAGCATGGTTCGAACTGCACTGGCATTACTGAACTTTTGCTCTACACTGCCTCACTGCACAATGATGAACGAGTGGATGAGCAGCACTGTGTGTGTGTGCGCACGCTTGGGGTACACTGAGGCTGCGTTTCCTGTGATTGACATTCAGCTCGTTTGTCTTAGTCATACATCTTTGCGTCTTTGCATGAGGCATCAATAAGCTGACAGGTAGCAATCAATTGGAATGATGTATCACTTCTCTTCTGTAAATGCATACCAAGCAGCGGAAGTAGCTTCTCTGAGTGAGCAGCCTACAGTGCTGCAGCGAAGCTGAGATCAGCAACAGACTCTAAGATGAGCATCAGCGATGAGTATACAATTTAAAGACATTAAAGAGCGCTCCACGAGGCGCGCATCCTCGAACTTCTAGTTCACAGTCGAGCTAGAACATAGAAGTGATTCTACCAACCGAGCCGACACCGGTTTTACTCATTTGCTAAACTTTCTAGGCTCGGCGTGGCGTGGCATAAGAGTGAGGGTAAAATGTGGGATCATTAATTTGGCCCAGAAAACCATGGCCTCCAGTTTTGTGCGAGAATCTTAAGAAACGTGACAAAACAAGGCGAAGCGAGGATGGGCGAGGAAACGCAGCGGCTTTCTTCCGACCACAAAACACCAACGACGACAGCAGCGTTGACTGACAGCTGGCTTACCCAATTTCTGTCAACCGATTGTTCCTGCATGTGTGGCGTGTTGGTGCGACAATTTTCTCAACTTTACACCCACGACTAATGTGTATGTGCTTAGCTCGAGTGAAGGGAAACTGGCTGCTACTTGCTTATGTTAAAAATGGTCTAGAGTTTGATGAAAACTCGTCAAACGTTCACGAAAACTCCAATTCGGGACAGTTTTTTTTTATTTCAATTTCACACCAAACACCACAACAGTGCAGCGTCGAGTGCAATCAGCAGCAAATGATTCTATTGATGGAGATCGTTTTGGGTCCGAGATAGGAAGGAAATCATAAATTCCCATTCCCACAAGAGGAAATCAAAAGAAGCTCCCTCATCACCATCATCATTATCATCAGCCGCATCGCTACGATCGCCCATTACGTCTCTGGGGGGGGAGGCTTGTTTGATCCGCTGCCATTTCCCCTGTTCTCTGTCTGTGTTTGCGGAAATAGAGAGACAGTGATAGAGAGAGCGAGAGATAGACTGCAGGAAGCGTAGAAAAATAGAAAAAGAAATATCTAGCAAATACTTGATCCTTGAGGATTACTTTCAACAGCTGCCGTGTCCTGGGTAGTGGTGCTTCGGAGCGGAGCGTGACTAAAATGATAAAGTGTGTCCATGGGAGCAAAAGAGGGCCAAAGCCAGGAACCGCCACAGCTGTAACCAATAAGCGAAGCGTAGACGGCTTATCGGTCCGGCCCTAGAACTGACCACCGGGGGTTTCGAAACGGTGTCCGAAACGGAGACATCTCGACCAAACGATTACGGCACAATTTAAATATCACTTAGCACACAAACACATGTGACGCTTTCGTATCCGTATCCGGTTCGGGGATACGTGCAAAGCACACCAGGGGGGGGGGGGGGGAGGAGACCATCCGAGGGAGGACGGGCCGAGGGACTACATGGAACACCATGATTGGTTACCGCCCGGTGGGTGGTGAGTTCTCTGGTCTTGTTTAACCTCGTGCCAAGTGTTCTCTGTGCCGGCTGGCAAACACACATACAAACATACACACACACAAACGCATGCTGAAGTACGGCAACTGATGACCCAGATGGGCTGAACGTTGTGCCCCCGCGTGGCCAGGCGATGGTCAGCACACGATTACTCCCGGGCAGCATCCGAAGGGTATATGACCTCCGGTCATCGTGCACACGGTGGCAGAAAGTGGGCGGAAAGAAGGGTGATAGGAAGCGCAAAGTAGCCGCAACATTATCCACCTTCCGTTCGTACTTGGGGAGCATCTTCTCGAGAGCACTCCTACGGTTGCGTGTCGTACGATTTCACTTCTCCGGAAAATTCGCCCACCCTCCCCGCATCCGTCTCGAGTCATTCGCTGACACCATCCCTCCGAGCATGATCGTCTTATCAGGGCGCTTGCACTGCATGATGGTCGCTGCACGGCATGCGGTCCGCTCATTAACGGTGGACCATGGACGGCTTGCATGTAGAAGCTTTAACCTTTGGCTCTGGAAAGACAAACGAGCAGCGCCAGTTCCAGCTCTGGTTCTGGTCTAGCCTGATGGGGTTGACTAGCTTGACCACCACCACCACGCATTACGCGTCTGCATTGTGTTCGGATGCATGTCCGGCGCATATTCATCACCATCATCGTGCGGTGCGATGTGAGCTGCAGATAAATCACACCCGGGAGCAAGCGACAAAACGCGCGCGGCAGTGGGCGGTCTATTTGCAGAAGAGAAAAGTCACGAAAGATTCCTTCGTTGGCGCCCATAAATTGTAATCTGATTGTCATGACGCACCAGGTCGCCGGTTTTGGAAAGGAACGCTGCACACCGAACAGCGCGCACCGAGTTCGTTCCTAGTTCTGTTCTCTTTTGTCGCTTTCGCGAACCTGAACCGAAGAACTGACTAACCGCTTATTTATAACGCACATTTATGTGCGTACACACATACACAACCGTACGTACATGCTAGCATAATGCCAACTCGATAAGCTACTAATTTATGCTGGAAGGTTTTGCAGCGGTCTTACCGTGGTACCGTGATTGATGAGGTCGACTGCGAAGGAGAATGCTTTGTTGGCCAGCACACGGATGGGGTTAATGCTCTCGCACCGTTGCTCTCCTAGGGTTGCAAGTTACCATTCAAATAATGGTCGCCGCCGCCCGAGCAGTGATTCGCCAAAGTTTCTCGCACAGTTTTGTGATTGCGGTTCGCTCGCGCCTCGATTCCGATGGTAATAACTGTTTATCACGGGCGGGCATGATAAGCGGAGAAATGGCGAGGCGGCTGCCTTCACTGGCTGTTTTAAGTTCGCATACTCCTCCACCGAGAGCAATGAATGTAACGAATCGACCATAAACTGTAAAGCTCTGATCCGTTACGACGTTTCTCGGGCGCTTGATTTTATGTGGAATGCATATTTAGGAGCTCGAGCTCGTTGACTGGAGTTGATTAAGGTTGGGCTGGCGGTTGGACAAAGCTAGTTCAAATGTTTCTGCTCGAACCGAACGAACTCGACCAATGGATGGGTTGTTGCCGTTATGCGGTCCGAACAATACACTTCACCTTCCATCGAAACATAAATATTCGAAGAGATTACGAGACTGCAGGCAACATTGTAGATTGAGCAGTAATCTCATGAATCGATCAACAACATCGGACCGAACCATCTACCTGCTGCTTGAAGGCAGAGTAGCATGCATTTTCCTTTGCCAAGCCCAGCATCCACAACGATGCTGGCGGACGATGTTGCAACATTGTATGAATCCCTCTCCCACTCCCCCTCCCTTTATCATCCTCAATCAAAGGATCTGCGCGCGCAATACAATCAACTATTGATCATACATTCATTACGCTGCAACTTTTCTCGTCAGCTGCTCAGCATCACCTGTCGCAGGGAAAACCCCCTCTTCAATCCCACCCAATAAATTGAATCGTTGCCCTTCGCATGCTCCGTCGCAGCATTCTGCATCCGCTGGGGCGGGGGTGCTCTCGACTATCAATTACGCTTTCCGGAGCTGTATGCGTTACGAAGGCAACAATAATGCCCGGAGTGGATGGTAACCAAGCTTAAACTCAACAGCAACTCTCGGTTCGTCACAACAGTCGGTGATTGCGTTAGTAAGCACGCTAATGAACAACTTTTAATTAGCTTTCACCGAACGGAACGGATAAGGGCCCAATCGTTTAGCTTGCTTGGTGATAAAGTGTTGATCGGTTAAGTGGCGTTCGGTGGCGACTGCCACACTGTTCGTGATTGACGCGAAAGGGATGAAAGGGAAATGAACATCAAAACTCGGAAAGGAAAGTAGAAATCCTTCGGCGAAAGTTAGTCCTGGGGTTGGACTAAATCGTGGTGTGATTGATTCGGTAGCGTAATCGGAAAAAAAAGCGTTCAAGGCAGCAATCAAGCCGGTGTAGGTGGTTGACATTTTTCCAAGTCAATTTGCGGCATCAAACTTTGTATACTTTCCTCTAACAAAGTTTACTCTTAATGCACCTGACGATGGCCTGTTGTGTTCTGGTCTGTTTCTGGTGGCGATTGCCCTATTCTCATAAGTTAGTCATTATGCCGCCAGGACGGGCTAACAGAGGCCAAACCTAGTACAGTATGAGTAAAGTGGTAGTTTGTAGGTCGTATTAATTTCGCGACAATCACTGCCTTGCCCACTCGATAGCAACCGTCGCAACCATAAAGCACTGGTCGAAATGGACGAATTAGCATTCATAGGATTTCACCTGATCGCAGGATATCACGCTACACGAGTCGAGAACCGGAGTTTCGATGGAACAAGGTACACGGTTTGAATCCATCCATCTCGCGGAACTGACTAACACCGTTCAGCCTATCCGTGGTCGCAATCATTTGCTGCTAGATTTGCACAACATGCAATGTGCACCTTGGAAAGTCAAGCCCTACAAGTTGTGTACAGTATGGTATTATCGAAGGAACCCGCGTTCGCGTTTACCTTCTAATATTTCTAATAAACTTTCCAAACATTGCTGGTGCAATTACTCAAAGGGCATCCCTGGAAGCCAACAACCGTGGCCAACTGCTAACGATGCGATATCCGATAACGAGGGAAAGCCTTTTGGGTCTGCCAAACCGAAACTTGGGTCTAGCAATCAAAAATACCAAACTGATGCCTGGCAGCAGTCACGTACCGCATTAACACTTTCATTCATCATCATCATCAGCAGTAGCAGCAGAAGCAGCTCCACCGTCAGAACTGCCAAGCACCCCGCTTCGACAGCCGCTTTTTGGCGAGCACCATGTGCTATGCTAATCGGATTACTTGGCGTCGAAAAACGTTCATCGTCCGTTGGCGTCTATCCCTTTCCGCAACAACGTTTATCGTCGTCGAACGTCGGCCAATGCATATCGGACTCCGAAGGTCTATCAGGTCAGGGCACGTGGTGGTGGTGGTGGTGGTGGTGATGGTGTGGTGTGATGGACATCAACGCTCGACACCTCAGTGAGAGTGACTGTTGGGCGAGTTTCGGATTTTACTGGGATTTTTCACACCTTACACCATATCGTAGACACCGCAAACGAAATCGCTTAAACCTTTGGGCGGGCTTGGCGTGTTGGAGACCGAAAGGAAATGTGTCAAAAAGGAGCAGCTAGCAGTCGCAGCCTACCAATGGAATGTTTCATATTTTATTCCAAAAATGATTGATTGTTGGCGACGCTAACTGGCAGGTTTTTGCAGGTTAGTTTTTTTATGTTTGGCCTCGTTTAGAATGCCTGGATACTAGAGGACGCAAAACGATAATACGCCGACAATAAATCTTTCTTGCTAGTTTTAAATGGTGTACTGATTGGTGACAATTTACGGGTTTACGGTGGCAATATGTTTTCAACCTTACAACACACCATATAACAATCAAGCTGAAAGCGAACGAAATTATGGCACGCAACTTCCAAATCGTACGGTTGGTTATGATTGCTTTCCAGGATTACAGCTTGTTTTTGCTCCAGCAATTTTCCCGCGGGGTTTATAGACGCTAGTGTGGTATATACCTCGTCCTTTGTAAGTGTTCTTTCCGTTTAATGGAGCATAAGTTAGAAACTGTTTCTTACATGCCAACATACTGTGAGTGGAATTCTTAATTCTTGCAAACCGTCGTACTACGACGTCGATTGGCTGCAAATAATAGCCGCTCATTAGCATAATACCCAGGAATGGTTCTCTGTACTCCATGTCTAGACGGTGTTTCTAATTAGTTTTTTCTTCCCCGAGTCGCGTGAAGGTAACGTAATATCCCGGTGGAAGTAGTAAGTAAAACATTATGCATGTTTTCTTCATCTAGCAAAACCAAAAATGTTTTTCATTCCACCAACCCTCAGCTCACTTTATCGGTGGCGATAGCATGCGTTGCGGTGGCTTATCTTTGCCAAACAAACAACTGTTTTGTATCGCGGTGGGAGTAACACAAGCTGCCTAATAAACTGTCATGCAGTTTGATTAGTTTGACTGAAATCGGTAGTTTCTCAGACACAGCAATATCACTGCCGCGGTAGCATACACACACAGAGCCGGGGCATATCTGCAACAGTGCTGGGGCGGTAAATGCTAAACCAAACATCGTTCCCCACATCGCAAATCGGTTGATCGTGTAGCAGAAAACCGATTCATTCAGCTCAAGTCTAGCACGTGTACGGGGGTGAGTAGCACATGGTTTTGTCGTTTTCCTCGATGAGGCGAAGCAGAAGCAAAATAATAAAAAAAAAATAGAGGAGAAAAAAGACAAACCAGAAGGAGCCAAATACGCTCCCCCTCACAGCAAACCAGCAGCATTTGCTTTATCAAGCGCAAGCCATCGGAAGTGCGTTCGTCTCGATCGTTTTCGGGGTGGCGGGGGCGGCTCAAAATCTGTGGCAAACAACAATTTACGAGAGTGGGCACAAGGCGGGGAAAATGGCCGAAGTGGAAAAGACGTCGTGGGGAGCCTCGTGCGAAAGCGAAGTATTTATCGTTCGGAAATGGAACGTCTTTTCTTCACCTTCACCATTCTACGGGCGAGTGAGGGAAAACTTTTCACGAGATTTCCTATCATGCTGAAGGAGCAAGGATTGCTGATGGGGAGAGGGGAGAATTTACGCTACGAAAGCTTCGTGTGCCAATCGGAAACGTGATGGTGACGGTACAGGCTGTACCGGTAAAGACGGACTGCGGATACCAAAACACGGTTCTGCCTTGCGTTGTGGTGTGGTCGTTTGTTGTTCTCATATCGGTCGTGATGGCGTTACGAGCCTCGTTGAGCTCACTAGAACGCACCCTCTTTGTTCTAAAGAAGGTCCATCGTAGTGCGCGAGTATGTTCGGAGTGCCACAACACTTTAACCAATGCCGTTATCCGGGACCGAGTTGCGTTCGTGTGGAGGGATCTGGTTAAGGTTGATTGCCAAAAAAGCGATTTGTTATCGTGTAGCGTGCGGAAGCGAGGATTAGATTACGCGTTTCCCTTTTGTTTTATGAAGCTGGATGACCATAAACCAGTGAACAGCCGCCGAGTGGCGGCGAACGGGCTGCTCCTTGCGACGATCAATCCGGTGTCATCTGGAATCGATGATTCGCTCTTCCACACTTGCCACAAAATGATCAAACTGTAGAAGAATGCCGGAGAGTACCGCTTTTAGGAAGATTTTGCTGGAGATAAACGGTAGATAATGATGTTGCTGTCTGCATCTTAAAACCACGCGTTGATGAAGCATGTGCTACCCTGTTGGCAGTTCATAATGGTTATCCCACGGTTCTACTCCGGGATTTATTGGCCGCGAAACAGCACCTCGGTAGAGCCATTTATTGCGCTTGATTTGGTAATGGAGAAGGAATTTACCCGGATAAAAGATGGCACCCGTGGAACGTTCTTATGTGCACGCGGTGAGCAAATGATGCGATCGTTTTCGAAAGCGTTTTCCATCCACCCCCGCGGACGGAGCTTTCACAATCGAGTCACAAAAGGGCCACGAGAGTAGGACGCTTCTGCCATCGGAAATACACGCTTCCACCGAATTCCCCCAATAAGGCGCTTGTTAAGATATGTTGTAAATGAAACCGTCAGAACAGAAACTTGCTTCCTTCCTGGCAAATAAAATGTCGTTCGCTTGATTCAGGGGACGCATCCCTGGAACCACACTGGCCTTTTGTAGGACGGGAACCACACTGGCCTTTTGTAGGGTAGCACATGGCTGCTGACTAAGACTGGGGTAACCGTCGTTAAGCGACCGTCGACGGGATGATGTGTCGTGGGTGGGTGAGTGATAACATTCCCAAAACCAGGGGAGACTAGTACAATGCTGTGTTGTGTGGTAGATTGCTGAAAACGATGGTTTTGGGTTAATATGATGCTACTGAACCTTGTATATGCGTGTTTTGTGTGACCGATTTCAAGATCCCAGTACATTCTTCTTCGGGTTCGGGTTTGATTTTGTATTCACCAAACACAAACAACTGAAACGTTCAAGCGGAAAGATTAATTGCTTCTTTCGCCGATTGCTTATCCCTGCCAGGCGAGAAAGGTTAGCGAACAACCTTTTGCTTCTGCTTGCACAGTCGCCGCGAAACGATACATTGATTTACGATGTTGGCCAGTGTTTGTGCGAGAGCAAAAAGAGGTCATTGGTCAACATCTATGTCAGCTTGTAAAACGCTTATCTGTCATGATGTGAAAATTATTCGAAAATATTAAAGGAAATGTACAGTGTAAGCAACCGAACCGTATTTATGGCGATAGCTTTGAGTTGCGTCCATGCTATGCAGCCCCTTATTCGGTACGGAACGAAACCAGAGCGCACGGAACCTCCTTCTCTAGCTTTCTTGTTCCGGTGTGCAGGAAATTGCTTGCATATCAGGATTCTTGTTATCTTGATTTGCAACTGGTGTTTATTTTAATACACTTCCGCTACATCGCTTTCCCTATAATTACACGGTTTTGCACTTTGCATTTTTTTCCGCATACGCTATGAATATGACTGAGCATTAAAAACGGAATATTATGGAATCGCCTTTCCTGCGAATCGTCCAAGAACTGACGGCACAAGTAGAATGATAAAAAAAAGGAAAATTCTTTCGCTCTCCCCATATCATACCAGCGTCGTCAAGGTACACCGAGTTTTCCGGCACTTCTGAAGCGGAAAGAGCAACACAACAGAATGAAAGGCAACCAGCTGCTCCCGGGTAGCTTCCACTGGCGGCATGCCATATGCTCCTTTTTGTTGCTCAAATTTGTGAAGTTTTTTTCTGTTGTTTTTTGTATAAGGAATTCTTTGTCGTGCGTGCTCCGGAAACGCTACGTTGGCATGGGAAAATGGTTAAAAAAAAGGTGCGCCTATTTGGGTATATTGACGATTTACGATACCGTCGGGGGTTCTAGAGTAAAAAAATGCGTTACTCAGAACCCTCCCTAGACACAGTTTCCCTAACAAATGTACCTTACCTTTTATTTGCATCGCATAATCGGTAGCTTCAGGGCTAGAAGGTGGGAAGCATTTCGTGCGAGGGTCATCATCTAGAAACGTGATACTTTCTAGAATCTGGCACAATATGGCATCGCTATATGGAAGAAAGCGAATGACAGGTAGCGGTAGATTCGATACAAGAGCGCGGCACAGATTTATATTCATGTTTCGTTAGTTTTGCAACAGACCATTCTGTTAGCAAAACGAAGATTTGGTGTTGTTCAAATATTTTTTTCGGGAAACCATTGCGTTCATGATTTATAGTGATAATATCGGTAGGAAACGTATGAATTTCATATCAGTTGTTATAAGTACGAACTGCTTTTATTGTACAAATGCAAATAAATATACAACGAAACTACAATGCAGCTTTGGTTCAGTACTTCCACTCGTTCTCTTCAATCCTGCTGGTAGCAATCTGCTCGGTTATTTTCGCTACGTTTGGATGCGCGACACTGTTGGATTTAAAACGGATTTTATTGCTCTCGAGCAATTTGCCATCTCATTTCTCATCAGCGACAATGAAAGTACATAAAACCGAGAAACAAAAGCTCATCCGAATGTCATGCAGTGTGACTTTGTTGCGCGCTCCTTTGCTTCTTTCTCATGGGGTTTTATCCATGGAAAAGTGAGAATAAAGTTAACGTTCAATTTGAATGCATTGAAACCATATGTTGTAGAACATACAACTGTGGGGCTGTTGCATTAAGCGAATTTCTCTTCAAACGAATGATATGTCTTGTGCTGTATTATGCCTTGAACAACAGGAATCAAATTCCATGATCCAATTTGCAATCAAGCTGCGGCGTAGCACGATCTATTGCTTTCTTCATAACGACCAAAGTTGAAAATGGAAACGTTAAGAATAACTACCACAATCCATCTGCGATACAAATTGCATCCGATTAATCTCGCCGTCGTCGTCCAGACCCGGCGTATCCCCACAGTCCACAGTGAGCCGGTTCGGTTGCGTTCCAACTTACGCACAGTTCGTAGAAGTATCTCTTACCATCAGCATCGCAATGGATCGCTGGAAATGGTTCGAGGGAGCAAAAAACCAACTGGACCGTGTCGCCCAGCTTTGAGACGAAAGGATTGTTCTCCTGTCGGCACCGATGATTCGTCGGACTCTGCAACAAGATAGACGTAAAGTGAAGAGCATGTTGATGGGGCATTGAAATTGGCGCTTTTATGCATGGATACTCGTCCAGCACTAACCACCTACTGACCACTGACCAACTGTGTTCCATGGAACCAAAATTCCGAAAGCGGGTCGGCTATTCGAGCATTACAAATCGATCCATTGGACCATACGTTTGAGAGTCTGTGGCAGTTTCGGCAGGTCCGATGAGATGCACTTGGTCGTGGACACGCGTCACCGGCGGAAACATTGTTACCAAGCACATGTCTAGCGCAGCCCATCGCGGATTGATACAGTTTGATCGCTTTGATAGATTTTTCATTCGCTTTGCGGTTGAAGCTGGAAGCGCTGGCCCGTAAGGGCGATGCGAAGGCAACATGTTCATGTACGAGTGACAAGTGATTATTGCTTTCGATCGCACGGCCGAACCACAAACAATCGATTTAATGCTCCAGACTACTGGTTTGCTCGGCAAAAATGCATAATTGATTGGCGTTTCAAACAGGCGATCATGCGCGATTTGTGTTTGTTCAGTGTAACCTTTCGAATCTGAGTTTGTGTGCTTGCAATTACGACTGTTTGTGATAATTCGAGAATCGAGGAAATCAATTAATTGTTCAGTCATTCTACATCCGCATTCATTAGAGGCGGTGTATAGTGTGAGCGGGAAAATCGGAAGCTTCTCGTGTGCGCTCTGCGTTATATGTTGCAATCAGCACGGTCATGATTCATTCAACATTTGATTAATTAACCAACAGCAGCCCATTAGTGTCGTGTTTGCAAGAAATTAAAATGGAATTACATTGAAATGAGCACTAATAGAATACCATGATCAACAGCATTCATGCGACATTTCGATATCCTTCTGTGCCCCGGAATGAGCTGCAAAAGAGAGAATTTAATTACAAATAAAAGGCCATTGAATCGGAAAATGTGTCCCCTTTTATGCATCGCTAATGAATGGCATTTCGGTGGACGTCAAATTTGGCGTTAAATTTTCGCCCTTGCTAATTGGAAAAAGGTGAAAAAGGAAAGCCAAAATATAACCCAATCCGCCCTCCCGGCGGGGTCCCAGCAACTCACCTAAACCTCCTGACTTCGTCGGTGATCCGTCAGGGCTCGTATCGCCTTCACCATCAATCAACCGATGGGATCAAAATTTGTTTGGGTGAGCGAAAAAAGTAATCTCAATTCGTCCATGTCCGAGTGACCACAGACCGGCCTCCATCCAGACCACCGCTCGGCGACGACAAACCTCGAAGCGACACCACCACCACAACGCGACCCCGTGGGGGGTGAGTTATGTGGTTTCGTTTTAAAAGAAGCTAAAAGCGAGGCCGAAAAATGGAAAGAAATATCGAAAAATATCCTCGCCAGCGTTGGACCAAGAAAGGCCAAATCCATTTGAATGTAAATGAGCCCAGTATCAACACCCACCAGTACCCGGACTGGTTGGCTCAATTTTTCGCCGATTTACGATTTACGGATGGTGGTTGCGGTTGAGCGAAAATGATGAATCGAGGAACAGCTCGGTGCTAGTGGTCTGTTTGTTGGCCTGTGCGTCGATGATGAAAGTCGATTGAAAAGTTAAAATTTGAATAACTGCAGACAAAGAGCCTTTGACACACCCTCCGTTCCCTGGCAAGCGACCCGGTCGCTCAATGATTTATTCCTCACTTCGGGACAACAACGAACAGCAAAGCGTGGAGCTCATTCTTTTATAATTTTACGCAAAGCGACAGAAAACCCCCATAATACCTGCCGACTCAGCAGGCCAAGCGTGGTCCTGTTTGCAGTTCACTCTTCACAGCTTCAGGCAGACAAAGAACGGCGCGAAAGGACACCGTCAGGATCTGGTTCGCAGATAGCGTCGCAGATAATGTTATGCGCACCGCATTCCCACCGATTTGTCCGCTCGATAGGCAATGGTTTGGTGAATAATAATAATCGTAATCTACCGTGCCGGTGTTACAAACAGCGCTACTCTCAAGTGGCCTTACCTCGCTGTTTCGTCTCGAATTTCGAGGCGTCTCCATCGATTGCGCCTTCTCGGAGCGATTACCGATCTCTCACCACTTGGCATAAAATCATGGAGAAGGAGGTAAAACCATATTTACCGTCATGATTGTGGGATGTTTATGGCCACGGGTTTCTTCTTTTCGTGGACGAGCGTCGCCATCGGTTAATCCAACCGGCACAATCCGTTTACTTTTCCCTTTTGCTCTTGTTGCTGCTTCCGCAAACACAAGCGAATCGGTTTGTGGTAAAGGCGCTTGTACGATCAACCGGAAATGTGAATGAACGGGCGTACGCGCGTGTGTGTGCTAAGCCTGTAATGGGTTTATAATTTAACACTTCATTCGCTGGGCAAACATTGTGACGGTTGCTCTGTGCCAGCGCCTCGTACGGAGTCTCGGTGTCTTCGTCTAGATGTCGACGTCTTTGCATTTACCGTTCCTCCCGAGAACATCGATCGCTTTTCCACCTTCCCTCGGGGTCTCCCATTACACCACTTTTCGTCACCCTCTTCCGAGGGACTGCATAAAATATTTCACGCCATGCAAACACTGTCTTCAGCCGATGGCACGTTTCGCGCTCTGACGAATCGTTGCAGTGCCCCTAACGCTTATGTACTGCGAGCGTCTACCATCGAAAGTGCTTCACACTGTGCGGTACAAGTCGGTTTCTTCCGGTTCAATCGTCGGTGTCAGCCGCGGGAAAACGAATAAAACGAAAGCGGTTTCTTATTGGGTTTTCGCTGAAAGCACTAAGCGCGTTGGCCGTTGTCACCGTACCCGTAAGCGAGCGCCAGCGAACGTGTAATGGGTTTCAATTGCTGCACCGCGAAGCGTGACGCCATGTAGACTCCTCACACACATACACACTCATATACACTATGCGTCGTAATCCACGAGGAAGTGTATTTTTCCAACCGATCTATCCATCTATCTATCTTACAAAGTACATACCACTCAAGGGGAAGAATGTGCGCTCGCAGAAGGAAGTGTCTTGAGTGTCTTACAGTCGGTCACGATCGCGAGACGATGCAGCTTGATTTTGATGGAAGGTGTTGAAGTACTCAAACTGAATGGCAATGGATAGCTACTTATGCATGGTTTTTGCATGTTTCTGACAACACTGTGTGCACGAAAGATTTTTCTACGAATTTGAATCCAGTAGAAACATATGCCGAAGCACATTATGGACGAAATATGCTCTGCTTGCAATTCTCGACGGTAATGGAATCCTCCGATGTAATACGATTGTGCTAAAACCACACACAAAGATCTACCTCTCAACGGTAAGGCAACATTAATGAAAGTATCTTGTCGTCAGCTTCTCAATTCAATGCCTCGATGGAAGCGAAACGCTGTGACGTCGCATCAAGTCAGATTTGCTGTCGATGCCGTCGACGTGCACAACGACACCTCGTTACAGCACGAGCACCGCACCATCGTCCACCATCATCGCTCGTTCTTCCGGTTCACCTACGACTAGAACTACCATCAATCTTGATATCTGCGATGGAATGCTATCACCATTTTGTTTTTCTCTCGTTCTCGATTTTTTTCATTCCCACGGTCTCACCATCTATTCTCCTTTGTTGGCTTCTATTCTCCTTTGTTGGACACAGTCAGCAGGAGCGGCAGGAGTGGCGGCATGATGCTTAGCTTGGTGGTTTTCATTCCGGTGGCCGGATCAGACGGTTTTTATTGTTGTTCCAGTTGCTAGTGGTTTTCCGGCAAACCTTTCCAGGAATTTTCGGATGAATGGTGCTGGTGCTCGTCGTGTCCACCACCCAATGAACTGATGCCGGATGGTTCGGATGGTTCGACAGTTTTCATTTCATCTTCCTTCATTCACCTTCATCGAACAAGTATGCCAATGAGAATACCGAACGTGCGTAAAACGAAAATAAATAATCCCCTAGCTCCCATTCCGTGATCCTTCGCCAACGGAACGACAAACCGTCTGCCCTTTATCACACGACAAAACCAATATTCCGATTCGCCGATGCCGAGTCGAGCGGAACCTGATGGATAGCGGACGAGCGGATGCTTCGAGTTTGATTTCGTGATTTTTACAAACTTCTCCACCGTCGATTGTTTGTCTTTCGGATTGGAAACGGGAAATCCGCAAATCAGTGACAGGGAATTGGATTGTTTCATGTGCTTTGCTTGTGTTCGGTCGGTCGGTTCGTTTCGGTTTAGTTCAGTTTTTGTTGAATGATATAATCCAGCAATTTGCAAGCTTTTAATATTTTGTTGTTCTTCTATCCGGTTTCTGCTGTAGGTTAACAGAATTGCTGCTGTGGATATCTTAAAGTGTATAAGGTGAAAATGTGAATGAAATGCATTATTTTCAGATTTAAAAAGATCCACAACCAGTTCTTAGAAGTGAGAGTGAGAAGCAGAATGTATAATCTGTGCGGTCTTGTTATCAAATTCTCAAAATAAAGTTTATCTAAAAGTGAATGTGAATGCAAGGAAGCTACAAAATTTGTTAAAAAACTAGTGCTGACATCATCGTGTTACGCCCGGGGGCCACCTCGCTCTTCAGTCAACAGACGCATGTAGAAGTGCCGGGCAAGGAGCCGCGTAACACTTCCGCTCTTCATCCCTAAATCAGTCGTTAAACACCGCCAGAACATAATGCTGCAGGTAACGGCGGATCGGTTCGGGCGCCGCAGCAGCTCCATCGGGTGCCGGTCGCTTGTCGGCCGGCGAACGTCGATGTACATCAACCAAACGCAGCACGATCGGGATCCCTTCAAGGTGAGTGGAGTAGCCATTTCGATGCAAAACAGTTTCCCCATAAACCCCCCCCCTTAAAAGATTCTCAAAAACTTTATTTTCCAAAGACAACAAAAAAGGAAGAAAAACCTAACGAGCATAATAAAAACGAAACAACCTGCCCGAAACCGATGGCACGAATGGAACGCGATGGTGTCGATGAGGTGAAAGAGTGAAAGAATGCCAAAAGGGGCCAGTAAAAAATTCATAAATCTCACCGTCAGATAACCGCGCGCGCCAAAGCGTAAAGATGGATCGTGTGAACGTCGATGACATCGACGGGCTGATTGATGGATGACGGTCGCTGCTGTCAGATTTTGGCAAGGCATGGCATAAAGATGTTCACCGTGCTGGTGCTCTTCCCTAATCCTCTTTTCTAGCTCCCTCTTTTTCTCTCTCCAAACCAAAGAGATAGGTGCGCTCTCGTTCTTTTTTTCATTCTTCGATCGAAGTGATGATTTAATCACTCAATGATCACGTCAACTAAAATGACGATGGTGGGATGGACTACAGTTCGGACAGACTCGTTTTAAAGCGAGCTTTCGAGCGTTTCCTTGATGGCTAGGTAAGCACGAGTCGTACGGCACGTCACCAAGATGGTAATGATGTTGATAAGTGTGTCGATAGAGCTGACACTCAGACATCGAATGGTGCTGATTAAAAGAATGATTAATGAGTTTTAGATCGAACAATGGGGGGCGCGATGGAAGGTCTTGATTTATAAAATGAATCTCGATGGGCCCAAAAATCAATCGCACTCTTCAGCTGAGATAAGGGTGCATTATGAGATTTACGAGCAATTAGTAATATTCGAGGGCATCAAAGAGTGGTTTCCAGTTGGATTTCCAATTCATTGGATGAGGATTTTAAAACCAACAACAAAAAGAAAAACAGAAATTTGACAAAAAAAAACAGAAAGCCTTTCATTACGAACCAATACTCTTTACGCTTTTTAATCCTTCAATAGGGAACACCACACACGAACAAGCTTTTACAGTTCGCATCCACATTCCTGGTCCAATCATCAGCTTCAACCGAGCCTTCGGTTCGGGTTGGCAGGCTTACCGTGGAGCCCTAGCTCCGGCTGGTGAGAGCAAAACAGAAAGAACGGAACAGAAATCCTAGACAATCCAATAATCTCTCGACCACTGCCGGAATGAGAGCCCATCAAGTGCAAAATTGGTACATTAACTAATCCTTGCAGCCAATGACTCGGTTGCGTTCGGAGATTATCGTTTACCGCTTCGAATGGTTGCCAACGATTGATGGGACCGGGAGCTTGGTGCGGGGCCGTTGTGATGTGCTCGAACCTCACTCTTAAACCCCTTCTTTTGCCTTTCGTATTCTGCCTTTTCGCTCACCACGAAATGGACCATCGAACACGAATTGATTACACACACTAGAGCACAATCGCATGTACGAATACTGATTTGGAACCAACGGAACGGATCATAAGGAGCGAAAGGAATGAAACCAAAGAGCAGAAGAGAAAGGGAGGGGGGAAATGAAGAAAAATGGGAATCGTTTTTGCCGGCAAAGGGTGAAACTCGATCCCACAAGAAGCACCCCAGGCAAGGCCTCCCTTCGTGCGTCCGGGAGTGCAATGATTGAAATATTGCAATCCATAATCAATCCTGCTGACCGTACCGACCGTAGGCGAAGGTCACTCTTCGATCAAGCGAAAGAAGCAGCAGAAGAAGAAGAAAAAGGGGACCAGAGCGACCGGAAATGATTCGATTGGCAGCAGCAATGGCGTCAATGGCGGCGGACTTTTCTCATTTAACCGGCACGACCGTTGCCGACCACCACCAAGCCAGCGCGGCAAGATTTATGTAATTTCATTTATCTTGCTACCGCAGAGACCGCACTAGTGTCCTAGCATCCCGGATCCCGGATCCCTGTCTTGCGGGTGCAAATTTGTGGTTGTGGAGCATCTTCGCCAGGGACGGTTCCGAATATCCGAATGTCTGTTCCGGCCATCCGGTACTTTTTTGTTGTTGCTTTTTTGAGATGAATTCGTGAGGTGATGATCCGCAAATTAATACTTTTCGCTCTCCCTATCTCGCGCTCTACTTAAAATGCAAATTGGACAAAGGATTGACGGAAAGGTAGATAGATACAACAATGGTAGCCTTTGTGCTCGATGAAAAGCTTAAAAGATGGCGAATAATGTATTCCAGATTTATCTAATTACACCATGGAGCAAGTTTCGTGGTTCGAGTTGAAGCAGCTCCTTTCGTTATGAATTGGAAAGCCAAACCTTTCGCCAGCTCCATCGATGATGAGTTTTCAATCTTTTGATACGCCCGGTTTGGAACGCTATATCGATCAAGTGCAACAGGCGAGGGTAGCTCAACTGTAATTTATGGTCCCTTTTTTGTGCTGGTGCTTTACAATCATGATGAAGTGAAATTGAAATCGAAAATGGATTGTTCATTCACTTGGCCGCCATTCATCAAACGCGAGTGCAAAATCACCGGCGGCCAACCGGCTCCGGATGCTGATTCGTGCTGATTGCGTTTTGCCCGGAAAAGTTAAGCCATCGAGGCGCGGCGCGGCACGGGCTGCGTGACATTTCGCGAAACAATCTCCATTTCAATGGGAGCCCCAAAAAACCGTCTCAGCTTGGCGGAAAAAACCGCGTGAAAAGCCACATCATAATGTATTCCAAGACCGACGATCATCGTGAAGACAAGAAGCATGGAAGAAGGGCACGGACCGGGTTGCGCAGGGTTTTATTTGTGCGCCAACACTGAGCGGGCGCTGAAGGATGCGGGCGCATAGACACAGCTGGTCTTTCGCTTTGGCGTTTCTTTTCCACACCGAAAGTTATGCCCACGTTTTTCTATGCTACAGTCGGATGAAAGAGAGCGAGGAAACGAAGGAAAGGAAAGAAAGCACATTTCTGGCCACGTTATGTTTTTTGCTTTTTCTGTTTAGCCGGAGCTGGTGCTGTTGCTGGTGGTGGCGGCATCAGCAAGACAAATTACTTTTTATTTAGTAACTTCCGTTGCGTTTGTTGTTAGCACAAAATGTCAAACCAACGCGCTACACGACCGTAACAAGTCTGTTGTGCGCCATAACTCATTTGGTCCTGGTCCGGTGCGGAACGAGAAGATAAAAAGAAGAAGAAGAAGAAGAAGAACGGGAACCGAGAAGCAGGCTTGCCACCTGCCCGACAAAGTTACAACACAAGGCGGCAGAAGGCAGGCTGGCAGGCCGCAACTTGCAAGCATGCCATGCCGAATGATGTCTCAACAAATTGGGCACAGATTGAGCGTCCGAACTTTGTCGGGTAAAATGTTTTACGACTTACGCCGTTCCGCTCCTATCGTCGCCGTTTGAACGACTTGGCGCACTTGGCGCGTTGCAATTAAATTCTCAAAAATCTGATAAGAAGCCTCGAGAGCGGGAGTTCTGCTCGATCATTAGTGTGCCAGCGTTAAGAGCACTCAGGAGAGCGGGGACTCGTCTCATCGTCGGCGCTTTTGGGACTTTGGGACAGTCCTTAGAGACACTGTTGAGCCGTTCGATCACCCCTGCCAAGTAACTTTTGTAGGCCAGCGGACACTGCGGACTGTTGGCCTTTTTACTGTTGAAATGCTTCCGGTCAGGTCAGGTAGCCCCTTTCTTGAGCACAACACCAAGTTCCGGCCTCCTCAGCCCTGGGTTTCTCTAGTTCCAAAGTTTCGACTGAATGAGATGGGCCGGTTCGAGTAGGGAGCCTACCCATTGGACCTCCACAATTCAATTCCCTTCCTTTTCAACCAGAGCACATCCGGTTTGCTCCGGAGTTTCGGGTTCTTTGTGAATTGAAATACTGTGAGCACAAGGGGGCATGTCCGTCCGTATGGAGGGGGTTACCTTGCCAGGACGACGAGTCTTCGCAAAAGGTGTCGACAAGGCGTTGTGAAGTCGTAGTTTTGTGCGCCGCTCGGCTAGACGGCACGGTCCTAGACTTTGCTAGGCTAGTCGTGTGGCCAGGTCAAGTTCGATGATAAAATAAATTGAATGAGGAATCCCATCGTCATCGACCCGGACCCAAATGCCCGGGTTTCGCCAGGCCTTCTCCACAAGAAGTATTTCGAGGAGGTAGCGAAGGCCTAGGCCACCACTCGAGAACCAGAAGCAGGGAGAGGAGGTTCTTTGTTTGGTTTTGGGATCCGGTCAAGGGATGGGAAGCCGTACGTGATGGACGGATGGACACGGATGCGTGCCACTGGTGTCTATTGGCTGGATGTGTATGTGTGTGTTAATGTCGTAAAAGTTCGATTCCATGCTCGAGGGCTACAAACTGCTATCGATACCGCTTTTTAAGGAGCCAACCAGAATCGTTGTTTTACATCGCCAGCGACAACGACCCCGTCGACAGTTGAAGCGATAGCGATCAGCATTGCTATGTCTGTGTGCCTGTGTCCGGTTGCTTGAGATTTAATATTTTATATCTTCCCGGAGCAATCAATGTAACCGAACGTACCACAAGGCGCGCATGTCACTCATGTTAATGTTTACGAGCGGCCTATCTCCTCCTGGGCGTGTACAGCTCAGCCTCCTGCGTGGAAGTGGCTCGAACGGTCACGATCGCAATTCCTTCCTCCGTACGTTCGGCGTTGTCTGTGATTAACAAAACGAAACGGACATCATTCAATTGCCCTCCCGGATGCGGCTCAAGCTTGGTTTGGCAGTGACAGGACCGATTTTGTCACCTTCTTGTCGGGCGGACATGTTTTTATGGTCGATGTTACTAGCGCCTTGAGGAGGTCTGCCGGTGATGCTGTAAGATGTGATGCTCAACATGATGTACCATTAAATAAACAAGCAAGCAAGGGCTCGTTGTTGAGTAAGGGAGGGCCGGAAACGGACGCGGATGGACGTACCGGCAAATCCATAAGTGATGGCCAAGCCCCGATAGCAGCTCGAGCGGAATCCGCTTTCTGCTGAAGCAAGACATTTCGGCCGGCAGACTGCTTGAGTGAATGGACCGGAGCCGGGATCTCGGGTCTCGAGTGCGCTCTTGTTGGTTATTAGAGTGCTTTAATTCAATCTTTTTTGTGTGGGTTCCACTCTAGATTGCTGATAATCGGATCACCTAAAGTATCACTTGGTGGTGATTAAGCAGCTTCGAGCGTTATTAAAGAGCGATGAGCTGCAACGTTCGGTCGTTGTTGTATGCGACGATTTCCCGCTTGTCTAATTCCCGGAGAAAACATCGTGACAGCCATTCATTCCATTCGCTTATGATTGATGCTTTGTAATGATCCTATGATCCTTCGGTTTTACGGTGCTGCGGATTTGCGGATGACGCAAAAACCCTCGTTCCATGGCCAACAACCCATTCGTAAACTGTCATTCTTCTTAATGATGTTGCTGAAGGAAAACTTTGCATTTCATCGTCGTAAAACCATCGCAGCATGAAGAAAGTCGTTTGTCGAGTTGCAGCGCCGCGCGCCCGGTACTTCGATTACTATCTGGCGCGTGATGGGAATTTGCTAACGGGAACGGGAACTTTTCAAACTAGCTTCCAACCGTTATGTTGTAATGCATTCTACAACGACCGACGGGCTTTGTTGTGCTGCATATGAACTATGCTTTTGATTTGCTAAAAAGTGTGTTCTGAGAATATGAGTTTCGAGTCTTTGCTCACATCGAGTGAACAGGTAAACCAGAACACGAACCAATCGAACATTTCCAACCAATCTTCGACCGAGGAACGAATACAATGCAGCGCAGTGCACCACACGAGCAACTCTTTACAGAAGCAGCCCTCCCTCAGAAGCCATACCTCAGCAAACAATTGTTTCTCTTCACACGTTTCGATTTACTAGCCGGTTTTGCTCCGGTGACGTTTACCGTATCCGGGGGTAGCTGTTGGGTTTCTGAAGGAAAACTTTCGCCAAAACCGGTTCGACCAACGGTTTGGTAGCTCTGTTTTCTCGAAGCCACCCCCAGTGGCACCCATTCGATACGCTAGAACGCTGGCCGGGGTGCAGAAGGACCCCAGAATCGAACCACAAACAGCCGCAACATCCGGCCAGCGGATGTAATAAAGTTTACAGACGAAGGTTTTCCTGGGATCTGTGAAGACTTGTAAAGTTTACCAACCGGGAGAAAAATAATGTTCCCTTTCTCCTTCCAAAACAAGGGTCCCTTGGTACGGGGTGTCGCAATGTTGAAACTTTGATCATAAACATCTTTCACCACCGGCTTCACCGGTGAGCGAGTGAGCGAGCGAGCGACCGAACGAGCCCCGGGAAGCCGAACTATGCAAGTAACCAAAAGCTTTTCCGGTATGTAGTGTGAAGTTTGTTTTCGAATTACCTAGGCTTGTACGACAGGTTGAAAACGATATCACAACGAGAGAAAGAGAGAGAGGGAGACTTACGATCGTTTGATTAGGTTGAAGTTCAATCGAAATTGGTTTTTCTGTTTCCAATCTCTCTATCACGATAGAGGGATAGTTTTCCCGGGGAAAACTTCATCTCTATGACGTGATTTGTGCGCATTTTCAAGGCGCGAGCAGCGGCGCGTTTCCGAGCTTGTATCTCGGTTACAGTCGGTTTCCTGCCGCGCTTCCTTACCTTCGAATGTCACAATTTATGTTTCGAGTCATAACATAAAAGATAAGAATGGTTTGGAATCATCGTTCCGGCATTGAGCTATCGTTCCTTGCTTTTTGCTACCTGCCCAACGCTCGTAGCAGTCGTACGAAAAGGCCCGACACCGGATGAATGATATCCCGGATCGTGGCGTAAGAAGCGGAAGCCGTCGCTTACAGCCACCTCGGGACAACACGTTCTCTGCCACGGGGAATCCACGTGTTTTTGCCACGACAGGAAGCAGCGGCACGGATCGAACTGCTCACTGCGGGATCACGCCGGGATGAAAACAGATAGAAGCCACAGCAAAAGCAGCACTAGGCAGCAGAAACTATGGGAACCTAGACAGGACCAAAGAAGAAGAAAAAAACCATCCCAAGGACAGCACCGTGCGGAACCAGATGCCCAAACCCGTAGAAAGAACCCCCTCCCCCCCTCTCCAGCCCGCTTTCCAGACAACGGAAACGGAAACATAATTCGTCTCTTCAATATAGAAAGGTGAAACCTTCGAGAAATGATAAATAGCCGGTCGTAACGAAAGCTCCCGCGCCCGGTTAGCTAGCCGGTTCCGCCAGCGCACGGGCACGTGATCCCTGGCGAATGTGTCTCCGTGGGCAGACAGTCAAAAGTGGTGGTGGTCGTGGTGGTGGTGGTGCTAGTCGTGAGAACAGAAGGAAGGCTTCACGTTACCTCCTCCTCACCGAAGGGCAGATATCGTAAGAAGGAGGTAAAGCTGGCGACCAAAATTAATGATAAATCGATGACCTTTCGTGGAGAGAATCCACAATCTGGCCTTCGCCAGCGATGGCCAATGGTGGATGCTATCGCTCTGCTTACGGACTACACGGAGAGCTGCACGAAAATTGATTCCATTTCAAGGACTTCACCGTGGTGGTGATGGTGGTGATGGTGGGGATGGTGGTCCGGAGGTTGGCTGATTCCAACCATTCTTATGCGTCTCCCCTTTTCGTATATCGCGTCCGTGCTCCTGCCTATAAAGATCGCACAATTTTGTCATAATCATGTTTATTGTCATAGTCCCATCCCTCCCTCCCAACGCACGCCCGGTACCATGGAGCTCTGAAAACAGGAAGCGGAAGCAAATACAAATTATGGATTTCCATCCGGTAAATGCACGACACTGTCCCCCTCCCCCCCCCCTTCCGCCGGTACGCTGAGCAGAGGAAGAGGGTCAGGGGCTTGGTCATGAAATGTTTACGGACCGCATAAAACCCTCTGCCGGTGGAGGGAGGGCGGGCCACCAGCTACACGATTACCGGTTCCAAGCGCGAGTCCGAAAAAAGGTCACCACAATCCCGTTGTTGTCATCCCCGTCCGTCGTAGCCCAAGGAGGATGGTGCGAGTGATTCATTTCGGGGGGGAAGCCGGTAAAAGGGTTTCGCTGTCCGGCGGCGATGTAACGTTAAATATGTTTGATCCCTAAACTGCAATACCTGGACCGGCACCTGGACCAACCGGCCAGAGGTCGGCTCGTGCGTTCGTTCACTTCGTTTACTTAATCAACGGAACCTTGGAGCGATGAAAAGGATGAATCTTCAAGTAACGCTTGATTGAGGGAAATTGATCGGAACGAGTTTAATTTTCAATTGGCCACGGACCCCCCACAGGCACAGGCCCTTAAACGAATGGAATGTATATACACATCCCCTCCTCTGCAGCAACTCGAAGTAGGATGTTTATCTGTTACGTCCGGTGAATAGCGTCATCATCATCATCCGATTAATGATGCCGTTAGCCTTCCGTACGTGATGCGTTCTTTTTTTCCAATAGTCCAATACACTTTTTATTGCACAAACCGATGGCGATTATGATGGTGTAGCGGGTAATAGTTGATGCTACAATAAAATAACCATTATCACCTCGTCGGCGTCTACTACATGCCACTCCACCCAACGGTCAACGATTCAGTCGCAGCAGACTAATATCCGTTTGGCTTTGTTGTCCAGCGAGACAGCATTACCAAAATATTGTGCAGGAGGAGCTAGATACTGTGCGGAAAAGTGAATGAACTCGAACCGCTTTATATAGTATGCATATAGTATATAGTCAAAGTTTAATACTCGTTAGAAAGCTCTGTCCGGCAATGTGGTACTCACCGAACGGAGGGGAAATTTACAGAAACCGTTAGTCGACGGATCGAAGCAACCCTGCCTGTCTGAGTGTCGCACGAAAGCTCACTAAAAATGGCGCCATTTATGTTGGTCGATTCTGGTTTCACCACGGATGTGGTGAAGATTGGATTTGTGGTGAGATTGGAAAGCGTCGCTCATGGTCGCTCATGTTGAGCTCCGTCAATAAATTGACCAATATCCCCAATAAATGGTAGTGTGAACAAGTGTGTGCTTTTATTCACCCTTATTTCTTACATGTTTTATTGCTGAACGCTTATCCTTTCAAGAATATTATGAGAATTTTTTATTAATTTAAACGAACAGCAAAGATATTGGTTTTTTGGCTTCGGTGTCCATCGTAGCATAAACATTACTGGACAGATTGATTTGAAAATTCGGTGGAGCTATATTGTGATATTTTTTTATTTTATATTTTCCATGAAGTCTTTATGATTGTTAACTGATGATTATGTAGCCGGGGCTTGCTCCTCATCACCATCACCGTCATCATCGTCATCATTCCTCAAGTGTTCGTCCTGTTTCGATCTGCGGCATTCTGGCCGACTCGTGCTCTCTTCCGCTCTCTCTTTCTCTCTCTCTCTCTCTCCTTTAAACACACATACACACGGACCTAGTGTGCACTCAGCCTCCAGCCCGAACACGTGGCCGAGCCGAGCGCTTTGGCTTTTGGAGTTCGCACGGCCTACTGCGACTGTGGATTTCAGTTAGCGAGTCGGCAGTTAATTTCGACGTCTCGGGCGATACTGAGCTGAGCTGAGCGGTGATTCCCGGCCCAAGCAAAGCCACAACCACAGTCGCGTCGTGCACGCAAACATTCGTTTTCCGATGAATAGGATGTCCTGAGCCAAGCCATGAAATACTCGTTATAGTGATTTGTGTTGTGGCGAGTGTAACGAGCTCCTGTCCTCAATGTGGGCTCAATGACTCAATGTGAAACGATTTACGATTGAGAGGTGAGCCGTGGCAGTGTCGCTAACGTGTGGTTGAGTTGGAGTAGAATCTGTCCGATGTGCTTTCTGTGAAACGTATCAGGTGTTGTATCGCTGGTGGAATCGAGTGGAAAGTGCACTCTGCGAATGTTTAATCCAACTAATTTAAAGTTAATCACAAACATCATATCATGAAAAAAATATAAAATGCAAATGATGGAATTGAAATGAATTAGAGTCAATCCGTGATTCCGTATCGTTTCACTTGTTTTTTGTTTTGCGTGTGTTTGAGTGTCCACTTTTATTATTCATTCTGTGATACTGCCCAGGACGAGAGTGAAAACCATCCGCAACGGAAGCAAGCATCTGGTTTGCTAATTGCATGATGCATAGGCTGTGGAGGAATCAAATGCTTCCGGTATAAAAGAGCGATAAAGAACAGCTCGGTCTGAAAACGACAAGAAGCTTCAAGTGCGTCCTATTGATTCAAGAGAGATGACGAACATGGGCTTCGACGGTTCGTGAATGAACCGCCCGAACTCGATTCTCTGACTCCTCGACGGAACTGCAGCGGTGTGATGGAATGGTACCGACGATGCCGGACATTCGTCGTGTCAATGCTCTAATTAGGAAGCCTTCACACCAACCATTCGGAGGCCCAACCAAGGGAACGAATCTTTACTTCCGCTTTGCACCAACACCGACCGAGACCGATGTGTGAGAGAGGGAGAAGAGGATGGCGTTTCCATCATTATGCTCGGTCGTTATAATTATTCGCTCCCCATCCTATTCCACCCAAAAAGCGTCCCGGAAAAACAGAACCCCCAAAAACGAAACCCATTAACGATCACGCAGAGCGTGTGCGATAATTGGAAGGGCGAGTAATGGTTCCGGAATGATGAGGACTTCTTGGATGGGTTCAGCCTGGTACTGGTGGGTTGGTTGAGTTCTGCTAATTAATGGCCCGATTTCGTAGCAATCTCTTAAAAAGCAAGCGAACGAACAGAACTTATCATAAAAATCCCACGACGGCCGCTAATCGGAGTGCTACTTGCAATAGCCCTCGAATTTGGAAGTTAAATCAGCCAAAAGTGAAAAGGAAACTCTTTAAAAACGGATGAAGCGGAGTATTGCTCACCAAACAATCGAAAATTTAACGAGAGTTTTACCACAAAAACCACGCGCGAAAACACACGCACCGAAACAACACAGCACATTCAACGTTCCTTTTTTTTTGTAACTTGTCATGCTTGATGCGAATCGACAGCGACGGGAGCCAAAAAATAGAAAACTTGGTCCTTTTCCTTTCCTCCTTCTCGCCCATCGGTCTATCGTCTATCCCATCGTCTCTGTCTCTAAACCTGGCTGTCAGTCAGATTGTTGTGAGATTGACTTTTTACCACCCACCAAAAAAATGTCGATTCCGATCAGGCAGTTCTTCAGTTCTTATTTATTTCGCGACACGGGCGGCCTCGGTTTCTTATCCGGGCGACGCACACAAAGCCGGCTAGCCCCTCCTCCTCGTCACCCCGTTAACCGGACGGAAAAAAGGTGAATTGAACGACCTTCGTACGGGAAATCTATCGGAGCATCGCTTTTTGTTAGTCAACCGACAGGATGTGACAGTCGAGCGTGTGTCGAAGGTGCTACAATGTCTGTGGGCTACGTATTTCTTGCGTGTCGCCCGGCGGCTGGCCGGTATTTTCACGGGAATTCTTCGCCGAAGGCACGGCGAGCATGTCCCCTGAGCATCGCGTGATTGATTGCAAGTCGTGGCAAGCGAAAGTAACACCGACGGTTGAAAGGAGCGATTGTACGATTGCTTTGATGCCAACCATTCGCCAATTCGTACCGGAATTACACCGGAGTGGAACGGTCACAACACATACACACACACACACAGACACACTCCTTGTTGGCGCAACTCTTCCTTGGCGCTAGGGATGTGAATGCAGAATCAGATTTCACAATCAGTACCAGCACGTTGTGTGTTCACGTGATCGATTCGATTTGCCCCTTTGGGAGGAGAAGGAAGAGGAGAAGGAGGAGCAGGAGGAGGAGTCAGATACCCCTTTTCCGATGACATTGACGTAGCGTATCTCAATCATCATCAGCACCGTCAGCACCGTCAGCAGCAGCAGCAGCAGCAGCAGCGGTTAAAGCTGGGATGCTGGCTGGTCATCAAAAATCCGTATTCTATTTGCCTTAAACAACAACAATGCCGGTGCCCGGAAGGATTCGGATGTGTAGGCCCAATCACTTCGCTTGCCGACCTTCGGGCCATTTCCGCTTCATCCAGCAACCCAGCTCAATCCAGCCAGTGCAACTTTTAGGTTTTATAAACGGAAGAAGAAAAGGGTTTCTATCACGGGAAAAGACCCCCGAGGCATTCATGACGATCATGTTCCGCAGAGAAGGCACAAAGGACGAACGGGGAATCGAAGGAAGGAAAGGCACGCCGAGGCATGTAAACAAGGTTGTAGGATGGCGTGAAGGCGGAACCACGGGTCGTGAATTAACTTCATTCTGCTTCGTCGAGCCACTGGTGCTGCTGCTGGTGGTGCTGTTGATCCGTTTTGCCGGCACTTTCTTGCCGTTTGCGCTTCTGTCTGGACCTACGTCTGGGCGCCGGCAGGGAAGCTGCGTAGCCCAAAAACCCCCGGGTTTGATTCAGGAGGCCGAAACGCTAGGCGGCTTTCCTTCGCATTGCTGGTCACCATGAATGGTGTTTCGCTTTTTCGCAAAGGGCAGTGAGAAAGCGAAACAAAGAAGCAATCCTTGAAATATCGAAGCCAAGGCGGAAAATAAACTCGAATTCGTTACGGTCTTCTTAAGCCCCCTCGCCACAAGGAACGGGTGGAAAAGGAGCCGGTCGGGCCTGGTGGTTCGTTCCGTGAAATACTGCTCAAAAATTTCCTCCAGCCGCCTCGAGGGCTGGGGATTATGAAGGATGTTGGAAAGAATCCATCGGTTTCGGTTCCGGTTCGGACCGGCGCAGCAGATCGGTGCTCACCGGGGAATTGTGACGGCATTGTGCTGGACGGTCGATTGGCTGCTGGAAAGGGGAGGCAGGGAAGGGGGCGTTCAGTTCATCATATTTTATCGATTTACCAATCGTAGGCCGGAGTAAGTTACTTCGGCGAGGTAGCCAATTGCTTTACAATGATGATTACTCCAGGGGCGTCGTAGCTTTAAGCATGCGAATGGCATTGTATAGCCACCTTAAATCACATAATCGATCGCGAGAACGAGAGTGCTTCATTGGCGACTCGAAATGCCTCTACGTGGTCCGTCTCGAAGGCTCGATCAACGGTTAGGCTCATTAAGGAACTGGCGGATTCTATGCGAAGCGTCTTCTTCTGGCAGTTATGCGAAGAAGAATAGACGAATGTTCGCTCCATTGAACATTCTCTTTTTTTTTGTGTGACAAACACACACACACACAAAGGCCACAGCAACGAGGGCTCGTTGTTCACGGCCGAGAAAGCCGAGAAATAAGACCCGCCACTTCCCCCATTCCCCTTGCCAGTGGTGGCGGAGATAATTATTTTTGCAACCCCTCCATGCATATTTTCCCCGTAATGTTTGCCCGGGATAGAATGGTAATGGTACGGTACCGGTACTGCTGCCTCATCATCACTTGTCACCCCGCATGGTGTCGCGTGACTGACTGGCGGCCCCAGACCGGACTGGCATGCAAACAATGCAATGCCCGGTGACGGTGATTTGACGCATACAATTAAACTCAACCTACAACCTCTCCTAGACAGTGGTAGAGCCTGCGGAGCGGAGTACACAATGCCTCCTGCACGGAAACCACGGAAGATGGCGAGAAAGAGTGGCGTACCGGTGGCGAACGGCTTGCCTGCCACTGTCTCTCATTAACAATAGAAGGAATCGTAACGACTGCATGGATGCGCTCTGCTGCACCGCACCGCGGTGTAGCTTCACGTCGTGATATTCCTGCGCCCGAACCCTGAAGGAGGCTTAACGGTGGGCATAGTAACGGACACCAACCCATTGTACCTGCCGCCGCTACGGTATCCCCCATTACGGTGCCTGTCTGTCTTCCGATGACAGCATCACAGTGCAAGGCGAAGGCGAAACTGTGGATATAAGCTCCCCTATTCGCCCTATTGTTGTTAGCCCATCTGGCGTGGGGTTGGGTGGATGGAAAGTCTTGAAAAGATCATTAAGCTATGCCGTGTGCGCGTGTGTAATCATGCGTGTGAGTGAGTGAGTGTGCACTAACTAGGGAGTAAGGCAAGGCCGTTCGGTTGTTGATATATCTTCGTCCATATGCAACCTGACTGGCAGCTGAAGAGGAGAAGAGGACTCTCTAATGGGCCATCCGTGACTAAGTTTAAAATGCAGAAACCGTTTCGTACCGCTTTCGGTGTTGGGTTGTCGGTGAGCTAGCAGTAGGCCTTGAAATCTGTTTCTGTTGTAGTTTAGATAGGAGGGTTTGTTAATTCGTTTGACGAAAGTTTTGCAATTTGGTAGCTCTAAACCTTACTTCAAAAATTCCCAAAGTTTATCCCAACCTGTTGAAGGTCATCACGAATTGGACAAACTCTCTCTCGCTCTCTCTCTCTCTCTCTCTCTCTCTCTCTCTCTCTCTCTCTCTATCTATCTCTCTCTCTCTGTCTATTAGTAACGCACAACTTTCGACCCTTTGCGTACATTCAATTATCAATGAATTTCGTGAAGTATGGCGAAGGTATATTCCCCGTCGGTTTTTCGAGGATTTTCCCCAGAACTTGCTGGGTTGATGTCCTCACCTAAAACCATTCGACCAGTTCGGAGGCCTCCCCCAGGATCATGCCCTAGAGCAAACCTATTGAAGATAGACTATATTTGTAGTTACTCCACGGAGCACATGTTCACCGGATTGCTCTCGGAGTGAATAAAAGGCAGCGTCGAACGAGCAACCATTTCGAGTATAAGACTCAGCCCCCAAGGGAAACACACTTTCAATTTGAAATCCCCTTCCCCACCACCACTGCCCTAGATGGGGGGGGTGAAAGTTTAAATTATGGAAGAACGTTAACCAACCTCTGGCCTCACGCACTGCGGTACTCGCACACACATACACCTTAGTTGCAATCCGTTTGACTTTGAACCCGGAGCAAGATAAGGGCAGCTCGGTGCCCGGGCACTATTAGCTTTTGTCGAAGTGGAGCTACCAGCGTGGTGGGCAAACATTTGATTAGGATCCCGAATCCGATGTGTTTTTTTGCACCGCTCACATCAACCGTAGGATTCCGGTAGAGGTCGAATGCTCTCTTTAGGTCGATCACGAGGGAATTCAAAGACCGCTGTAGACCGCGGTAGGAGTGGGGTATTACAATTTCCATTTCTCGCACTAAATGGAAGTGAACTGATGGTGATTTGATTCGAGGAATGAAACCATTCCACGATCTTAGGAGAGTATTTCATCTTTCAATGTGTGATTAAAGCCGGAGACTCTTTTGAGTCGCCATCCAATGGCTTTAAAGAGGAACGATCTTACGGATTCGGAATGTGCTTTTATGTTGAAATGACATTTCATTGTAAAAAAAAAGTCCTGCTTAATACTTGTTCATTTTATGTTGAGCATGGTTTATGTTAAATACTAATTAGACACATGGGAAGAAAAAAACCATCTGAAATCACTTCTTACACCACCTCTTTCGCTGCGACTGTGTTGAATGCACATTCTTTTATGTTGCGCTGACAGCTGCTACTGACGGATGTCCAGATGTGAAAGACATAACCTCAGAACTTTGTCAAACACGCTGCTCATCGCAAATGGCACCTCATTGCGCTCGCCATTTGTCAATGTCTGTCCGTCGGCACGGCTAGCAGACGGTATCGTCCCCCCCCCCCCCCCCCCCGTTCGTTGATTTGTGGGATGTTTGTGTGGAGTGTTTGCTGCACCGGCTGCCAGGCGCCTCCACCGAGCAGCATTCCTCCGTCACCGAACGATTGTCGTCACGTACCCATCGGGCTTGATGCGTCCATTCGGCTTCGGCTGTGGCCCCAGATTCTACTACTCTTCCGTCCATTTTCTTTCTGCATGTTTTCATTACGCGCCTCTCTCGCTGAAGGACGCGCGCTGATTTGCTTATCGCGCAATCTCCATTGCCTCCGGGCTGGGACCCAACCCGGACCACCGGCCACAAAGAATGAAATAATATTTTCCGTTTTATCGTTCCGCACTTCATTCTAACGCCTGCGGCGTCACATCGTTATCGGGGACTGACATTAATTTGCGAACACAGCAGCGGCCAGCGTGATGGAGCCCTTTCGAGCACACATAATGGTGCTAATCTGCCAAGGGGGCACTGGGAAAGCAAACCGCTCGCCCGGTTAACCGACCGACATTATGTGACCAACGGGGATAATGCGATGGGATGAAAAAAGAGGGTTGCGAAAGCGTGCCCGCCAGTGCATCGGTGAAATGTGAGAAATTGCTTCTTCCCGCTACCGCTCGTTAAGATTGATTAGGGGACGCGTTTTTGAATAAAGAATCCCGGGATCCCGTTCCTGGAAGAGGGACACTGTTCGTGCTCGTTGCTTAAAAATGACCATGACAATTGGTTGATGAATTGTAAAGATGATAAAGCGTAACTTTGCGTCGCTGGAGTGCAGTTAACTTTTTTTCTCATCCTGTTCGATGATTCATCAGACCTCTCTCAGACCCTTAACAATTCGGTTCCGTGGACAAAGGATACAGAATTTTGGTTGTTTTTTTTTACAATTTTCATGATAGATTCCTTTTAAGAGTATTTCACAGGAATATAATAAATTAAAAATAACTCAACGGACGCCCAATGACTGTTCAGTGGACTTTCATGGCCCATGGCTATCTCTCTCGGTGAAAGGTTAAAATTGTTTAAAATATAAACCGGCCTTCAATCTCTCCTTTGTTTCTCGTTTTATCTCTTTCCCATTCACTTTGAGCGGATGCATTGAAATGCGGATGATCAACTTTCAAGCCTTTGCTTCCCTCCGGGGAGGGGAGAAGATTGAGCTTTCCAACAACTACTCGGGCGTATCGCGGAATTCGCGGAAATTGTCAGTGAACCCCGGTAATGCCCCGAGCACTTTCGGTAAACATTTTTACCCAATTATGCAAACTTTTGTTTCAATCAAGCGTCCGGAATAGTGCCGCTGTTATTTGCCGTTCGTGCGAAAGGCACCGGAGACCTTATTTGCCAGAGTTCGCTTCAATGAACCTTCGCACTTTGCAAACGGTGTTTACCAAGTCCGCTACCGGCTACTATTGCTCTCCAATGCCGCGCCAAAAAGGACCTCCAGAATCGGGCCAAAAATCTGTATTAAATGAACGGCCCTCTTTGGTAGGTTTTACTTTCAATTTATACAAACATTCTATTTAGCCGGAGCGATGCTTTGTGCGACATCGCTTCAAAATGCCAATTAGAGCGGCAAATATGTTGATTGGATTTCGCTCTAAACTCAGTCGATCCCCTGCGCCAAGCTAGAGCGGGAAGCGAAAACAAGTGTGTGCATGGGCGAATGGGAGAGTGCGAGGCAGAGAAAAGCATCTTTTCATTTTGTCTCTCTGCCACCTTCTACAGTCAGCCCTGGTGTTCGTGTCGATATTGAATTTGCTGTAGAATCCCGAAAAGCCTGTCCAATGAAGCGTGCAGTGATCGCCTATGGAGAAGCACCTATGATGGGGCCTGCCCGCGGCAGCGACATAAACATCATCATCGGAGACCTTGCTCATAATGGTGCTTGCTAGTGAGGCGCAAGAGCAACATCATTGGGCTTGAGCTTTGCACGAACGAGATTCCATCCTCCCGTGTAGCGATGCTCAATAAGTGGTATTTAATTTCGTATCTTTCGCAACACAACAACACCGTGTGTACGGTGGAAGCAGATTTTTATAAACTTGATATGATAAACTTGATTTGATTTTTACTTGTTCACTGCCTAATTTACTGACATAGTGAGAACTTACACAGAACTTGGGACGAGACGCACATTAAGATCTTAAACAAAGTAGCAAACCGTCCCGAAACCATTTAGCATACTGGTAGCCTTAGCTGTAAATCCGGATTATGATTTTTCACTTCAGAGAATTGTGCAACCGTAAGGTTTCAATTATCGCCGCCGCGCTGAGCTACACCATTGCCTTTTTTTCTCAGAACACTCTCGCTAATGTACAGCCTGCGGCTTTAATCTGAATTGAGGATTTGTTGGTAGAATCACTTTGCTACTGCTTGAAGCCTATGCTCGTGCGCTTGCTGTGCATTCCACCCCCGCCCCGGGGCCGTTTGTTTGCCGTCGACCAGACCTGTGCACGCAATGCAGCTTCCCGATTCACAAGCAAAAACATGGTTCATCTGTTCGGAAACGGGAGAACTCGCCGGTCGCTTTTGCCAGCTGCATTGCGTTACAAATCATAACCATACCACGGTGGACAGCTGCAGCTTGAACGAGGGAGTACGTTTTTACCAGAACGGAAATGATTTATTCAGACATCGGTGGTGGTGAACAGAGTGTACGACATTGCAGCACCACGAGGCACAGCATGTTGAGTGCAATCTTGGGAAAGCACCCCTACTGGAACCTATAACGTACCATTTCGTTCGCCGGCACGCTGGTTTGACGGTACTGTCCTGATGTGAACGAATAAACCAAAGCACTTGACACCAACCTACGCTTTCGGGAGCGTATCCATCGGCCCATAGAAGAACGGGCTGCATTCGGAAAACTATTCCAGTCCGTATGCATTGCGGCGCAATTGATGTGGTTCCGGGAAGTTTATTTTATATTGCAAACGTTCTAAAGCGACGTGTTCAGGTTCTGTAGAACATCACATGCATTGAAATCATTGAAGTTTAGCATACACAGATAATATTATGCTTTACGCAGAAATTTAGCTAAAGAGCATTTCAAACGATTCGCACCATTTCCATTGAATCCATTACCGCGACCCGGCCGGCCGGGAAGGAAAAAGCAAAATTGTTTCCCGAAAGTCGCTTCAGTGAGTGAGCTCGAAAAACACGACTGCTCAAAACATGGATGGCAATTTGTTCGGTTAAAAGTTCACTAAAAACTTCTTCCAACACAAGACAAGTCAAGTCGCGGCCTGCCTGGCGGCCGGCCGGCCGTCTTCATCTTCTGCTGCTCATGCAAATGCACAACTTCCGCCATTGTTGCCTGTTAGCGGACATGCAAATATGAAGCGGCAAGCGGTATTTTTCAAAAGTTTCCTTCACCGACCGGATGAATGATGAGCACCATTTTGGGGGGAAGGGCGAACATCAGGAACAGAACGATGCGAGTTGGTTTGATATTTGATTTACAGCCACCAGCCGCCAGCGCACCCGTTCGTTGCCTTCATAAATTACTTCCATTTCCCGTTTCCGGTGCTGTTCATTTCACATTTTACGATGCAATATGTATTAACGCAACCGAGCGGTGAAGCGGTGCGCTTTCCAGGAAGTTCTCCTTGAATGCGTCGAAAGTCAAACAGCCGTACGACGGTTACTGCTGCTGCTGCTATAATGCAATGCTGGCTGGCTTGGAGAATGTCAACAAGCGGCAACACAATGGAACCAATTGCGTGCCTAGCAGTGC
>NC_064874.1:80808556-80836056 GCF_943734745.1 Anopheles darlingi | reverse complement strand
GCTAGCACTTTCGGTTTACTTTTCCAAGAGTCATTCCAAGGCACTCCATCAACCCAGAAACCAATCCAAGCAACCAATTTAAGTTTTCTCCAAACTGGAATAATGCACACAGTCCGCTGCGCTTTACGTTTCTGTAATTTCCCTTTCGGAACTCTCGCAATTGGAAACGTACTGCAACATCCGTTACTATTCATTCCATGTCTTGGCCAAATTTGCATTCACGAACACCATTGTTTCCAACCATTTGCGGCCGTGCTTCGTTGGCGAGCTCCACACCAACCACACAGCTGGTGGTACTCGTGGCTGTGGGCAAATTGATATACCCATATCCTAACATCTTATGGGGCATCTAGTGGGATTCCTGCTGCTTTCACTCACCACCGGGGATGCAACCATGCAACCATCCTTGCTGCTGGATAAATTGTCACCAAGTCGTCTTCCGGCTATTTCCGGAGGTTCCGCAAGATGATACTCTCCCGAAACTGTAGATAACTGCAGTCATTGACCTATTGAAAGTTTCACCATCGCACCATCGGGGAGCCCGGGGAGCACATTTCGTAGTGGCATTAATATTCAAAAGGTTTCAAAGACATGCTCAAGCCTGTGGGACGAAACAATGGCGTTACATCGTTGCACCAGCAAGGAAGTACAATTGTACAGTGCCAGAAGCCTCCGGAAGCGAGTCCCGAAGGAAGGGCGGGCATGACAATGGTACGATACTTATGGTTGGTAAATAGAAGTAAGCCCACTTCCGTCCCTACCACGTGTTTGCGCAATGAAGCGAACGAGTTTCGAATAGTAGAGTGGATTTCATGAGATGCATTTGTCCCGGTACCAAGTTATCTTCCGCCCTGAGGACAAGAAGCACACATTTCCAAAAACCACTTCAACACTTTTGGGGAATTTCATCGACGTACGACGTAAGTTTGACTAATGAAAATTAGAAATCATCTTTTAGGTTGGTGGATGTATAGAAACATCATTGGACAATGTTACAGCGTGTTTACGTTGTTAATCTTTTTGAGCTCCCTGTTTAAGCATGACTTTAATATAAAGGTCCGAAACCAAATCATCAAAAGTTTTAAAACACCATAACGTTAACCGCCTACATCTGTTCTCTCGCTTCAGCTCATCCTCGAAATTAACAGCGAAGTGGCACTGTTCCGGGACCTGCTTATCCACGTCGGCCAGTCCAGGGACTGTCCGGAGCTGCGGGAGAAAATTCGGAAGTTGCGCCGATCCTGCGTCGAAGCCTGCAAGCATACCGCCGCCCTAATACTGCCCCAAATTCGAACGTAAGTAACTAGCATCCAGAACACGGCCTTCAAGAATATGTGTTAGTGTGTTTTACAGTTGACTTTGTGTTAGCGTATTATCATCTCATTGTCATCGTCGTTGGATAAGCATACTTTAACAGCGTTTCTCTCGAGACCCCTCAAGACCTGGGTCTTCTGCCTTCCGCCAGATGACTTTGAAAGCGCACTCGAGCGCAGGTTAGACCTTGGATGCTTCAAACAAGTTCCGAGGCTCGTTAATGCACTGAGAAGTCTATATCATTGTTGCCCTCTCGTCTCACACCGGATCTCGGCACGTGAGAGATGAAGGGAAAGTTCTCTTCGTGTCGTTTCATCCACTGACCAACGGCTGCGTTTTGAGAGCGTAGGGCCACTCTGTCTGTGAACTAACGAGATGCAAACAAGAATCCGGTAAAGGCCGGACCGGAAGTTGTTTTCTTCAACGAGCTGCTGAAAATTGGCTTTGCCCAGTTTAAATATTTACCGTCTCCGTCGACGCCAGTGACACTGCCGGGCCGCGTCATCGCATGGTTTTGTGCCCTCGGGTATATGTTGAATGTTGTTCATGAGACAGCTTCACGTGCGTCTCGTTAGCGTCACTAGAACAGTTGTTCTGAGAATGACAATATCATTGCGACAATATAAAAGAAGATGCGTTGATGAAAGCGCTTACAACTGTTTGAAGCAGCGTTGAATGTTTCAATTCATGATCCAGCATTAAAACTTCTCAAAATGCTCTTAGCAATGCTTGAAGGAAACAAATTGGCTCCGCCACTCGGATCTCTTAAAACAAATCTAATAACGCACCTTCTTTCAATTCCAACTCGCACTAAGCCGTTCTGTGTCGCAAACTATTCCACGGCGTGAGAAAGTTGGACATTTCTCTTTAAATCATCCTTCCCTCGCCGCTCATCCGTGCTGGATAAAAGGATAATAGCAACCAACAGGTATCAAAATTTGTGCAATTTATTGCATCTTCCGTTCCCCTCACGTCCGCTGCTGTCGACAGTTTGCTTTTCTTTTCTTTCGTTTGGACTCGAGGCGGCTTTGTTCGCCGAGATAATCGTTTGGAAAAGTTCTGCCACCAGGTGACCTGTATCGGTGTGTCATTTGAGACTCAGTCTCAGCAAAGGTGTCCGTGGAAAGTATCAGGCGCACTAGCTCCACGAAGCAGCTTTCTTCCTACTTTGCTCTAGTTCTGTTCAGCTGTGCAGCTCGACGTCGAGCAGTGGGTCGCGCTGACAGGTTTTGTAATGCAACTTTTGCTCGTTGGAATGGTGGCCGACAGATGAACGTGAGCGTGGCATTATGGATTTTTATATCAGTTAGAAGGCAATGGGCAGGCGAAGAAAATTGCGAAACTTTATCCAGCCACCTGTTCACGAACTGGCCGTCCTGGGCAACGCCGTCTTCACCGGGTGACGGTTTTAGCTAGCCTTGGTCTCAACGAGTGCAAGGCTCTGGCAAGATGTTCATCAGCCTTTTATGGGCTTTCTACGATCAGAGATGGCTTTGATACTACCCTCTAGAAATGTCATTTTATGCACCCATAAGCCAAAGCCCCATCATGGGCTGCATGATGAAAGATGTGACTGAGCATTGATATGATAAGCACGTATCCTTCCCCCCTTAGCTTTCAATTCGAAAATACCTTCGCTTCGCAAGTTGCAAGGCAGTAAATCACATTATTCTCGCGAATTAATCTCATACTTTTCGATGAAAGTTTTCTGCACCGCGGAAAGCACGTGTCTATGCTCCCTTAGCTTCCCCCCACATACTTCTTATCAGTGCTCGTCCGAAACTCGCCCATCGCTGTGGAGGCGCAAACGGAGGAAAAAACCAACCAAAAAAGGTAGAAAGTGAAACGGTAGAGAGACAGAGCGGCAGTAATCCGTCTGGGTTGAAGGAAATTAGATGATGTACCCTGGGGCATCACTTAATGAAGAAGCCAGATCCAAACAGTTTGAAGCGCTGCGCGGTGCTGTGGCCTGTCTGGTACGAAGGAGGATTCCGAAATGAAGAATAAAAAGTGTTGAAAAAAACGCTTTTCAATCGTACAAAAAGCAGTAAACCTTACCGTTCGCAGTGCAACGATCAAGCGACTAACACAGTGTCTAGCTCCAGTGCCCCGTGGCTATGCGGCATTCCCTGTTCACACCCTTGGACTGCCCGGGAGCATTGATCCGAGTGATGATAACCCACGACGACGACGACGACGACGACGAGCTACGAGACACTATGCTGCCTGAGATTTGCTGGAGGCGCGTGGGAACGACGAGATAATCTTCTATTCACGTGCTGGTCGCTGGTGCCTTGCTGCCCGCTGTATATTTATGAGCAAGCTCCACAGGAGACATTGCTGAAGCGTCGACGACGACGCCAGCATCCACCACTACGTGGTGTGGTGGTGGTGATCCTGTGGACCCTGTGGGATCACGTTTCACGCGGACGTAGTGAGATTATAAAGTTCAAATAATTCACCCGTAAATCATCACCCTGGCCTATATCTATATAGTGGCGAAGAAGAAGAAAAAGCACGCCGCCACTGAAGGCATTTCATGGTCTCGATGCCCGGATGCCCGGCCCGGGAAGCAAAGGCATTCCTGGCTAATAAATTATCTTCAATTGCCGCTCGGTGCACAGGCGGCGCTAGATGCGCGAGAAATATGTTTTTGTAAAGTATAAATTCTCCCGTAGAGGTGGTGGTGGTGGTGTGCTAGGATTTAAAATGCGGATGAGACAGTACAGCGGACACGGAAACAGAGGTTCCTGTACCACTCCATGAAATCATTCACTTCGTTGGTGCTGATGCTGCCAGCCCGGAGCGTGGCATTAGGGATTGGCCAGGAACAGAGTAGAGCCTGATTTATTGCTCAATGGTTTAGAGGAATCCCATGCAAATCGGTAACCGGGGAACCATATTGCCATCGCGATGACGCATTCCAGTAATGCCCGCGCTCGAGTCACTTAAAATGAGCCCGGGCAATGGGAACGGGATGCAACAACAAATCATGCGAAGGTACGAAGGGAATGCAAAACGGGTTAATGGTTTGCCACCAAATGGTTGCCACGGTTTGGCGGCAATATCATTCTGGCGAAACGAGCCAAACTCCGGTGCCATCCGGAGTGGGATCGCTTTTTATAGGAAAAAAAACACATTTCTTTAATGAAAATAATATCTTTATGAAAGGTCACTCCAGCTGGTCAATCTCAGAGATCGAGGAGCAAAGATGAAACTTCGCACGAAATGAACTGTCGGGCCAGATCGCCTCATCGTTGGGTGTTAAAACTTTCCAAATAAGTGCACCATTTTAGAACCCCAAGTCGTGATTTGTTTTAGTTTATCTTTAAACTTTACACAAGCACCGGGCGGAGGTCCAACAGCGCAACGCGCTCCATGATGGAGGCTTGTCTAAAAGATTTCACTTTTTCTTTTCGCGCCATTCCGAGCCGCTTCTAAACACATCATTCCCGCGTTCCACTCCATAAACACAGACGTGGCTTGTCATTTATCAGCTACTTTACACCTGCGCTACGCGATCTTCGTCGCTCACCGCTCACGTCAGCTGGATGGGGGTCTCTACGATATCCGGCAGGGACACCAGGGAACCATTTGATCCCGTTCCTGATGAGGGTTCGTTCGCTTCTTTTCGCCGGGGAAGCCATTTCCAGCGGCACACCGAGACCGATTGCGGTTCTCCGGGCAAAGTTTTGTTACACTTCCGGGGTACCGGCGTTCCGAAACGGTCCACTCCACGGTATGGCTTAACGTGCCCAAACGAACCGAAGTATGTGACCAACGGCGTGTAATGAAGTACATTAATTATGGACGTCTTCCGTACGTCGTGGGTCGTGGCTCTTCACGACACGTGCTAACGCTTCGGTTGCGCGTTCGAAAACACACAAAACCGAAAACAACACTCCAGCACCCCAGACCCAGACCAAAGGCAGTCAGCGCCGGTGTGTGGATGCTCCGGTCTGTAAAATTCTTAAGCTTTTGTAGCAAATTGTTTTCCTTGGTGCTTGGTCGCAGGTACCGGTTGTTGTTGCCGAAGGTACGGTCTCGGCGCTATCCAAGGGATGACAATAAATTACTCATTCGAGCCGAACTCCCTTCAGGTTCTGGTTCCGGGAAGTGGATACCAAATGTGTCCCAGATACTTGTCCCAGAGTTAGCGGCTATGGCACATCGATCGAAGGTACAACGCGGTAAACAACACCGTATGCTAACGGATCGCTTTTCCGCTCCGGTCCCATCGATTAAAGGTGATCTACTGAAATGCGCCGTACGTCAGAGGTATTGGTACTTATTATTTATTTTACTTTATTGCCCCACCGAACACCAGTGCCAATGCCATCGGCGAATTGCTGCTTCCCTGTTTGAGCTGTTTTGACTTGGGTGGTGAATTGAGTGCTTCTCGTTTAGCACAACACAACCGCGCATACGAAAGCGTATGCAGATGATGCCGGTAAATACCAGCTGCGAGTGTCAGATAACCTTACCCCCGGGGATACGATACACCGTAGAATGCTTCAAAGTGAACGAGCCTCGAATGGCGCCACTGGCGCTGGATCTGTTGCTACTTGTATCCCCTATTATCATCTCATGAAGACGCTCCGGTTACCAAAAGAGTGATCATTACCATCTGCTCTGTATCGACATCGATGGCCACGGGAGATGGAAATATGTTTCGCCTTTGAGTTTGCGTTTCCATGGATCTACGGTACCTGGAGACGACGGCTCAACGCCATCGAACGTCTCACCTTCATTAGCGTTTGCACTTGCCGACAAGGAATGGTGAATGGATTGTATTAAATTAAAGCCACTTCGGCAGCCAGGATCCCTGAGAGCACGTAGTCAAGTCGTTGTGCGGTTCATCGATTCGATCGACCCACGACGGTAGGCTGGTTCATTAGCGAAAGTAACCTGCTGAATGGAAGCGATGATGCGTACGTACCGCATGATTCCTCGAATTGAAAGTCTCAAGAAGAATCCGCATAAATCGATGGGTTTAGAAAGAGAGAAAGAAGGAGGCAGGGACGACTCCACATTTATGTAATAACACGAAGCCGTCAGCACACTCCCTGCGTGATCCCGTGAGGGTACTAGCATAACGGAAACATGATTTTTGACTTAAAGAGCACCTCCCCACCCGCCGCATTACCTTGTGTCTCATTAAACAAGCAAGAGAACAGGAGAAGAAACATGATTTCTTCGTTTGCAGCACTCGCATTAACACTTCATCGACCGTGTGTTTGTGTTTGTGTGTGTCTCTCACGCACCGCCTGTACGGTGGTGCTGAAATGGAGCAAACGTGTTACCAACCGAATGCTGTTCCGTCCTCTTTCTTGTGAAACCGAGGCCACTGTCACCGTTACAGCCGCTCAACTCTCAAGAGACGTTACGTACAACGGCCGTGTTCTTGGCCCCAAAAACCTTACCTGGTTGGCACACCCGAGGATCCGGACAAACAATCTTGACGACGCTCCGGACAGACGGATGCTACGTTTCTTTTGAAAAACTTCTGCCGCAACAGCAGCAACAGCAGCATCGTTTTGCCGTATTCCGCATAACGACCTCGGTAAATCCCTTTTGCCATTAAGAGCAGCCCGATGGGAGCGTTAGGTCGGCTCTTGAAGCAATTATCACTCTGTACCGACAGACCACTCTCCCACCACCACAGAGCACCTCAATCTTTGCCTATTATCTGCTCCGGGGGACCGACAAGCCGACGGTCCGACACACAATATCAATTCAATGGTAATTAATTGACTCAGCGTCAACCTGCCAAGCGGGGAGGAAGAGGAGGGGAGGCCAAGGACCACAACAAAGAAGCTACAGTGTGCTGGTGCATCCCCTCGAGGGGATTACAATCTTGTTTCTATACAAAATATCTTTCTCTTCGATGCGTACAAACTGGAGCAAACTCGGTGTGCGTTCTTGTTGTGGTCTGGAACTCGTTTAACCGCACCGCAGGATAGGACTAGGGCAGTTCCATTCCAACGTAAACCGCAAATCATCCCTGCAACCCTAAAGGGTTCCTAAAGGGGTTGATGCATTTTGTATCAAAACCACCAGCGCCGCCCATCGACTGCTGGCCAAAACCAAATGTCCCGATCCCACAGGGTGCATTCACATTGTATTTGTGGGTTTTCGCCCAGTGAGGAGGGGGGGAGGGGGGTCTCGTCTCTCTCGATCATTGTGTTGAGTCGAAACTCGACTCGGGAAGGTTCGGGATGATGGGATGATAAGCTTTAAGCACATAACCCAATTACCATTCGACGACGTTGGTCAACGTTGGAGAGGTATCGTTCGTACGTATGGGTACGTCGTATGGGACTCCTGGCCCCTCCCCTGGCCCTGGACCACAAATAGCTTGCTCCAATCACGCCCGAATAACGGATGGACCGGGTGGCCAGCGGCCGGTGTCCAACCAACACTGATGATGGAGCTGAAAGTATGAACATTGACACAATTTCCCGAAGCTCCCGGATCGTATGCCACGAGAGTCATGCTTTTCGTGGTGACCGCGGTGTCGCGGTGCCGAACGTTTGATGTGTGCAACACTGCCGGGCCAACCCGGACCCGGATGAGATATCGAGCGAAAATTATTGGCCATTACCGGTGTTCATGAGGCTCACGGTGGTCCATTGTTTCCATGGGATCTACCATGCTTTCCATCACCATTTACGTGGCACACGATTGGTGGTTGGTCATCGCGAGACTCGGTTTAATGGTTAGGATGTTGCCATTTCACTGTACAAACACACACACACACCAATACACGCTGACTCTCGTCCTCTGTGCCCGTTAAGCTCTATTCTGTACGGCTGGAGGTAGACTATCGACGTCACTTGAATATTGATTAACTTGCTGCTGCTCGCACCGTTGCTGGCGCGAGCGGCCATCGGCAGTAAATCCGGTGCTGCTAACCTAAATCCGTTACGATCCATCGCTTTTTCCACAGGGCCATCGCCGAGGGCATCCTGACCGATAACCCACATCTGGTGCTGCTGTTCTACCTTGCTCAACTGTTTCTTAGAGAATTAATCAAAAGCCATCGGCTGGTGCAGGTCATACCGATGGATATGTCCGGCTACTACGGTAAGTTCAGTGGCCTCCATCCGATGCCATCGCAGTGTGCGGGGCTGCAGAAGATTTGCAATATAACATCGTCACCAGCGCCAATGTTCCTTTTTTTTTCCTTCGCCTCTTTCGCCATGTTCTGTTGTCTGTCGCCATGCTGCTGTCGTGCCGTCGTGGTGCCGGGTGGTGCCGGTTGGTGTGCAGAAAACCGTGCCGGACCGTCGAACCTGGGCAACGTGATAAGTCAGATACTGCTCTGCAAGCAAATAACGCCCGACTTCAACCAGGAGGAGCTGTGCAGCATCACCAAGGATTCGCAGGAGATTGCCCGAATACTGCAGGACCTGCAGGAGTTTATGCCCCAGCAGGAAACCTACCTGGGTAAGCGCGCGCGCGCCGCTGCCGACACAGCGGTCGGTCGATTGATCGATCGATCCGAAAATAACACACCCCCCCCCCCGGCACTCCGGGAGAGGCTCATAAAGCCCAGCCAGGACGGCCACTGTTTCTCATACCCGTGCACCTTTCTCACTCTCTCTCTCTCTCTCTCTCTCCTCTCTCCCTCGGTGTGCATCCTTTTCTTGGTTTCTGCTCTTTTGTTTTGCAGAGAAAACAATCGCCCTGACGGCCGAAATCAACGGACCGTGGCCAGCGAAACGGCGCCGTGGTTCGCTCTACAAAAACATGGGACTCCTGTGCTGCGTTTCGCGCCCCAACTACCTATGAGCGCATGAGCGCGTCACACACCCCGTGCCACCCACGAGCTGGCCATCGTGAGGAGCACCGGTCCGGCTATTGTAATTACCGTGTCCGCACAGTGCACAGGAACACACAGCCCACAGCGCATCATGTGCACGCTTCACAGATAGACGGCAACAACAACCAACAAAAAACCCACCGATCCTCAACCCCACTACCCACCACCCACCCACCCACCCACCTCCTATTGATACACAATCAATGAGCTTGATGGTGAGATCGGTCCAAGTGGTTCGACTGCACCGACGACCGGCATCCATCAATCTTCCAGCCGGCCATCGGGGCTGGACCCATCATCATCATCTCAGCAACCCATCGAGTAGAGCACCATTTCCCGCGGGCGGCGCGCTCACTGGCCTACTAGATTGCCAACACCAGGTGTGCCCGCTGTTTGGCGCAGAAATTTGTTTCCCAAACCAGAAAAGCCAACCGCCAGAGTGTACATCGTCATGGCCTACTCCGTGGGTCCCGGCTGACTGCAACCGGGATGCTGTGTGAGTGCGAGTGTGTGTGCTCCCGTTAGGTCGATAATCAGAGCACGAGATGAACGAGATAAAACAAAAATGTAATTCCTGAGAACACGGAATGACCATCATTCGAGGGACGCGCTGGACAACGCGAACACCGTAATCAGTAGTGCAAGCTCCCTCCCCGGCGGGGAAAGTACCATTTCAGTACTGGCTGGCTGGCGGGCAAGCTGACGGATAGTCCAGACCATCAGAACGAGTGACGACTGTTGGATTGGGGTGCTCCAAAACAGGGTGCTTGGAAAGAGATGATGTGCAGCGACGCCGCTCATCGTCGACGGCTGCATCAAAAGGCGGGAACGAAAACAAACCACGTCACGGTGGACGAAATCGAAAAACAACCAACCCCATCTCCCCATCACTCCATCCACTACATTACATGCACTCGGGCGGGAGTGGTTTATTTATCTTTGTTTTAGCACTTTTTGTTGGCCGTTTTTTTTTCGGTGTTGTTATCTCATATCCGGTGCTTGCTGTGCTGTGTTGTAATCACCAGGATGTAGGATGATTGCATGGTGATATCTCTGGTTTTTTTTCTGTTCATGGAACTACCAAAAACATAACCCCCATTCCTAGACCAGTCGAAGCTACGCTCCTGGCCCTGGTGTTCTGTTGTGGTTTTGAACACCCCAAAATGATCGACCCACGTTCGATCGACTGGAGCAGAAATGTACACCGATAGCCTATACATTGTTGCATGTCAACAGTAAACGCACCAGAATGAGGAAAACCTTTGGTTGATTACCTGCGCCGATAATCCACTTTCTCGCTAACTCGCTAATCCCCTCCCAACCCTTCTCTAATTATGTAGATGTGTGCGGTCAGTCGTGGCGCATTGGATTGGATTGGATTGAGCACATTTCCCCCCCATTGGATTAGCATGCATGATCTGGCGTCAGTCACGGCCCATTGTGTGACTCACGCACAGCCGCCACTTGATAGCGCCGGCATGTCTGGCGAGCACTAGTCGGTCTCACGTCAAGGCTAAACACACGAACCGCACGCAAAAGTGAAATAATAGCGGGCCATTATTTCACGAAATGGTTTACCATTTCGTTCAGTTTTCATTCGATGCCAAAAAGGCGATTTTTATTTAATTTAACCACCATCGATCATAGCGTTCAGAACAGAACAAATGGGCGCGCGGTTATCGTGAGCCAGCTTTTCTTTTATTTTCTCTCTCGAAACGACTCCTGGGTTCAAAGCGAAAACATAAAAGGTCAAGCGCAAGCCAAACAGAAACGCATTAATCGTACCTCGGAGGAGTTAGAAATGGATTGCGGCAGCAATATTGAATCTTTAATTCAACAGCGTCCGCCCGGTCAGCGATACTCGGACTCGGTTGCACCGTTCATTTGTTGTTCACCCCTCCACTCGATGGAGATCCCGCTCAAAGCAAACCCTAATTGAGGTTTAATCAAGCGGAAAAATATTTCCACCCAATCTCCACCCTCTGCGCTGCTGATGCGAACGATTTCATTAGAGAGTGTGTTCGTCCGGACGTCCGCCGGTCCGTCCGGTCGGTACTGGAAAAGCAACAATCATTTCAATAACCATAACCTACTAATGATGGACGTAAATATTGGATTAGATTAGAGCGTGGGGTGCCGTGGCATGGCTCATGGCGAGGAACAGAGTCCGGTGCTTTGGCGAAGCTTTCCCTCGGTTCGCCCGCGCTACGGACGAAGCGACAAGCATCCATTTGTGTTGTGTTGATGGCACCGTTGGGGCGTGAGGGTGCGAATTGAAAACTGGAACGTGATTTCGATTTTACAAATAGATTTTAATGTTGCCATTTCCGTTTTCAATGTAATTCAAAGTTACTTCTAGGACGGTGGCCATAGTGGTCGAACATGAATTCATGATGCCATTTCGAGCCGGAATGGGGAGATAAGCGTACACTGGCAGGATACACGAATTGATACTCACTGTAAGGATCATTCTATAAGTTACAAGATCTCATTTTTAATATTTAACATGGATACTATAAAAGCAAGCTACCTGTTTATGTTGGGTGCATATCTATTTTTAAAGGCTGCTTCAAACGAATGCGATTGGCATTTATATTTTATAAAAAAAAGATAAGAAATTTAAACAAAGAACGAACACGATGCAATGTAATTGGCATGGCATCGTGAGCATATTTTAAAGAAACTGAACCTTCCGGCAACTGAACTCAACAATGCGATTCAGAGGCAGAAGTGTTGGCGGGAGGCGATAGTGGATGTAGCGAAGCAATATTTTTCAAGCCGATATTTTGTCGAAATTTTACCCATCGTGTACCGCACATTCTTCAGTAAATGGAAGTCATTCGAAAGTATACAAAATCGATCATAGGGTGTTGAATGAGATGGTAAGAATGTAAGGTTTACATTACGGCACGTTCTTGTAGCATGTAACTACCCATTACGATTGACCTACTGGCATTGCCACACAGCACAATCGAGTCACCTACTATACCGATAATGTAATGAACAATTAGTGTAACGGTTTGTCTCAGTACATCCATTTACTAGCAGTGTAGCGTCTGGTCGTAACATCGTAATTCGCACAAGAAGGCAAGTACCATGTAGAAACAATGTAATAAAATACTGTAGAAATCGATAGATGTTTATGTTGTATTTCGCGTATCTAAGTCAAATCGAAAGGGAATAGAAGAAACGCAGCGGCTTTTCCCAAATAAAAATGTTGAGCCATCAGCAAGCTTTTATTAAGTTTAGGGACTTGATACCTAATGCGTCGTTCGGCATCGTAGCCATGAAGCATGAGCATCGTCCGCTTTTTGTTATCCTTAACTAAGTTTAGTGATAACTGTGATATAGATGTCCTGATTGTCAATTTGAAATGGAATAAGATTATGTCGCATGTGTTACTGGCTAGTCGGTAATTGAGGTGCCGAGATGTGAGAATGCGCGAATGATCGTTGACGATAACAAAGCGTTTAGTTGAGTTTTGAGCATTATCATCCACATGTATATCCACGTTTTGAGTACACTATATAAGCAAACGAGTAGGTAAGTGGTGTAACCGATGAAGGAAGTTGGTAAGCATGCACACTCTGCAACATAATAAAATTATGTATCCTAGTCTCTCCTAGTCACACAAACACGAATCACTGATCCAAGGGTACGCTTACGTGCAACACAAAATAAACCGAAACATTGCGTAATGAGTTTAGATGCAAACAAAGGAAAATTGAAATAATGAACAAACACACTCGCAGTCCACAATTCATAGTATAACACACAGAGTACACACTAGAGACCCACACATGTTTGATGCACCTTCGGTGGGGATGACGTTCTCCCTGGAAAAGTTTGTTCATAAAATATGTAGCTATAAGGGTATGAAACACCAACAGAAAAAAAGGACGCTGAGACGAAAGAGATATTATAAACATCTAGATCATTACACAAAAGGGTGCATTTCGTTTCTATATTTATGAAGAAAACACAAATCACAATCGATCAAATCATACACACGAGAGTCACCAGTATTCTTAAGGAAACAATCAAATGCATTACTATATATTCAAAATTAGTATAAGCCAAGCTCCGTTGCTACGTTGAGATGAGGGAATCTGTTTATCTGAGAAGTTATGTTGAAATCTGATATAGAGTATAATGAGCGAGCCGATGCAAATTGCAAGATAAATAAGAGAAACCGAGAGGAAAGATGTCTTATTTCGAGGACCAATTTTTTATTACAAACTTACGCACACTCACATACAGACGGTCACACCAATCTCATTATCTGATGTACTTCAAGCAGGCCCTAAGAGTGCCGCACTAGCAGTTCGGTTATTCGGAAACACTACTAAACGGAGCATTCAACTAAAATAAAGCAGCCACCAACGGATGCACGACACTCGCACAACATTAATTGCTTCCGGAGGGCTGATGCTGAGAATGTTCCATCTCGCCACCCCTGTTCTATTTCTCTTCATCGTTTTAATCGATTTTTAATAACAAAAGTAATTCCTACTTCCTGAAGACTGAACACATTTCACCTAGAAGGTTTAGCCAACCACCCTCCCCCGGGTTATGTTGAGCGAGCCAGCAGTAGCAGCACAATGTAAAACAGTTTCCGCTCGCTCACTGCACCCCCTTGTAATCTGTTTCTGATTGAAAGTGCAATCAAACCAATGTTGCGACTACAAATAGCGATGGTCACTCCCCAGACCCCAACTCTACGCTTCGTTCTTCCGAGCACTGCGTAGAAAAAGTAGGAAGAACATTTATGAAGTGAACAAAGGAAAACAACAAAAGAAAAATGAAAATAAACCACTTCACCACTACACCAGAGAAAACTAAAAAGGTAGGGCTGAAGAGCTATGTAATGATCCAAATAAAGCGCATAAACGAGGACAAACAAAAAAAAGCAAACGTTCTGTACCGTGAAACGAATCCTGCAAAACTGCAACTCAAAATCAAATCAATTATGAGCAAAACCAAAACAAACAAAGAATCAATAAATCTAACGAAACAACAAAACGGCACTTTATTATTGGAGTTTTACTTTGAATTATAGGGAGATAGAAGTAACAGGCAATCTGTAAGTGAAGTATCATTTGAAAAAGTTATGCACAGGTCAATGTGCGCGCAGAGCACATCCATTGCACGGTTTCCTCCTGGGTACGTAAGTATTTAATACGGAGTTTAATTACTTTCGAACTGTAATTTATTTAAACTCACCTGGAATTAAAGTTGTTAGCTGGCCTGAGCGATGAACGTGATTGGAAGGCTAATGTTTTTTTGAATTAAATTAAAACCATCCAGACAGCGCTGCCGAGCGTGCTACATAGAATCGATTCATAGAATTCACCATCACCATCATATCCCACCCTGGCTGGCCTGGCGGGAGTCTTATCTTTCATTACCTTTCCAAGAAGAACATTTCATTGATCCACCGGCTATCTCTCTAGGGCCTAGGCGCACAATGCTCATTAAACTTTTCGGCTTCAGTCAAACGGAAACCATTTCTCCTTTTTCTTCTTCTCCTCCTCCTCGTATCGGCATTTACCGATTCCCTATCCTCTTCGGCCACAAATGGCCACAACGGAGCGTTTTTCGGTTTTGGAACCAAGTATTCAAAACAAAACTTTTCCAACTTGGATCTTCGTTTTTGCGCTCTCTTTCTCTCTTCTCATTCTATTTCTGCTCTCTGCTCTTTGTTCTGAGTAATTGTCTGTTGTTATGCTGAGTTTTAATTCGCCGCCATAATTAAATTACTCGACGAAACGAAGCGAAAGAAACCTGCCAAGACTTGCTCCGCCGACCAGTAGCCAACAGTGTTACCACGACCTTCACATCACCTAAGGATTCACGGTCATTGCCAAACCGGCCGGTCGCACGCTCAGGGCACCATCAGAGCCGATGACTCTCCGTCGTCTGGCCAAGATATGGCCACCCAGATAACGGTGAAATATCGTTCGAAAACATGAATGACTTGAGGAGCCCTCACCGGGAGAGGAAGGCAGAGCGAGGCTCGTTGGCACAGCTTACCACCAAATTGACACTAACTAAGATCAAATGAGTGCTGATAAAGCGTTTGCCAAACACCGGGCACTCGTGCCAATGGCTCCGGTGTTATACCAGGAAACCGAGCCGAGCTTCCACGTTCCCGGGTGGCGAACGATTAAGATTTCAGAATAAAAATAATTGCTCTCCCGTGGACAGCGACCGTCTTCGGGCTTTCCGGTTTCTCCTCCCGCTTGGAGGCACTTGTTGAGGGCCAAGGGAGTTTCCGTTGTGGTTGGTGGTTGGTGAAGGTGAAGAAACCGCAAGACGCACTTGACCATCGCGACCATCCATCATAGTAGCCGGTCGGGGTGTGCGATTGTGAGGTTATGGGTTGCTGTAAGGCAAACTAAGATGGCAACCGGCGAGGACTCGTGCTGCGGAACACGAACCGGCTATAAACTTTATTGCAATTTAATAAACGGCACCAGCGGCGGAACGGCGCATGAAAATACGTTTAATTTGAAAATTAAATAATGCTAAATAATGTCGTCTCTCCCTTTTAAGTTATAAATGGTCGGTACAACAAAATTAACTCGTAATGGCTGAACACCTGCAGCTGATCGATGAAGCGATACACAGCGAGCTGAATTTTATGAGCATTTTCTGTTGCGACAAATCGTAAAATTCAACCTTTTCGGCCTCAAACACCCAAAACGTCGCGCTCGTGGTCGCCTTTCACTTTACAACATTTCGATTTCGAACCATCGATATCGCACACTGAAGCGGTGCGTTTATTATCACTTTCAGGCACCTTGTCATCCTCTCTCGCCCTCTTTCTGTCCCTCAAAAGGACCACATCAAGCAGGATCTTTATTGCATGACTTTCCATTTCCAACGGGCAATCCAACTTGACGACTGCAGTAGCACCAGCACCAGCGCGACAAGTAAGAAAAAGCAGGAAAAGAAAAACAAAAAGTATGCACTTGTCAGCGTGCCACTGACGGAATGCCACTAACAGACGCCCACGCGGAGAAAGATGAGACGAACTAGGACAAATCATAAAACATTATCCCATCCGGCACCAGAGAGCATCATAATAATCAGCATCATGGTTGATGACGATCGATCTGACCGAGGAGACATTTCCACCTCCACTACACTACATTCCATCTGCTCTCGTCTCTCTCTCTCTCTCGACCACGGATCAGAACGAGAGGTATCTCCCGGGAAAACGCCAATAAAACGCCACCACCTTCTTCTGATCACGTTTTATTGCGTCAAAAAAGTGGTCATCGAGCCGTCTCGCCATGGTAGCCGGTCCGGTGCGCAGTGCGTCAGCTTTAACGGTTCGCACCAGGCTGGTATGAAGCTCGTCGTTCGGCCACTACCAGCATACCATTCGAAGGGTACGCCATTCTATCAATTGAATTGCAGGATTGCTAGTGCTAGTAATCGATTCCCTCTAATCTTTTAACGCCATCGAAATGGTTGTAACCGGTGCTTTCGCTCGATCACCCTTTACTTTTCCCAGTTTTTCCATTTTTCGCATGACCGTTTCGGAGAATCGACAGTTTAAATTTCGTATCTAATGGTTTGCCTCCCCACTCCCCCATGGTCGTGAAGCAGAAAATAAAGCAATGAATACTCAGTATCGTTGCAATCGACAGTTTTGGTTTTCACAGTTTTCGGAAAGTAATCCCATCAACAAGTGAGAAGTAATTTGTTTATGCAAAACATAATTTGAGCCATCATTCAAGCGCTGCTGGCATCGAGAGGTAACTTCCGTTCGACCGAAATGTGTGTAAATTAGTGCCATTCTCTACCACTACCGAAAGGCGTCATAATTCCACGCTACTGGTTCCTCTTCGCTTCTAATGAAAGCTGTTGGCACCGAAATACGCTTCTGTTGCTGCTGCTGCTGCTGTTGCTGCTGCTGCTAATGAGGGGCTGACTGGGTAGTGGAGGTCGAAGTGGAAATGGATACTTGTAACCCTCGCATCAGGCTCCGAAATACCCACGCACGTACGCACGCACACACACATTCACGAAGCGTAAACACGCCTTTCGATCGTTTGTGAAATGATGTGTCAATTTCAAGTACGTGACTCAATTTTATCGCACGCAACGCACTCTCTCTCTCTCTCTCCACCACCAACGCCTATTTTCAGGACCTTTTTTGGGGGAGGGCGACGAAGCGAAGAAATTTCAGCAGACCTGAACCTACCTCCTGCTTCTGCTCTGTAGCCTCAGGGGAGTTAAATTAACCTTAAATCCCGGCACACCGGTGATGGAGCCGCCAACGCACCGCCAGCTCCCGTTGGTAATTATGTTTCTCAGAGTTCACGCCCTCGCGTTCACAGCAGCGTGTAAATTATGATTCCCGTTTTCCGCGTTTTCTTCTCATGGTTGGTTACAGGTTCCCATCGTTTTGTGTATAGTGACGCTTGTAAGCTTTCCCACCGCTTTTATCCCGCTAAGTAACGTTTCTCAAAACATTTTAACACCACCAAAGGCCGGATCAGTGGCAGAGTACCCTGCTTCCGGAATGGATTGGAGAGGGAGGGAGCCCAAAAATTATCACCAAACCACCTTGCGGCTACCGGAACTGGTGTCTCAGCCTACGGGCAATAGTTACAAGTCACCGTACCATCCGCTTCCTGAATCTTTTACCCCCTGATGCAGTAGGCTGCGCCCCAGCCTTCTACGTTCTGGTTTCATCCCAGCACCATCACCAAGGGAGCGAGATCGTCGTTTGAGACGAACAGTAGAGCGCATCATTAAATATGGACCGAAAGCCGGAAGAATAATTACGATATGATTACAATTTACATAAATTATGAGCACACGTTTCGGGATGGGAGGCTGGGCAGGACACACCACTTCACTCCAAAGACGTGAGTCGTTCATCGCCGTGCGCCGAAAGTGGTTAAGCTTCAATTGTTTCTCGAAAGTGCCAGGCAGTGGGGTGGAAAGGGTGCGAGTGAGCGGTGGCTGCGGATGGTTAGCATTATGGTAACTTGTGCCAAGAGTTTGTGGCTAGCGGTTTTTCGACTTCGGCTCACTCGCACACGCACGCACACGCCTCGCTTCGTGTTTCTCTCCGTGGTGGTCGCTTTATGGTGGTTGCTCCGTACTTCGTCTCATCTCAAGGAGATGAAACTCGAGTGAATGCGGATGGAACGATAGTTGCGCACCGCGTCCAGACCATCAGAAGCCAGTCCATTAGCGAGAGCGATCGTCAGCGTGTTTTCTCATGGCGTGGTGGAGGTGGAATGGGTAACTGCTCACATTCATAACACAAACACACGCACGGTTGTGGTCGTGTAGGCTTCTTAACGCTCGACATTAGAGTGATTGCCGACGACGATGACGACGACGACGACGACGATGAGAAGGAGAAAATGTCTATCGTGGCCGAAAAACGGGAAAAAGGAAAGCTGCTACACCACACCGCGGATCTGAAATGAAGATGAACGTTATCTTGTGCTTTCCGCAAGTTTACCCGCAAAAGTCAACCGATTCTGACAATCGTAAGGTTCACCGTTTCCCCATTGTGGAAACCACGTCGCCACCGCCAGCACCTTCAGATATGATTTGCCTTCTCACTGCAGACCCACCTCCGGTTGGTGATCAGAAGGATGGAGCATGTAGCAAGTGATACTAAAACAGATAAACATATCTCACCCCGTGTTGCGTTCCGTGTGTTGGGAATGCTAGCAGCTGAAAACATTCCCCCGAAAACAGGTTGCCAGGTTGGAAGAGTAAACTTTTGAACCGAAAAGCCAGTTGCCGGGCCGGAACACGGTTTAAATCAACACTTTAAGGGTGAAGCGCGAAGTTTTGTACGGGTCACAAATAACCCGGGAACGCGTTTGTTTGCACGCACGTTTGTGTGTGTGTGTCTGTGGCCGTGAAGTACCGTCGTGAGCATGAGCTCAAACATCTAAGTTTCTGATTGTGTGTGCTAGCCAGTCAGGTTCAGCCAGTTGGCCGCCGTCGCCGGCTACGTCATCGTCAGTAGGTTAGGCTAGGGCGTTGTGTACCAAGAGTTGGCCTGCCACCCACAGGTACCACAGGCTACTGATCTTCAGATAGTCTCATGAGACCTCATGAGACATTAAACCAACATCGCTAGCGCATAAAGATCAAAGTGAGTGAACGCGAGGTTCAGCGCCCAGGAAAGGGGTTTACAAACTCGGTTCAAAAACAGTAAATATGGTGCTTGTGTTTGTGTGTGTGTGAGTGTATTTTGTTTATAATTCTAAATTAACTTACCTAATTACTTGACTTTGAGGTAGAAAAAAAACCATTACCTGCCGCTTGCATTTCCAGCTACCATGCGCCTCCATTCTCAACGTTACCAGGCGCCTCCATTTCATACTCCGCGCAAAGTTTCTAGCTTTTACCTTCACTTTTTCTTCAGCATGACTCCCAGGGTAGGGCGAGTGCTTGTTACTCTCCTGTGCTATTGCAAGAGCCAGCAAAAAACATAAAATTCATTGATGAAGGTTGTCATTCATTTCGTGTTTTGTTGTGTAACTGTTAACCCTTGCTGGCGTCCCCGGGGATAGACCACACGTGTCCCAAAAGAAACCAATAAACGAAAACACGGGTCAGAAGGGTCAGAAGGGCTCTGCACAATAAAACATTTCGATGAATGCTGGTGCACATGTGTCAAAGGGGGAATAGAGTACATCAGTTGCTGCAGCTCGGACAACATGTTGGAAACATTTGATCCAACATGGCCCATTTTTTTGGGAGTAGTGTACTGCAACAACAACACCAAATGGAAAAGATTCCAACAAACTGTACCAGGTACTAACTGTCGCAGCGTGTATTTAAGCCAGACAACGCCACCGATACACGCCGGTGTAAGTTGTCGATCATAATTTTCGTAGTGAACGTAAAAAAATACTCACACATTCACACACATGGAACGGCACACAGGTGAAAAGGATTCTCGAAAGGAGTGACTGCATCAGCGAGTGTTGCTTTGTGGTCATCTAAAGTAAGTTGCTCACACTCGCACCACTGCAATAAGCGCTCCTTTTACCCGAAGTGGAAGGAAGGTTAGAACGATCTCCACCGAGAACCAACGGCGCAGAAACGGCACGTGAACTCTGATGGGTCGGCCAGCGTATCGAGCGGACTTGTTGAAGAGCCATTCCAGTTAAACAACACATACAAACGTGCCAGCTTCGTACCAGTCTGCGCCAGGAAACAAGGGGGACGGAGGTGAGTATGTCAACGCATCCGAAGCAACTCGGCAGCGCGAACCGGAAACGAACCGAAAGGACAGAATGTTTTCTTTCTATCGTGACGCTTACGATGACGATGTTGATGATGATGATGATGTTGGTGATGACGACGATGATGTAGGTCTCGGTTCGTTGCCTCTTCACTAGACGCCGCCGTCGGTCGGAGGGTGAGGAAATGCTCCAAAAAGTCAACCATGCCCTCAATCATGAGCCTACGGATGGGGACGCGAACGAGTGTTGATAGGAATCGTGCGGACAGCATCATTTCCTCCGTGTTCTCTCACCTGCGAACTCACCTCCACGATGGCCCAGGTAGTAGCTCCCATTCCTCGCCACCCCTGAAAGGCCAAAGCGAAAGCTTTCTATTTTTATTCGCGCCACAATTGCTCGCGCTCATGCCGTTCTGCTGGTCTGCTGCTAGGGGCACCCTTCCATCCTGCTCACACCTCGTACATTTCCGGATGTGCTCGTTATATTTCATTCGCTTTGCTTTCCTCCCCATTCCCCTCTCCCTGTTTTTTTTGCTGCGCTCGATTCACACGATGGAAGTTGGTGGCTCCCAACAGCATCATCATCACCGTCATCGTCGTCATCGCCGTCATCGTCATAACCATTAATGATGGGGGTCTGTAGTTGTTTTTTCTCTTATCTTCATTTCTAATGCCACAAACCAACCGAGAAGCAACAGCTGACAGGGATGATTGGAGAGTGAGCGCGTTCTCACGACGTGTCTGTTACTCTCGTGAGTTACAGCGCGTTCTCACTGTGCTGCTGCTCTTGCTCTCAGGATATCTATTCCAGAGAAAATCGACGAAACGCAGTAACCTGCGGTGAAAGCTCATGCTGGGAGCTCATCTAAAAATCGAGCGCTTTCAAACAAACATCGAATGTTCCGTGGATTGAAGGCGCGCGCACTGGTGAGATATTGTTCCTCACCAGAAACCACCGGTCTCAAGGTTTGTAGGTCAAGGTAACGGTTCAACATTTCTAGGAACGTCTAAATTCCCCCAAGACAATGACCCAGCTAGGGGGAAGGGCAATGAAGTCCGTTCCACGAATCGAATCGACTGGTATTGCGCCATAAGTTTCACCAGCTTCCAGGAGCTACCAGGACGCGTAACGCACAAAGGTTTGAAAATTATTTTTCTCTTCCATTTTTCGACATCATAAATCGTTCTATATTACCATGAAAGCAACATACTGCGCTAACAACATTGACTCACAATATTCTACCGCGTTACGGGTTTTTCATGTTTTACTACAAGATGGGCGCATCGCGTGGCTACAAAATGTAGCGCACCCGCGCGGGGCGCACGGGGCTAGTTAATTTATGTATCTAAATCACGTGCACGGGCTGGAAATAATTGAAGCGTGTGGCACGGCATCACGCAGCATACGCATGCCATCACTTTCAGCATGTGCTGCTGAAACATTTATCATGCTCGTGCCCATAAAAAAGGGTAGTGGGGGGGAGTCTGACCATTGGTGACGACCGTACCGCCGTCGCGCCGGCTCTTAAAGATTCACTTTACCTGTATCAATACGCGTCGGTGGAGGGGGCTCAATGGGACACCGATTTCGACAGATAAAATCATTAGTCCAGTGTGTGTGTCTGTCTTTGTTCAAACAGAGGCCACCGGCTGGGGGCTTCGCCGTCGTGATTTGTGATCCAATGGTGGACCGATTGCATCGCATGAATATTGTAGCTCATCATTCTTAATGGGGCGCACGTGTGGCCACCCACCAGCGGGGAGGAAATGCTCTTCTAATAAAGGTCGGCCAGGTGATAAATGTCATTTGGACGTGCTGTTTCGATTCCCTGATTAGTGGCATCGATAATCGAAACATGGTACAATTTCTGGTACACTCAAACGATGTGGCGAATAGATAAACGAAACTATGTTATCCCTTTTTTCTTTTTTTCTTGTACTTCCTGAAACCTAAATTCGCCTAACCGATACCGAGCTTCTCCCCAGACCGGGCTGGTAGGCTCCGTTGAATCGCACTCACGCCAATCGTTTGCGCGAGTGGCCGTACCTTCCATACACGCTCATACATATTTGATGAAAGCAATCAAACCATTCCAACAATGGCCGGCAGCTATTTACTTTCACTTTACCTTACTAACTCGGCGTTCTGTTTGGGTTTGGTTTATTGGCTATGCGGTAGCCGCGCCCCTTCTAAGCACGCCAATCGGCCATTGGCAACGAGAATGGGTCTTTTTATGATTTAGGAATGATGTTTGGAGCCCGTCCCAAAGCTGTTTGATATCCGCTTACTCGACGCACCGAGTACACCTCGGCTTTAATGAATTCGGGATAATCATTTTATTGAGGAGAATGGAAGAGAAAAAGAGAGAGAGGAACAGCCGTGCCCAATTCGCATCGGCAGTAAATCAACCGTGAAAATGGTTACATTTCATGGACAACTACCTTACTTCTCCGTAAACGTAATTAGTGCGGTCAACGGGTATGAATGGCAACGCCACACACCGCGCTGCCCATCACCAGCGACTTCCAGCGATCTGGCCGCGGGCAAATGGAATGTAAAATCGATGGATTCGCGAATCGTCTCGCTCAGTCAGGTCAATCGGAGCCGCATTTCAATTACCGTAGAACCGTTGAACCCAAAGGTCCGGGAAGAGAAAGAAAGGGGATTTCGCCGTTTTTTTAAAAAGATTTTTTGGCACCAGCATTTCCCGGTACCCTTGGCGAGCTACCGGAAATGATCTTCGCTTCTGCTTTACCCATTCCAGGGCCGCTTGTTGCGCAGCAAAGGCGGAAATGAAATTAGCGCTTCTCTATGGTCTCGCGGACTCTAAGTGCTTTCTTCACGCTCACGCAGACCAAACGTGGTGGTGTACCTTTCCGGGGGGACCGGGGGAACCGCTATTCGAATGCTGATTTCGTCCGTCGTGTTGTTGTGTTTTCGTTTTTATGGGCGGGCCGAAGATGTTTGCTTCTCCTTTTGAAGCCGTAACTTCGTTAAAATCCTTCACAAACCTAATTTATTAGCGAACTTAGCACGAGAGAGAAAGGAAAGGAGATAGAAGGAGGGAAAGAGACCCATTTCAGGAACGATCCGTCCACATTGAGGCATAGTAGATGCGGTACTGAAAGCCGGCTCCGTAACGTTGTAGCGATTGTTGAATCGCATTTTTTTTCTTTTGCTGTTATTCCGTATTCATGCCGTTGTTTGAGTTTTCCGGAAGGCAGTGGAAAATTCTGGCCGCTTCTCTGAATTTCACATCTCCTTCGCCGGATGCTGCTACCCATCCTTATCATTGTTATGTAGCGGGGAATGGCGTTGCGAGTCACAAAGGCTCGTCCGTCCAGGAATCAAACCGTATCTCAAATGAGAGGATTTACGAATCCGAAAATCCTCGGCTCTTCGTTTGGGTTCTTTTGCTTTCCACACAGTGGCACCCCCAGTTCTAGTGAGGGTAAGAATCTACAAAGAATTTAAAGGAATGGAATTCGGAAGAAGGCTAGACCATTCCGTCTGACAGTGAAGCTCTTGAGCGTGCCGATTTACTAATGGATCTGCTGGTGATGGCTGTTTATTAAAGGAAAGCGAAATCAATGATGTCCTAGAAATACATTCAGCAATAGCAGGCCAATAATCCAACACGTCAAATTTCATTTAGTGTGGAACAGTATCTTGTAGACATAGCGCGCTCTTTCGGAACTAGAGGATGTATACTTGGAGAGAAGTTATTTAACAAGAGTATTTTAAAAATTTAATCACTATCATTCACCCATTCTTTATTTCAGAAAAATACCCCATCGAAAAACTGAAATCAACACTCCACAAGTAACTGTTCAATTGCAATGACCGCGAACGTGAGAACGCTAAAGAGTATCGTGATTGCTCTCAACGCCCGAAGCCCTAGTTATTTAAAAATACGTTCCAAAACAAACAAAAACATTAAATTCGATTCCTTCTCGGTTTCAGTTTTCATTATTTTCGTCTCGGCGCCCTAGATTATCGAATCTCCCTGTCCCCTCCCCTTCTCGGCCAACCAACCAATGCTTCGTCTGTCTGTCAAGAGCGTGATCGTGAACCAACCAAAAAAGGAATCCAACCTCGGAAATGGGTGAACGAAAATCCCCAACATAATTGGCTGTTGTTCCGGCCAATTTGTGAGATTCGCCAGCACAGGCAACCGGCAACCAAACCAATGCGCCGTGTGAGGAGAGGGCGAAGAGCTGCTGAAAGAAACCCTGGAGCTCTTCTTATTTTCCTCAGTATGACAGCACCGTCATCGGCGGCTTTCCGTTCACTAATGCGGTTCCCCTTGGGCTGGCTGAATCGCCGAACGGAGATCGAAACGGTCCTGGCAGCCACACGTAAGCCAACAATCGCGTTACAGTTTTCCTTCATTTTATTTTCGAACACGTACACACCGCTCGGTGCTGGAGCTCTGCGTTTGCCAAGAGCCAAAGGGATCGTCTCGATTGTTGCATTACGATGCACCCGCCCGAAGGTTGGAACGTGCCTGCCACGCTTTACCGGCAGCAAACCCAGCCCCAGTTTATTGCACTGCAACCTATTTACGGGCAGCAGAAAACTAATTTACTTCGATGTCTTCCATTCCCTTGCGTCTTCGCCGATGGATGGATCAATCGATTGCACTGCGATGGAAGGCGCTGCTCCGAATTCCCGGGCGATATGCCTCCGGTTTGTTCATGGCATCGAATTGCAGTGGGAAATCATTATCATCAGGATGTAATCGGGCTCCTTTTCAGGGGAAGCAATCACCTGAGTTGGCGGTGGACGAGGCACTAGGCGCGTCTGATGCCTCTGATTTGCACTGATTGTAGAGCGAGTAGACGGACACGGATTACGGTTACGCTTTGGTACCACGTTCCATGGATGCCCTTTGGTTGCTGGTCCATTTGTTGTGTCCTTTTTTGTATCGCGCCATCGACGACGTTTTATCGTTCGCTCGATTCTCCTTTCCACCTGGTGTTTTAATGTGATTAAATAAGAGATCCTTTCCCGGTGGGGCTGAAGCTTTCCGCTGACCGGAACATGGATAGGAAGCAATGCGCGTGCTAGTGCTTGGATCGGCACTGAATTAAAAATAAACGAGCTTCATTTTAAAGGGGCGAAGAAGCATCAGCAGTGAAAAGGCAATCTTCAACCGCGATCCGTTATCCGCTGGGAATGGCTACCCCTAGCAACACCGGTAAGGTGCGGGCAAATGGACTCAATTAGTTCGTCCGCAATTAAGGGCTTGGCTCGCACCTAGCGACGGTAGCGACTGGTTGGTGTGGATTTTCTCAGATAGCCGACTTTGACGTTGTTGAGATATAATTAACAGCATGTCTGTTGCATCCATTCTTTGCAGATGGACCGGAAAGAAGGGAAGGGGTACACTGATGGTACACTACACTTTAAGCAAATAAAAGCAGACCATTTAAAAACTAATGGATCGATTGAAGCACCCAAATGCAAGTAATTGTGCAACTCTTTCTAGCAGTTGTAGTACATGTTCCCCTCCAAATCCCTTCACAATGTTCCGGAAAAGATGTAACTTGGGTGAAATCATGAAACTTTTTATTTTATGGTCACTCCATACCACCGCTAGCCAATCGCCTGCATCACTATCCAGCGTGCGAGAGCTCGGCGAATAAGGTCACAGAACTTTAAAGTTCATAAATGATCTTTTTTATGTCCGCCGAAAAGGACGATTGCAACGAAAAGAACTGACCTTCACGATTCGTGGATGCTGTTGGGTTCAGTCCAGCCGTTAAGCATGAAATCCTTTTTTACAATGTCGTGGAAAGATGAGAGCGATCAAATGGTGGCGAGAGTAGTAATGGAATGTGGGTTAACGAACCACGGGATGGTATAAAGTTGTAGTTTATGAGGTTAGTTACTTGATTTGCTGTTTCAACAGCTTGGCGATCGCAGGCGAAGACGGTGAAAGCCATCTCATTTGATGGATCATCATCCATCTTATGATCAATGGAAATGTATGTTTAGTTGGATATCGTTTATGTTGAGTTTTTATAGGATAAAGCTGCCAGTATCGGAAGTGATATATACTGTTAGTCTTATTTGCAGTACTTTGAACCTAATGCAAAGATCGTCCTGTCGCGCGCGTCATCTTGACAGAGAAATACAAGATTTGCGCGATAACGGAAAACCAAGTGAGTCGTTTGCTGGGTTATGAGGACATTCCCCAGGTTCGTACATTAGTATTCCACCCATAAAATAAAACACATCATACACCTGTTTCAGTTTATTAAACACCCTTTATTGTATGTGTGTCCCCCGTAAAAAAATAGATATAATATACGTAAAATGTACTTAAATTGCCTAGCAAAAAGTACGTTAAACTTAATATTGCAGCAAAACTAACAAAGCTCACTCCCCACCAGTGAGGAACGTTTGTGATGACGCATGCATGAGATTTTCACTCTCCAATCTTTTGGTTCGTTGTCTTTTCTAATTTGTAAACTGCATAGGTAGGTATGGTCTCTTTTTTTTAAACGCCCAAGGTGGCGTCACCGCGGCAGGAACCACTACTTTGGTGCATCGTCCTCGATGAGCTTCGAGTGAACATCCATCATGCCCTGCGGAGAAGCAGAAGATCAAAGCGAGTTATTATCGAACTTCACAGCCGTTGCCGTCGTCGCTGTTGTCCTCCAACACGTCAACAGTTTCACTTTACTGCATCGAGCAATCGGGTTACCAGTCGAAACAGTTTGCTGCTCTGCGCCACCGGGCGTGACAAGGGCTTTGAGAGAATCAGAAAATGACCTAATCGAACCGAAGGGAAACACATGCATCGGAACGGGGTTGAAATCAATTGGGAATGGCTGCCTCTTCGAACCCGTCGGTGGCCAGTTTGTAGCAATCCTATGCATACAACGTTGTGTTTCGGATATTTTGACGATGGCGAATGCAAAAAGATGAAAGAAAACAAAAAACGGAAAATGAAAACAAAGGGAAATGCTTGAAATTGAAAAAAACATTGCATAGTGCCATAAGACGAGTTCTCGTCGCGTTTTTGTTTTTGGGAAGCCATCCAAACCAAAACTAGTGGATTAGCACAGAGGTTTTAACACCACGAAAAATGTAATGAAAATTTGATTGAGAAA
>NC_064874.1:80788556-80803556 GCF_943734745.1 Anopheles darlingi | reverse complement strand
CAGTCCATTCACCGGCACGGGTTTGGTGGGCCATTGGCACTACGGAGAAAGAAGAAAGTAAACGTTTTATCATTCCCGTGAATTGAACGCGCTCACCAGATAGTTACCTTCAAGAGTACCACGTAGTACAGCACGAACTCATTGAACACTATCAACGACAGCACGCTGAGAAACAGCCGGAACAGCAGCGTTTTTAGCTTCATCGCGAAACCTTATCAGGGGACATTTAACGACGAATAGTTTCACTTTCTCTTCACATTTCCGGCCGATTTTGCGCAATTTTGTTTTAGAATCCGGAATCGATTATATTTTGTAAACAAACCGAGGATGAACTGAAAAGTCACTTGAAGCAGCTACTAGGCGAACAGCGACATATTCGCAAAAGCGGAACAAATAGGTTCTCATCTATTTTGTCATAATATTCATACATTCCAAAGTTTTTAGGAATTGCGACTTTTTAAAGTAACTTTACCGGGTGAAATGAAACGTATGAAACAGCAGTTTGATTTTGCCGAAACTGTGCTACTCGTTGCTGTTCGTGTAGCAGCAGCCTCAGTACTGTCAAAACTGACAATTTGCTGCATGGGTGTTCTTCTTCTTCGCACTTGTGGTTCTTGTTGTTTTCTTCGTTGTTTCGAACGGTGCGACCAGAACGGAGGTGGATTTTTCGCGCTGAGAACGAAAAGAATCCTTTTCTTTTTGTTCCGGTAGTGTAGCGCAGGTTTTTCTGTTCGCTAAAGTGCGTACCCCTTTTCCTACCGCCGTCCCTTTCAGTGCCGTTTCTACAACGCCAAACCCCACTCCTCTTTTACGTTCCTCAGGTGGTGGGTGGTTCGTCGTCGTCGAGAGTTAACTCTTTCGCCGAGCGTCCGTGTGATTCACCGAGCAGCGGAAAACACCAACAGCACCACAATGAAAATCTGGACATCCGAGCACGTCTTCAAGTAAGTGAACTCGCCAACCTGCATGCGTGAAAAGTGTGCGGCGATTGCTCTCGGCTGTTGCTAGGCGTTCCGCAGTCGTGGTGTTATGTAAAAGCCGTGAGACGTCTTCATTCTTTTTTTCTTGGGAACGCACCGCGTCCCGCGTGTTTCTGGAAGTTTCTTGCGTTTCTCCACTCGCCTGCATGGACACGCTCGAAGATTCCTTCTTTGTGCATCGCGCTCAACATCATAATTATGCAAAAGGCATGCTACCTGTGCTGGGCAGTGTGGACACGCTGGCTAGAGTAAAATTGGACTTTGTTACGAAATTGGACGAACAAATGATCGTCCCCCCTCCACTGCGTTTCGCTTGCACACGCGGTGCTACGGGGATGGTTAGCAACCGAACATCGTCGTCGATGCTGACCAGCTGGTCGTGCGCGTGGATGGGTTTTGCTCTGCCGCGATCCGCTCGAGAAGGGATGAAGGTCGTTGGCGACGTAGGGTGGTGGGGGGAGTAGGTCAGTAAAGACAGCTGGGAAGCGCCAAGCACTTCCGTTACTTGCCTGGCACGCTGTCAATGCGGCACCGACGGTACCAAGTTAGCCTTGACTTTCTCCACCGTGCGCGCTCAAGGTAACACACGCTGCGGGACCAATGACTCCTGCGTTCCAAGTTCGATGAAGCGATGCACGGCGATGCAGCTACACCAGCATCACCTGCCATGTGATTTGCCCCACGTGCGGAATAATGTTTTATAAATAATGAGCAATTGTTAACCGTATCCCTTTTTCCCTCCTTCGATTACAGCCATCCGTGGGAAACCGTAGCGCAGGCGGCCTGGCGCAAGTATCCCAATCCCATCAACACAGCCGTCATCGGTACCGACGTCGTCGAGCGAAGGGTCGTCGATGGTGTCCTTCACACGCACCGCTTGGTTAGCTCCAAATGGTACTTCCCACAGTGGGCACAGAAGGTAAGGGATACTACATGGAGGAACCGGAACACACACTACAGTCCAGTGTACTGATTTACTATTCCTGTCGTTCCCACGGCTGGCAAGGGGTGTGGTACAAATTAATTCTATTTTAATTTTGTCAAATGGCCTAGTATCGATATTAATGGACCATCGATTGTCGATTGATAGTATCCTGTTAGAAAATTCAAATACGCTTCAGTTCCACCGGAACGAAACTTTGTCGAAAGTGAACATCCTGCTGCTCCTTGCCAACAAATTAAGCTTCCATCCACACGCTCGCTAAGACCCTCAAAAATGGTTTAAATATATACACTGCGCATAAATGGACCGCTTCTCCGCCGCGCTCGTTTGTGTTGGTTAAGCATTCCACTGCAGACCACAACCAAATGAGCCAAAGCGGAGAAACGCGGGGACTCTAAATTTGTCACGGTACCACGAGGGAAGGAATAGTAGCGCGCGGTATCGGCGTCATGAGCAGCGAACACACGCGCGTCATCGACTCACATGTTGCCACCGGGAATCTACAGCGCATCTCTCAGTTGAGCGACACGCGCGCCCAGGCAGTCGGCTCTACTTTCACTCTCGGCACGTCTTTAATGTACAATGTCCTGCTCGAGAGAGGCCTCAGGTAGTAGGACTGTTTCTTACAATGAACCAGCAGTTGTCTATGACCAAATTTGTAAAAGCCTTGCAATGCGATGGCCGCTCACAGCTTCGTGGTTCAGTGCATTCGAGGCTCCGAGTGCACGTGACGAGTGCATGCATGCGGTCGAACGACGGAGCACTGCAGCTCGTGCAGTGGCTTTGGCATGTGCGGCGAGCAGAAAATAGAGACGCGCTAAAACGTCTCGTGTCTGGTCGCCGGAAAGCGTTGGTCAATTTGTGATGCTTCAAAGTCAATTTGTGAGTTTTCGGTTGCCAAATAGTTCCATGCAACTATACTTTTTTTTCCTTTTATATTCGTATCTGTGCCATTGATTAGCAAATAAAACGACAGGGGCATGTTGGAATGCAATTCACACCTCTATGCCATGATGCCAATTGCGTATCAGCAGTTAACAACAGCAGAGCGGAGAAGCGTGATGGAACAATTTTGCGGATGCGTCACAAGTTCCGCGATAAGATACGCGCGCCGAACGCGCCGACATCGATGAACTTTGGAGCTTCCTTCGGCTAATTCGAAGCTTTCGCGAATAAACGTTATCAATGGGGAATATATAATCCTCCATGGGCACGAGCCGGGATCAAGATCAAGATACTTTCATGTACCATCACAGAGGTCTGACTCGGTTTAGTAGCGAGCATTTTTCCTTCTGCGTTACCGGCATCCTTCCAGCACCTTTTTCCGTTCCACAAATAACCGGCTCAGCTGTCAAGCCGTAATACCTTTGCTACGGGACGAAATGAAAATTGAAAAGAGCATTGTTCTAGAATACCAACCAGACCCTCGAACGGGGTGTAGAGTTGTGTCTACGTCATCTAGCGCCTGAGCTTTGTTTACTTTACTCGTACTGATCGACGCTCTTGGACAAGAAGGTCACGTGCCGCATCAAAGCCGCATGGAGCGTTGCAGTAAAATAAAATAAAAGATACGGCACAACTCGAAGAGTGTGTGTTTTATCATGATGTTGCTAATAAAATGGAGAGAACTGTGTTTACCTTTCACACGGAATGAATAATTGAATTGACCGTACGCCATGTGTGTATTACTGTTTATCAGAAATGGATCACATTTCTGAGTATCTTCTATTTCTAAAGGTGTGAGCTTGTTCTTTGAATTTTGCTAAGTTTGCTATCAAAAGGTTTGCAATCGAAATAAGTACGTTCTATTCTACAAATAAATGCATTTTTTTCGTGAAAAGACATCATAGCAAGCCTCCATCATGCGGCTCCATCACACAGCCTGCTGTGCCAGTTTATGCGTTTATACATGCATTTTCTTCAAGCACAAATATACGCAGATCAGTAATTATCAACGGTTTCAAGTTTTGGAACAAATAAGAAGCCTCTTTTGATTGCTTGCTGTCGAGAGGTATTTTGAAGATTTTAACGATTTGTTCTCTACACATTTCGATTTTTCAAGTACATGGTTTATAACGGTTAAAACAGCGCTTTTCCATTCGTAGACTTCCATTTATGGGCAGTTCACTAAAGTCTAATTGCGTTCACGTGCTAGTATAATGCAAAGTATCACGATTTGATATCCTCTTTCTCTCTTTCTCTTCCGCTTACAGCTAATTGGTTCGCCAAACGTTTGCTACGCCAGTGAAAAGTCAACCGTCGATCCACAGCAACGGTTAATGACGCTGAAAACGATCAACCTCACCTTTGGCAGCTTCCTTTCAGTGTACGAAACGCTCAGCTACGTTCCACACCCGACCGATCCGGCCAAGACGCTGCTGAAGCAGGAGGCAACGGTACAGGTCGAAGGTGTACCGCTGAACCGCTACATGGAGGACGTGTTAACGAAAAACATTAGCACCAACGCCGGCAAGGGTCGCCAGGGGCTGGAGTGGGTGATAGGCAAACTGAATGCTGAGGTAACGTGATAACCGTCTAATGTAGCGCAACCGTTGTTAATGTGCCTTTCTCCATGCGTCGTCTATTTTTTGCAGATGAAAGAATTGGCCAACAGTGCGGCAACCAGCACGAACGAAATCTTGACGCAAACGAAGAAATCGCTCGACGACATCACCGATCAAGCGCGCAAGAGCATGGACGAGCTCAGTGCGACGGCACAGAAGATCCACATATAGTAACAAACGATGCGCGGCGGCTGCAGCAACGTCAGCACCCAGGCCCAACCCTGGAGTTGGGACCGGTGAAGAGGGATCAGGGAAGGGACCACCGGAAGTTGCTGGCAGCAGCAGGAGCACCAACAGTTCCTTTCCGGCTGCCTCGTACTCACAAGCTGCTCCGTGGATTAAAGTGGGTCCCGCTACTAAACACACCAGGCAGGGCAAAAGCCAGGATGATGCGTCTAGTGATGCCACATCCACCGGAGGAAGTTAGCGTTCCGAGAGAAATGGCGACAGACTGTCGTCACAGCTTTTGAGTGCAGTTAGTACGCAGTTCATCTGCAGCACGCTCTGCGGACATTACCATCAAGAATTTCCCCAATCTGGCCTTAACCTCTTGTTCGCCGCAAAGTATTGCTTAAGCTTTGATTCTCTCTCTCCCTCACTCCCTCTCTTAATTTCCATTTCTTACCGTTTCCTCTAGTTCTCTTTACGCTCTCTGTTTTTCCTGCCCTTCCTTCAAAAGCTTGTCCCTCCAGTATGCCATTCATTTGACTAAGTAATTTATGCGCGAAACGCTCTGGTGTGTTCCGGGGAAGATGGTCTGTAACGCCAAACTTTGTCCTAGATTAACGAAGTACGCGAGAAGATAACCAAAAACCAGAGATGAATGATAGTGAAAAGTTATAAACGATAGGGTAAATAAATGAATGCGCGCAGGTCGCTGGAGAAGAGAACGAACACGATGTGTTGGAAATACGGGGAACGACGAGGCTGTAAATATATCTATCTACCGGCTGGCTATTATCTATTATCAATCAGAGTAAGACAGTCATCAATTCATTTGTATTAGTAGCACTAGTTGTGATCTACCAGGTGAGACCCCGCAGACGTAGACGTTAAAGTGAACTTGTGTCGAAGAGCTATTGTTTTTATACAGAAACGAGCGAGGAATAGGGAAAAAAGAGGCAGAGGGAGAGAGAGAGAAATGGATGGACAGAAGGATGACGGCCTGTTTTCCATCAGCTACCCGAGACAGTAGAAATTCTAAGTTACAATTAATTAGGTTTTTTTTTCAAATTTCTTCATTATTAAAACGCAAGAGAGAGTGGCAAATCCCGCTTCATAGAACAATTAAACTGAAAGTGGTTTCCTTTTCTTTCTTGCGGGAGTAGGTCCCTTATTATCCGAATGCGGCTTACCATGTAACAATTTTCCCCGTTTTTGCAGTTCCGATTCAATTGCACGATAGTTTCGACGAAAAGCATAAAAAAGAATTAACATCAGCAATACGATCGATTGATCGATCGTCAAGTACCTTGAAAGCAGAAAAAGAGAAATTCACCATTACAGTAAAAACAACAGCACATAAATGAAGGGCTTTGTTGGTCCTTTAATTCCAATATAAGAGACAATTGATAGGGTTTGTACAAAACACGGAACACCTAGATCGTATGCTTTGAAAACAGATGCTACCGGTACGGCATCAGTTAGAACTGCTCACGGTTGTAGTGTAGGACGAGTTTTGGTGACTACTTTAGGTTTGCTCGTAAAGTTTGTTGATTCAATCAAACGTATCGTACGTACGCTCTGGGTTACATAAAATGACGGAAGAAAAGAAGCAACCGGATCATCATAATCGCCTCTAAGGCAAATGCACCATTATCGATCGCATACGCATTATTAGCAGGTCCGAGTTTGGCAATTATGGACGGGAAATCACAAAACGCGGATGTTATGAGTGTATAATAAAGCAGACAAAAGCCATCATACATTCCGAACGCATGGACAACAATGACTATGGAAAGAAATGGAATGGTGCTAGATGATCGAGTCATCTCTTCTCCTCGTGGGTTTGCAAAGAAAACGCAAGACTAGATAAAAATTATTTTATTTTTTCATCATATATTTACAAATCATCATTCTTCGGGTTTGGTTTGTTGGTTTTTGTTTTTGCTTTTTTTGGTTTACTTTTTTCAAGTTTTGTTTTTCTTTAAGTTTTTAATATTTGTTTAAATTTAATTTAAATGTGGCAACAATAAAGAATTAATCAATATTTTTGGTTTGCTTCCGCATTTTTTTTCTTCCCCCTTCTCACCCTTTCGGTTTCACTTATTTTCTCCTTTTCCCTCTACCTTTTTTCACTGTTTAGCTTTCTCTCTGCACATATCATTTATATTATGTGGTAAGGTGTACGTGAGGCAAGAGAGGACACGGGGGCTTTTGTGTTTTCGTTTTCCATTTACCATCTTTTCCTTGTCACTTCCACGCTACCGCCGCATGTAGTCGAAGTGATTTTCCGTAGCACCACCCCACAAGAGGGGAGGGTGAGAGTTGCATAGCTTAGAATGGCGATGTTAGAGTGGGAGGTGTGTATGTGTGTAGTATGTACGTGTCCGACTCTGTGTATGGATAAGCGTTTGCATACTATCTGCTTCCCGACTTTGGGATACTGATCCCCTCTTTATGCTCGGATTGAAATCTGCTTCTTTAAGGACTAACTATCGACGACTGCCTGTCGCATATTTTTGCTCCATCTCTATCCCAACGCTCTTCTTTCGAACGAGTTCGCTCCTCCGTGATAGTGATGGGTTTTATGCGAGCATTTGCTTTCGGTTCGACTTAGAGAAAGTTTACGCATGCCTTAAAAGCGAACGGTGTATGAATAAAGGACCCGTAACCAATTTCTTCTTCCTTCATTTTTCCTCCCATTTTTTAACTACACTCTTTAATCACTCTTTCCTAACCACCTTCCACATTTAGCGAGTACTGTTTTGCAGTTGACAAGTGACAAATGGTAATGCAGGCGTAGTTGGTAAGCGCTCGATAATCGTTTGCATGAACATTCCTCCATGAGTCTGGAATCTTGGAAAACCCAATAGACACTGGGGGAAAAACGATGTTTTTCATGTTTATAGCGAGGTCACCCTCATTGGGAATAATAAGGAATGGAAGTAAAGGAAGTTATTGAAAATATGTTGGAAAGCTCTCATTGCATTATGCCATCATCTATCCCGCGTCCCGTAAATCTGGGAGGAGGCGATGATAAAGCAGAGTATTCGAAAACATTTGCGAAAGCCAAAACCATAACCCTTAACAGGGTTCATGGTTTGACGCTGCTGGATTATGGGACATTTGCATCGGAGGAACGTGTTGGAGGAAGCGCCATATTTGCATTCGTCCGCACAACTTAATAAATCGGGCTTCTATCTGTACACAATTACAACGCCACCGATGCTCACCAAGAGTGTTTTCGTGGTATGTATCCGTGGTCACGCTCCACATGAATTCGGCGCTTTCCCGGTGATTCCGCTGTTCCACATTTTCACATTCTGCCTGTAAGCTTTATGGTACTGGACCGATTTGGGTTCTCTCTGTTGGTTTATCATGTACTTCAAGAGTTTTGCAGCTCCTCCACTTCGCCCGTTCTACGCTTTGTCTCATTTGTTTCTTCTCTCTCTTTTTCTATTTCTCTCTCTCTCTTTCTCTCTCTCTCTCTCTCTCGCGCTCTCTTTTATATCAGTGCAAGGCAAATGGTATATAGCAAATATATTTTGTTGGTTTTGTATTTTTTTGTTTTTTTTTGGTTTAGCTTTCATTTCTTTCTTCCAATTTTCCATGGTTTTCTCAATATCTTTTTTTCTTGTTTTTGTGATGGTTTTCGACGCCATTCTCACCGATCCGATACGATTTCTTATGCACATCCATAGAATGGATTTTTGTTTGTTTTCTGATTTTGTTTTTCTTGTTTCATTTATTATTGATTTAGCTTTTTACAAGTTTTTCTTTTGTGTGTGTTTGTGTGTGTTTGCTGTAGAGAGAGGCTTTGCTATGCCGAATCGTCAATGAGTCGCGCGGCCGGCCATTCCTATGAACCGTGCCCACAATCGACACTGTTATGCGATTACTTGAAAGTAGTTTTGACAAGAGAAGTTTAATCACAATTCGGGCTTCAATCGGTTCATACTCTTAGCGGGTAGGAGTGTGTTTTTTTTCTTCTCTTCTTCTTTTATCTATGGATAGATAATGATTTGCTTTCATTTTTTCCTCGTTTTTTTTGTTGTTGTTGCAGCAGCATTTCCAATTTCGCATTCTTTCGCTCAACATATCTGCCAATGAACTATACCAACTGTACAAAACAATCGTTCCTGCGGGTTCGTGCTGTGATGTTGGGGCTTCTGCGTCTGCAAACGTCTTAGTCCGCTGATACCGGGGACCATCTATTTCTTCGCCTCCCGTGTGGTACATACGAGTGAAGGATAAGGGCTATATTTTCAAACGTTGCACTATTTTTCGTACTTTTGCTATCCATTTTCCACTAAAATACGCCTGCAGTGCTCGGTTTTCTTTATTCGATAGAAGGGAAAATTAGTGTGGGACTGACTTTTTGGTAACAAATGTAATCGTTTCGTTTCGTGCTTACGGTACGGTTTCGCGGAAGAATAGGATTAGGAAGGTAATAGCTTCTGGTCTCGTCAGTGAACTGATCTGGTGAAACACTCCCACCCGCACACACGCTAACCAGTCAACAATAAAGAGAATAACACTCATCGTACGCACAAGCAAGCACACCCCTGCTTCCTCTTCGCTTTGTTAGATAGATTATCCTTTCCGATTCTGACTTCTGATTCCTGTTTGCGTCTTTCTTCGTGTGTTTGTAGGTGTGCTGGGTAGCGAATAAGTAAGTGTGTTTTGTTAGACGAAACCTTATCATTTCAGGTAACTTTGGTACCGCTTTTCCTTCTTTGCCATTTTTTTCTAAACCTTTTTGTTGTCATTCTTCTCATCCATTGATTCGTGTTATACTCTGTTCCAGCACATGCAAAACCGTGACCGGCTCAACTCTAACACCCATCTTGTTCTCACTTCACTCGCGCTTGCTTTTACCCTATTTTACACAGTTCTTCTCCTTTCGGCAGCACTTATGCTGTAGCTTTAATGGTTGCTAGCTCTTTCTCTATCGCTGTTCCATCCGCTTCACTTCGGTCAACGTCATTCTACACCACCTTTGCCCCGCCATCTAAATATTCTTGGGAAATGAAGTTTCAAATTGTGTGTGTATCAACAGACAAACGTTCAGCGGGAAGAGTAAAACCTATAGGCAAGAAGTTCAAGCTCTGTACTGGATACTAGTCGATTAGTATAAGTGTAATGCGTATCTGATCCGTCTGTGTGTGTGTGTGTATGTTCGTGTGTATGTGGCGAAATTTTTGCGCGCGTAATTATGCGAATAACTTTGAATTGCCTTTCGAACATGTCCAAAACCAGGACGATATCGGTTCACTCAGGAGCTCAATCAATCTGTCCCTTCCGTCATGCTTTCTTTCGCTGCGAACGCACTTAATCACACCAACGATAACCGTTGGATTCGAATAGATTTTCCTTTCTCTTTTTTTTTGTTTCTGTTTGGAGCTGTATGTAATCAAATATTATTCCCTTCAAAGTATTGTACAAGCGCCGGATCCAGCATCCAGGCGGTTAGACTGTTAAATTCGACTTAAACAATTTGCTTCTCTAGCTGCTGTATGTATGTGTACGCCTGGTTCCATCTGCTTCTCTTTTTTCTTCTGTTTTTCTCTCGTTAAATCTTTCTCGTTATTTTAGTATGCATCGATTAAATTTGCTGCTAAGTTTAGGCAATTTAATTATACTTTGCTTCGAATCAATCGCTTCTATGCTCTCCTTGTCCTTCCTTTCTTTCTCCATCCTTTCTCTCACGCTCCCTTTTATACAAAATGAGAATTTTCTCCAGTGTATGAGTATGTGCAAGTGCATGCAGAGTGAGTGGGAGCTCATGTAGTTCAGTAGCTAGCAGGAAATACCGTTACCTACCAAAATCAACTCTTATCATAATCGTAACCGTTCCGCTATTTGCCGCCTTCTTCTGCTTTACTCCGGCGTCTGGTCATTCTCAAGCATTTGAATCCCGAACAATACACCACTACCGCCTCCGCCACCGGCAACCGCAACTGACGAAGACGTACGCTTTACACGCTTTTCTTTTCATTATTTTCTACGCTAAATGCGCATAAGGGAGACGAGTGAGACATGAGACTTATGCTTCTTCCTTTTTTGTTGTTGTTCTTGTTGTTGTTGCAATTTTCTTTTTGTTATAATAGTTGTTGATTAACCTTTACAATTTACCTAAAGTTAAATTTAAAGCTTTTCTCATATTCTACTGCAATGCTTCCTTCTCCTTCTGTCCTACTGCTCCTCTTGCCTGCCCTTTTTCTCCCACCCGCACTCATTTATGCTGCAAAATTTGAATAGTTTCACGGCTTTCGCTCTTTACCAATTTGTTCCATGGGGTTTCCATGTTCTCACTTTCTTTCTTTTTTTGTTTGTTTGTTTGTTAATTCTATCTCGAACCATTTCGCTTAACCAGTGAAAAGCGAATGCTTTAAATGGTTGGTTTGTAACGATGCAATGCATAGCTCTGATGCTGCGCAGCACAGTGGTCCAACACCAGTTCAAGTGGTTGGTTTTTAACTATACAAATACATTATCCATCGTTGCCTGGCCTCTTCGGGAATAGTGCCAATTGATTGAAACGGATTCTACTTGCGGGAATACAAAACCAAAACCAAACGACTCTCAACAAAACCATATTCTCGACCTTCTCGAGGTACAATATGCGCGTTAAACCAAATGGGGTGGCCGGGAAAGGGTAGTAAGCACTTCAACTCTTCGGTCCGCAGTTTGGCACAATCAAGTGATGTGTGTTCCGTGTTAAAAGCTGAGCAGCATGAAATGAAGTCCGTTTTACAATCGCATCGTAACGCTACATCGACTAACTGATCTATCTTAAATGGTACACAGTGCGCTGCTGTTGGTACTGCCCCTTTCTCTGATTTTTTGATGACGCCCACAAGCATCCAGACTAGCCTAAGTGTTACGGCATAAAACGACTGCACTAAAAAACCCAATCAACGGCAGCACAGCAGCATAGTTTGAAAATTTTGCGCGAAAAGGCGATTTAAGCCAGCGTTGGACTCGGCGTTGGAAGGGTTTTTTGCTCCACCTATAAGCACCAGCTTAGCAAGCGCATCCGGATGAACGGGAGGGATTTTTATGAACAAAGTTGTGATACAACAAACAATCTCTCTCGCGATCGAGTGCGCCAGTCGATCTGAACCGAATGGGATATTGCATCTTAAGTATACTAAGAATCGCCGCACGATTACTACTAAAACTAGTCGCTTACTAAACCATTGAATCTAATGTAACCGCTGGCGCTAGAGAGCGAGACCGAGGCCCGAGATGACAACCGAGCGCTGAGCTGTGAGCGTGATTGCGCGGGATTAAGCTGTGGAGGCGATAAAATAATATGTGGCAGCTGACGCACCACGCCACAATGACGACTAAAGGTTACAGGAGGAAGAAGGAACGTAACGAGAGCTAGTAACACGACATGCCTAAGACGGAGAGTAAAGGAGTAAGGTTGATGCTACTTCCTGGGTCACGAACACTGTTGCACAGGTTTTTGTAAGGAGGGAAGTACTCTAGAAAAACTCGGACAGGATAAGATCTAGAAAAAAACAAACAAACAAACGAACATGAAACAAATATAGCAATAAGCGGACTAAGAACACATGGAACGGAAGTAGTATCGTAGAAGAAGGATCTATAGTACCACGAAGAAGGTGTTAATGAGGAGTGGTAAAACGATTTCCGTTCATGAAGAAGCTGCAAAACGCTGAACCGCAAAACCGAAAACAAAGTTTGCAATACATCGTTCACGATAGAAATATTTAGAAGATGGCAGTGAAATCAACTGTTTTGCAGATGATATGACAAAACAACTTGGTGGTGGTAGTGGAGTGTTTTGCTAAAGTTGAATAAAAAGTGGTTCAAATAAAATGGCAAATAGAACAATATCAACATTGATGTGAAAGAATTTAAGAAAAAAGGAAATTGAAAATAAAAATTTTACAAAAAAATCCAAAAACAACAATCTAGCAAATGTGCCTCTAGGAGATGCAGATATTAGTATCAAGACCAATACAAACGATCGCAAAGTGGTTAATTGGGAGGTATTCATTTTCTCGAAGCGGGGTTGGGAGAGAAAGATAGACAAAAAGAGAGATAAAGGGCAAGGAAGAGAGAGGGAGCGAGGTAGCACAGTATCGTACCCAAGGAGGAGCAGGGAGCGAAACAAACGGGAAGGGGGGGGGGGAAACGGAATCCTTCTGGTGAACGACAATGAATACCGGGAGAGGTGCACCGAACACTGACGTCACGGTACATGCACACCTAGGGAGTAAGGGAGCGAACTACAGAAGAGTGGCAATAGTCCTCAATATACCCTAGCACACACATATAGGAATCGGATCAGGATGACGAGCTCCACGAGCAGCCGCAGAAACGGGGCTCGAGCGCTTGCGAAGTGAACGCACAATGGCTGGCCTAGCGCTGGCCTTGGCTGACTGACGACTGACTGGCTGGCTGGCTGGCTGGTGATGCGCATGATGGCGAGGATACGGTGGTCCATTCTACCTTCGTGTGTGTATGTGTGCGTGTGTGTGCGTGTGTATGTGTGCCTGTGTGCTTCTGTTGGATGTCTGTTGGTGGCGTGCACAATAGCGATGACACATGATTCGATTTCTCCGTTCTCCGAACGGAACAACAACCCGCGAATCCGCTGCCCTGGAAGAGCGCTGAGTGGCATTTGTCCTGTTTTTTTTTGTGTCCGTGTAGGAGTGTGTGTGTGTAGGCGTTCGTATGTTGGTATTTGGTGTGTCAGTTGTGGTCGTGGTAGTGGCGGTTGTGGTGGTGGTAGTGGTGTCTAGTAGAACTCATCGTATTCAAATCCATCGTCCTCCTCGTCGCTGCCTGGGACGAGCTTCCGCTCGTCCAGCGACTCAACGTCCGCCCGTTCGATGTCCCCTCCTTCCTCGTCTTCCTCTTCTTCCTCATCTTCCTCATCTTCCTCGTCCTCCTCCTCGACATCTTCCACGGTGCGGCCTCGGCCCAGTTTGCGCAGCAACGCTCGACCCGGCCGGTCAGTCGGTACGCCCATCTCCGCGCCGGTTTCCAAGTCACCATGGCCGCCGTCGCCGCCGACACCGACGCCAACGCCGTCATCATCCTGATCCCATCCCTATATCCACGATTCCTACATGGCGTTCAGTACCCTTCTATTGTTACCGCCACCACGGTGCGGACTGTAGTCGTCCCGGTCCCGGTCTCGCTCGGGCATACCGCGACGCACCGACGACGGTCCACCGACGCTGGTGGCCGCCACCAGCTGCCGCGGTCCACCCTGGACCGCGTACCCCCGGTTCAGCTCGCGATCACGCTCCCGATCTCGATCCCGGTCCCGGTCCCGGTCCCGGTCCCGGTCGCGCTCTCGCTCGCGTATCAGCTCGCCATGGTCCAGCATATCGCTGCTGAGATTGTGCGCCCTGGCGTGGGCAGCGCTGCTCCCACTACTGCTGCTCGCCCCCAACCCTCCCAGCTGCCCGACGCCACGCAGGTCCCGGGGATCGCGCACATCTCTCAGGTCGCGCATATCGCGACTGTCTCCACGCACCATCCCCCCACCACGGTCACTACCACCGCCACCGATACCCCCACTGCCCGATCCACCGCCACCACCACCACCACCACCGCCGCCGCCGTACTCGGGCCCGTAACCGCGCTCGTTCAGCAGATCGTCATCGTTGATGTCGTAGTGCAGCATGTCGCGCTCGCGGGCATGTAGCCGCTCCCGGTCCCGCTCCCGATCACGCTCGATGCGATCCAGCCGGTCCCGGTCGCGGTTGTCGCCGTGCCGGTTCGAGGGTGGCCGTCTACTACCACTACTACTATTACTATTGTGATGATATGATGCACCTAGAACGGGACACACAGTAGAGAGAGAGAGAGAAAGAGAAAGAGAAGAAAAGGGGAACACACACCAAAACAGTGAGTTTCATGGGTGGCAGGGATGGCATCGTGACATCTCGGTTTTTTTTTATTGAAGTAAGTAGCAATGAAAACTATATAGATTATAGGGGGTAAGGGGTAGCACTACCGAAGCGCAGCCGGTTCTGTCGGGGGGTCACTGGCGGCTGGCAGGCAATACCATTCAGAGCAGAGGTAGAAGATAGTACTGCGCATGTAGCAATGTTTTGCTTTAGTATTCTTGTTCAACTAGCTTTGAAGTAATATTTGTAAGAAAAGGAAAAAAACGCATACGCAATTCGTACTGTTTTTCGATGCGTGGATCGTTAATGATCGCGGATTAGCTCATCAAGAGAGAGAGAGAGAGAGAGAGAGGAAGTGGGCCTTTTTGTGATACATTATGATTTAAACTAGAATTTTAATAAAAAGTAAAATACATGCAACAGTCCCTCCAGGTCTTAGATTAACTCATGAA
>NC_064874.1:80746056-80778556 GCF_943734745.1 Anopheles darlingi | reverse complement strand
CAACGCCTGTACGGTACGCTGGGAAAGGGATCATAAATTTAGGAATATATTAAACGATGACAAAATTTATTGCTACATTTTACTGCAGAAATTTATTTCGTCTTCTCCACCCCAGTCCATCCCTTTTTACTTTACCCCTGTGCCCCCAAAAGGTAGTGATGCAGGCCAAGCAACACTAACCCGGGACGGGAGGCCTAAATGGTGGGACAAAACGGGAAGGAGCTGCCAGCAAACCTTGGCAATGGGTGGTGCACAATCAAGCGAAATGCAATTGAAATCCCCTCCCTCCATGTAATTCATGACCTGGGCTGAGGTTTCACGCTTTAGCAGCAATTCCGGAAGTTGCATCCCCCACCCCAGTGGGCCAGTGGGTTATGCTATTATGAAAGTATGCCACTAGCTGAATGCACCATCGCCGCGCGTGTTACGACAAACAAGCCGACTATGGAGTCCGGAAACTCGTATGGCCACGACGGTTGGACCATATCCAGCCGGTTGATGGAGTGACTTCGCGGGAACTTCGCTGCATGACGCGGCGTCGGCTTCCAAGTCGCGCACTACACTCTACTACTGTTCACCGTTGCTCGCGAGGCCCGTTGCTACAGGAAGCGAACCAAATGGACTACTTTCTCCATTGCTTCATGCTGCCACAGGGCATACGAGCATGAAAGACACTCGGAGGTAGCGGCCCTGCGGTATGCTCGCTACCCAAAACCTTTTCTTGAAACCGACCCCGAAAATCGAGCAAATTTGCCAGCGTAATTGGATTTCCCGTGTCCGGACTACTACTGCTGCTACTGCTTGATGGATCTACCGTGACATCGATTTCTCAAAATGGAAATACTTCAGCTGATCGTCAGGAGACGCAGAAGACGGTGTTGCCGTGACTACTACTCCCGCTGTCCATTATTAGCCCAGAAAGCTGGGTTCCATTTTTGGCAAGGACACATTTTTCTCCCCCCCACGAAGACACACCATCCTGCAGATGGAGATTCCAAAAATAGGCACGACGTGGCCACAATTTCCATGCCACAATACACCGGAAACTAGATCACGTTCGGGAGCGGCCGAAGGCGCTTTGTTTGGTTTTGATAGCTTAATTCAATTTATTTTCAACCCAACTAACTAAGCAGCTGGAAAATCACAAACAAGCACAACCACACAAAGACACATACACACACACGAGATTGCCAACAAAACCACACACGAGAAGCGCTGAACCCGGAACGCGCCAAGAAAGCTGCACAGCTCTTCTTATTCGTTACCATTTTGCTCCACAATCGGTGCACGATTGGCCACCGGTATGATCGCGGCCACATAAACGGGGCCGGGACATGACGATGTCAGATTTATTTGGAGGTGGGAAGGACGGAGGTTTGAAGGTAATTATCGTATCGTCCTCCGGAAAAAAACACGCGCGCCATTGCCAATTGCCGTGGCGGACTAGTCTTGACAACCGTCAAACCCATTTCGTGGTGTGACGATGTCATTTGGAACGATTCGCCGATTTCAATCCTGGCTGGCTGGCAATCCGGTTCGGTTTTGGCTGCTCCAAAAAGAGGACAACATACTGGGGCGCGGCTTAGCACGGAAACGGCGAGGGGGAACTGACAAACTTTCAAAAACCATCTCGCAAGCGACACAACTGAAGGATGATAATTAGGGGTAGCATCGCTACTAAACGTCGCTCGCTGGATGGTCCCCTTCCCCACTCCACTACCCCGCCGGGGCCACTCCGGGGAATGGAGACAGGATCATGTGCGCGACACGTCGTGGTTTTTGAGGTTTTTGGAGGATTGTCGGATTGTGGAAAAAGGGGGGGGGGGGGGGGGTGGGAGGGCACCGAAAATAGAAACGTTACGTCGGTAGCCATGGCCCCGGGGCCGGTCGTGATCGTGGCCGTAAATAGTTTCCACATTCCGAACCAACGGGTTAAGACAAGCTGCCAATGGCCTGTCAGGACGGGGGTGTCAATAATTTTCCCGATTGGTATTCGGAATGTTTGACACGCACCGAGCGCGCGCGCGTGTTGGAGGAAGTAGGGTTTTTGACAGGAGATTTGGCGTATGATTCACATATACAATTTTTGGTGGTATTCAAAACACCGTCATCATCCGGTTTTTTGGGGGGCCAGAGAAGCGAATGGTCGTACCTGTAGCTCCAGAAGTGGCATGACTCATCGGTGGTCGTAAGATGAGCTGAATTGTGTTGGAGAAGTTTATTTTAAACTTTTCAAGTAGCCCAGTGCAGAGTTGAAATTGGATTTTTGAGGGTTGAGGGTAACATTTTTGTATTAAAAGTTTACTTCCCCAAAAGAGTAGCAAGCTGGTTATCAACACATTTCAACAACATCGTACATTTTGTTTGTTTGATATCAACCATTAAATTATTTTCATTGTTCTCCTATCCAACAAAATTCTACAGTTTAATGGTAATCACTTGTTTCGTGTCTTACTAGTATGGATAATTTGCTGTGAAAAACCAATTATTCGCCTTTAACAGTTTGAAAGGAAATCTGTAATGCAGCAGATAAACATAGCTAACGAATATTGGACTCATTTCGAGGATTCTGAGCGCAAGGAATCAACCACTTAGCTATGTTAAAAGAGTCAGATTAATACTATCTAAACGTTCAACATGGAAACGTTGTTGATTTCGCCCAATGCTGTAGATATGGGCCTTCGTAACGCGAGTTTGCCATTTACTTTCAGAACAGTGCTCCTTAAAAAAAGCGAAGAATCGTCAAATGGTGAAAGGAAACTATTTCCTACAAAATTGGAAATAAAAATAGGTACAAATTTGCTAATTATTTTAAGAAAAGTGCATAACATGTATAGCGAGCGATGGTAATATATATATAATAAAAGTAATACATAATAGCTCCCTTCAAAATAACGGTTTTGGTATGACCACCAATAACGAAGTACTATTTTCAGTTTCATCTAAACATTCCCAACACCACCTGTCTAGTCTATCAGCTTAAGAGAAACATTGTGCGTTTATATGCGTAAAATTGAAGATATCCCAGATATCCTATTCGAGACATTGAAGAGTGAACAGCTTGAGTTTCTCCATCCACCGATCAAACCGATTCGTGACGACGACGGCATCGAAGGTGGTGAAGGATAGAACTAACCTGCGTGAAGAGCTTGTTGTAGCCGGCGCTCTGATACGACGTGTAGCCCAGCCCGAGGCCGATGCGCGACTCTCGATGCCCCCCGGAGACGGATGGGGCATCCGATGAGGCTCGCTGCACCATGGGCCGATCAGGCCGCCAATCTTCTTCTAGACCGGATATTTTCGGTGCTATTGCGAGCGCGTGGTCTACACGGGTTCTCGGTGGTGTAGGTAAAGGAGATGGCGGTGGCGGTGGTGGTGGCCGCGGCTTACGGTCGCTCGGACGCCCGCTCCAAACACACAGACCAACCGCTTTACCACGCGACTACGATCGACGACAATGGTGAACCGGCACCGTACTTCATAGAAACACGAAACAACGAAACATACAACACACGCACACACAAAGAGACACAGACACGAACGCGTTCGGTCACGTGGATCACCCACACGAGAAGCACTAGAGCACTAGAGTGTGGCTGACCCGCCAGCAAGCAGCATCCGTACTGGATGGCCGGATGTTTTGTCTAGCGGATTGATACTGTAAAATGGAGTAGTTCCCCCGAATCCCCGGTTAGCCAATGAGTTATCTTTAGCTCACGATAGCGAGACGATGCTGCTTTGGCTGCTACTGCTGCTGCTGCTGCTACCGCTACTGCGGACGCTGCACTGCATCCCTCGGTAAGTAGATTCCGTTTGCATTAACCCAATTACTCGCTAGTGGCCGCCCCACCGGGAAAATTGATGTGCGCTCATGTGCGAATGATTTATGCTGATCCCTGACGCTTCTTGATTGCTGCTGCTCCTGCTGCTGTCTGTCTGTCTGTCTGGCTTGTCATAATAGTCTCCACCGCGCTAATCAAATCACGGCCGACGGATGGACAACTTCATTAATGCACGAGAAGCTTAATCCAGAAAGTGTCATTCGCGTTCGCGATTCCTCGTAGAAGTAGCAGCACAAGTTATGCATATGATCTCAAAGCTTAACTGAATGCTTTACACAATAAATCACTTCAAATTCACTTTCGAACCGAATGGACTGCAGACGAGTGGACGACTACTGCATCCGAACCATGCCGAGCTGCATGTGCTTGCCAGCGAGTGGCCGAGATTACACTGGCCAGCAGACCCGGCTGGATGACACGCTGCAGCGGTCGGTCACGGCCGTCGTCGTCGTCGTCCTCAGTGATCGTCAGGACCGTCGCACGCCACAAACCCCCCCCCAGTGAAGCAGTTGATTATTGGAGGAAAAGCAAAATGGGAAGAAGAAAACGTAAAGCAAATGTTTACATGCGACAGCAGCCTTCGCGTCCATCTCCCCATTTCCATCTGTCTGCCGTTGTGTGTGTGTGTGCGTGGATATGTGAGTTGGTTCGTGTCGTTCGAATGGGGGATAGCAGTGTTTACACACTCCAAGCCCCCAGTTGGAATCCAGAGAATGAGAGGATGCTGGCAAAATGGGTGGCGAAGATCGGTTTGGAAAATCCATCGGTTTTCCACCATCCACCGGGGAGCGAGACGATGAGCGCGAGGAGAGCTGTGTCCCGCATCGAAACATCTGTGAGAGAAGATGGTTCTGTGTCCGTGTCCCCGTGGCATGGGAAAATAGAGGAAAATCGAGGAAAATCGAGCGAGGTGACCATGAGATGCAGAGAGCGCGAACTCATCCGGTCTCACATGGATGAACGCCAAACAACGATCACTCAGGGCGAGTAGCAGCAGCAGCAGCAGGAGCAAGAAGCAAATGAATGCGGCCTGTTCCAAGGAGCGACCAAAACACACCGAGCATGACACATCGCGAGCTGCGGTACGCAAAGAGTGTATGCCACGCACACTACGCACACCACTCGCAGCTGTGTGCGTTAGCAGCCAAATCTGCTCTTAACCATTGAATCCCTGACTAGAGGGAACAGCTTTCGCAAAATTAACAAACATAACAATGAATTGTCTGCATTGGGTTCAAATCTTTGGAGGAAAAAGCAGCCAAGAGCCATCGCCAGACTGCAGTAACGTACCAGACGTACACTTCAATGGTGGTAGTGGTGGCAAAACATCACCGCAACAATGGTGGTAGTGTTGGAGGTGATAAACTGATTTAGCACAGAGCCCCAGTGGAATGTTGATTTTCCTTTTCGTATGGCCTCTTGCTCTCTCTCTCTCTCTTTCTCTCTTTTTCTTCACGCATCGCCTTCTGCGATCCACACGGTTGACTCGAAATGGAACAAATGGGTTTCAGTTTAAAGATCCCCATCGTCCACCATCACACAAACCTGTCTGTTCTATCCGCATTGCCGCCCGCCATCGTCGCACTCCGCGTATCACCGTGGTGCCGAAAGCAGGCGGTTTCAAATTTTCATCACCAGGTTTATAAACAATGCGACTATTTTTGGATGCTTTCGCTCGCGAAAGACGACGCCTCTAGACGCAAAGTGGTTTCCACTCACTCACACGCACAGCTACTGCCAGCGTGTGGTGAAATGGTACAAGTGGATTCCGAAAGGTATGGTTGCCACCGTAGCACATACCCAAGCCCAGCCACCACCAACATGGCCGTTTGTTTTTTGAAGGGAGAAAATTAATCCCAAGATTCGTTCAAAATCCTATTCCTTATCGCCCTGTGGTGTCCACAAAAGATTCGTTTAAAATAACGATTTTTCATTATCTCTCTCTCTTCTTCTCTCTCTCTCTCTTTCTCTCTCTCTCTCTCTCTCTCTCTCTCTCTCTCTCTGCGCGGTGTGAGACTGCAGATTCCACTTCACTGGTGGCGGTGTCCTCCAAAAACCAAAGGATACCATCCTTCTACATTCGAGTGAACCAACACACGCACACACGTACACACACACAGAAACACTGGAAGGAAACGCTATGTGTCCGAGCTTAGTAGCATGCACATTCGGGGTTTGCTGCTTAGTTGGCTGGCTGACAATCGAGAGCTCGACTCCACCAAAAACCACAAACACACACGAGCACATGGGAGAACACAGAAGCAGCAGCAGCAGCAGCACCAGCACCAATACAGAGAGCGAGGCCAGAGCATGGTTCAGAAAATTCACTTCTCCATTTCCTTGCGAACGGAATTTGATTTCCGCATACTGCACACATAGCTAGCTCCGATTTGGATTTTCACTTTTTTGTTTTCTAGTAGCAGAAAATATCCTTCCTCGGAACGGCTGGCATCATGTTGACTCGTGCAAGATGCTCTGGAGCACAGTAGCCCAGTGGAATGATTGTTGTTTCTTTGGATCAAACACATCCCACCGTTCGTGTAGCACATTTCATTTTCCTGCAACAACAGCAGCAGCAGCAGCAGCAGCAGCAACCTCCCTATCATGCTACCCCTCCGGATGACGATGAAAACTTTCCCAACCTCAAAGCACACCCGAGGAGGTTTGGGCTGTGCGGTATGCTAGCACTGGAGAGCAGCAGCTCGCTTTCGCTGTAATGTAATCCAAGCAACCAGCAACCGCTAGAGCTAAACACACACAAAAAATGCGCTGGCACCGAAATGTCGGATGCCAACATCATCACCACCAGTGGGGTCCACGTCGACGCACGACGATCGAAGATTTTCACGGGAGTTTCACTCCCCCACCCCACCTCATGCGTCTTCCTCTTCTGCCCGCAATGGATGCAGCTCGCAGTAGGCAGTGGAGCAGGCACTGCGGCCTTCGTTGGCCTATGTTCACCGTCACACACACGCACACACACACACGCGCGTTCGCTCCGTTGTGACACACGGGAAAAGTGCTTTCGCGGATGGCTTTGCGAGGCCTGCGGGTCTTGCGTCGCTGGTTTACCGAATTGACGGGCACACGGAAACAGCACCTTGGGAGTGGGTGTTACGCACTTTTCTTCACGCGTCCTTTTCACGGGGAAACGGCTATTTTTTCGGCCTATTGTTTCGAAAGTTACGTTTTTCTCGTCCGTTCGTTCGTTCGGCACCTTCTGGAGCGGAGCGGAATGGCTAAAACGGGGACCGTACCTTGTACGCTGACTGCTGACTACGGGGCTGCGGTTGCTTTGCTGTGTTCTCTCAATTTTTCGCTCCATCCAACCCCAAAAAGAGCTCTCTCTCTCTCTCTCGCTCTCGCCTGCTGGTTGTGCTGCTGGCTGTCAGATGCTGTCAGTTGCACACACACACACTACGACTACGAACGCGTATCTACGCACTCGTTCATCCCGGGACCGTTTCCATCGGATTCCAAGTAGGCGCGATGATGCAATGTAGTGATGAAAGAGAGGGGGAGAGAGAGAGCAACGCGGTTCATGTTTACGATTCCTGTGGATGGAGGCGCCTGGTACGCCGATGGAGGCGCCTGCCGCCGAGAGGTGCTCCAGCCATTCAGCTCCGTCTGCTGTTCTTCATCGGAAACTGACAGCATTCCTGACGGGTGGTAGTGAGCGATTATTTATCTCGCAGCGCTGTCGAAGCGCTTTTGCTTTTGACAACCAACCGGTGCAGGGTGTTCCCCCCGGTTGAGAGACAGAACTTTACCATTTCAATTAAAATATTCGTAAATAAACCCAAATTTAACCAACGTGGCACTTTATGGTCGAAATATTTTACATTTCCATGAAGCAAGTAATTTTTTCGGTTAGGATGTATTTCCAAAACAGTAACAGTCCCCCGGTCACCCGGTGCATTGACGCAGGCAAGTGCGAGCGAAACGCATGCGCGTATCGATCCAGTGGCAGCGAGCGAGTGAGACGAGCCGATCTCCTCGAGCTTCCCACCCCTCCTCCCCCTCCCTCGAAAACCAAAGCTAAACACAACCCTAAAACCCCATAAGAGCAAACCAGCAGAGCACAGGATGAACATGATTGCATTAGCCATTCTCCAGCACTCCTTTCTGTGAGTTAGTGAGTGAGTGGGAGAGTGAGTTCGTCATCTCGTGGAGCTAAGAGCTCATGGAAATGAACCTCCAAAAGCACCTCTTGCCCCCTATGTCTTACTGACGGGCGACAGATGATGATGATGTTGGCGACGGTGCCTTAGCATGTGGTTGTGTTCGTTCCGTGTGCTGTCACTGTGTCCGTGCATATGAAAGGGTGCTTAGAAGAAGAAGAAGTACAAGGGGTTAGAATTAATGGAATGGGTCGCCGTCTCGAGCCATCCTCTATCCGTCATCCTATCCTCTCTCTCGCTCTCTCTCTCTCTCTGACCATTCTGTAGCTGCAAAGCCGAGGACAACGCGCTTACAATTAACGATACGAACGTGGTGCCGCTTCAGTGGAGCGGTCGGTACGTAGCGGACATGCTCGAGCATCAAGCGCTCTTTACAACCGCTGGTGTGCGTGGTGAGGGTAGGTTGCGTCATTAAGGACTCACCGGGAGCTTAGAGGGCCCCCCAAAATGATGTGGTTTTGCAAAGGGAACCGCAGGGTGGTGGTATGTGCAAACATTCGTTGAGTTCGTTTTGCGAGCATAATACCACCGGCCACCGTCTGTCACGATATGGATCATTTGCGCTAAGGACATGTGTGTGTGTGTGTGTGTCTGTTTGTTCATGTGGTTCGGGGGGCCTTTTTTTGGGGAAGGAAAAATTTTAAAACGTTTATACTACCTTCCGCCGATCAAATGCCGTTGCAACGGAACGGAACGCTCGGAATCATCCCCCCCCCCCCCCCCCCCCAACCCCAATGTTGTGGCGAGTCAGACACCATAAAAACCACTCGCCAAAAAGCCACCGGCCGGAATGGCTGCGCAACGCTTGATGATATCATTTACAAATTATTTTTATGATTCCCGACCATTTTATCGATATTTGATGCGATGGACCGACGGACCGACCGACTGGCTGGCTGGCAGGCAGCAGACCACAGAGAGCAGAGAGCAGAGCGTGTGGCTTGTGTGGATAGCGCTATCAGCGAGAAGGGGATGCGCCACTGGTAGTTGTGGTGTGCGGTTTCATCGGCCAAACAGGGATCGGACCTTGGCCCCGCATGGAAATAGTCTCACTGTGCGTATGTGTGTGTGTGGTGCCGTGGAGGGTTCCTTGGCCTCGCGGCTTATGCTTTTCCGTTTACTGCAATGCCGATTTTGCTGTCGTCCTGCTGAGGTTTTTACCCCCCCCCCCTACCTTTTACCTCTTTCTTCTCCGTTCGATGGTGCAGAACGACTCGCTCGAGTCGCTTGCTGTGGCCACGCGCGCGCCCGGCGTTTCCAATCGTTTGTGGCCAGTTGGTCGAACATTGGGCACACTCCCGGGCATCCCATTCCCCACTTTTTGCATGGGACATGTTTTGCGTACCGGTGCCGGGTATGTTCCCGTATTTGATTTCTGGCTTTTTTGTCGCTTTAGATGACGTGACATGGAACCCCCGCCCCCGGGGGGGTGGGAAGAGACCGCACACAAACCTAATGAGGGTTTAGCCGAGGGCAAGCTGTGGTCACAGCCAAACAAGGGGATTGCTTATGCTTCCCCCCTCTATGTGCTTACACATAATGAACAAAGTTTCGCTACTTTCGCCAGAGTTGGTGTGCCTTTGTTTGTGTGTGTGTGTGTGTGTGGCCAAGGTTGGTGTTTTGCAATGAAGATAAAATGCTTTATAGGTGCTGTTACTGGAGTAGCAGGAATAGACAGGAATAGTTACGGTGTATGTAGTGCAGACCAGAGTACATACCGTGCGCTGTTCTGGTAATGAATTCGATATCAATAACCGTGACTGTCTGGACTGGACCTGGAGTGGCCAATAAAAATTATCATTAAACCCGAGATTGCTCCTTAAAAGCAGGAGAGCACGGGCAGGAATGTTGAGGAAACAAAATTTAATATCCAAACAAACAACACCAACAACGCTTTCCACGCTTTTCTTTGCAACAGCCGAGGCATAGGAGGAAAGTATGCGGCCATGCGGCCTGTTGTAGGGCGAACCTTAACCCTGGTGTTCCGTGTCCCTTTGCGTGTCGGTTACATCCGGTCCGTCCTTGTCAGTCGAGTCACGAACGGGGCTGCCAGTTCCATTGCAGCCAGCTTGTCGGCGGCCGCTACCATAAGCATACATAGATACCGTTTATTAGCTTCGTTCGAGCTGGCTCAACCTCCAAGCAGCCTCCTGGTACGGGACGAGTAACGTCTTACAAACTCCAAAATGCACCATTTCCAGGGTAAAAAGCCCCTCCATTCGGTACACAAATTGGGCTTCGGTGTCATTGTTTACGGTCCTGGGCTCTGGGAAAAACCGGCCACAAATTGCTGCCGTAGCATGCGCTTCCTTTCTTCCTTCCTTCCTTTCTTTACGTTACGAGCTCTCGGGCCATCTTGTGGTTGGCATACACTTTCATATGGGATCATTTTTAGGGGAGGGGGTGCTGAAATTTCTGTGTATGTGTGTGTGTGTGATTATGGAACAAATTTGTAAATGAAGGATTCAAACCACAAACCGACCGACGGATGGAGCTTTGCAGGACCATTTTGTTTACATTTCAAACAGTGGCTGCTACCTCGATAGAGCTTTCGTACGACGGTGCTGGCCATTTCTGTCGTTTCCGGTGCAACATTGGATCCACTTTCACAGGGAATGAGATTTACATTTCAGGATTCAGTATGATCAGCGTTTTGATACTCCATATTGTCTATTATTTGGTAAGCAGTAGCAGTAGTTGTTATGCATTCCCAGGGCAATCCAAGCTAATGTTATATTTTGCTATTATTCCACGAAACTAGCTGTTGCTAATAAACCACCGATTTTCATGTTCCTGCAACGATCTTCGCACCGCCATCCATCAATCGTCGATCGCACAGCATCGACGATCGCAAGGCAATGCTCCTTCTCTCACACACACACGCGCACTCATCGATGAAATAATGTAATCAAAAGAGTTCAAAACAGAGCAGCGATAGGACGCTTCTACGCTCGCCGAACGTTTCCATCAATCGGCGGTTAGTGCTGCGGTTAATGCATTCGGCGTTCGGCATCGGCACGTTTGGCGGGAAAATTCAAAACCGTGAGCGCCAGAGTGGCAGGGAGAGGTTATACGATGTTTACGCAATAAAGTTCTAGACCTTTCACTTCAATCGGTCAGTAATTCGAGGTTCGAAACATCAGCTTCGATGAGCGGAACCGGGACGAAAACGGGGACGAAAGATTGGTTTGAGAAATGGTGCGGAGATGGAGCGGCTTGAAGTACGATCCAATAGACCGGGGGGAGGGGCCACGCACGCACACATGCGCCTTCCGGTGGTGACGCGTGCTTGACCGATGGCCCCGGCCACGAATGGCCGACAAAACGATCGTTTACCTTCCTTCTTCGCGTCCGATCTGTTCTTTTGCGGTGCGCCAAAGTATTCTCCCCTCCTCCCACACCACCGTTGGCGCTATAAATATTGAGGTCTCGTCAAAAAAAAAGAGAGCCACGTGAGAGAGGAAGAGAGAGAAAGAATCGGCGCACTACTTTCGTGAGATCCGTTAAGTCCGTTTCTACCAACGGAGGGAGTGAAGCGAACGAGATGCCAGTGCCGGTGGTGTCAGGTTCGGTACGCCATTCGCATCTGCCATCTTTGTACGCTCTGTGTCAGAGACGCGGGGCCCGAGATGTGCGTCCGGCTGACCGGCAAATCGTGGGGCGCGAGCAGATTGATGAAGATGCGAACGGCACGCGAAACGCAACATCGGAATCGCTCTCAGCGCAATCGCGTTCTGATTTATGATGGTGTGCCCCATGGTCATGGTGCGAACCCATACCGGATCTGGTGCACCGATGCTTATGTTTATGCGTAGGAAACTCACTAGCAGCCGAGCGTAAATGGTTGAGTTCATCTGCTTCACCAGCACCCCATTATTTCACAAACCATCAGCTGATGTTGTTTTTTATTTTAATTTGCTGCTAAAATTTCATTAAAATTGGTTAAAAATTTTAAGATCTTAAGGGATCTGCACTCTAGTTGGTAAAGTATACAGACGAATCATTTGTTTTGTACAAACTGCCATGCGTCTCCATGAGTGTGGAAGAAGAAAGAAAAATCTGTCCTATTACCAAATTACTTTTAAGCATTAATTGTATTTTATCTGCACACAACATTCACTAATGCACACCAATCACCATGTGCTAAAGACCATAAAAGGAAAACCATTTAATCCTGCCTTCAACTGCATCAAATGCCCAGCATAAAACCCACGTGCCACTGCAATGGTTGCATGTATTTATTATAATATATTTAAAATACCCTTCACATGTAACCCTTGGTAGCTACAGCAGCAGCAGCAGTACACGCGCGCGCTCACGCGTGTGTGTGTGTGTTGGGTGCACTTTTCGCTTCGCAGTCGCCAGACCCCCGGCGCCAGGCTGATTGCGTCTCTTGAAGGCGTTACTCACCACAGGCGACCATGCATGCACATGAAGCCCGAAGCTCGAGACAATAAATTAAGTCTTTTGCAGTCCGCCAAGAAGACAAAAAAAAAGCAACTCCCGGTACCGGGGTGCAGAGATTTTCCTTTAATTTCCACTGCAGTAATGACGCCATCCATGTGGCCGACGCGAAACGCGAATGTAACGGAGAGTAATGCAGCTCAAGCACACAAAAAAAAATGCTGACGACAACAAGGACGAAGGAGCATTACTAGAGGGCATTCCTAGAACTGCCACAGATCCCTTTATTTTTTATACGGCATCAAGGGGCGAGATTTACATTTCGGAATGTACACCCGTCAAAGAGGATGGAAAAACGGAGGGATGGGGGTTATTTCTTGGCACCGAACTCAATGCTCGTGCACCATATTTAACATGCGTAGAGCTATTTGCGTGTGACAGAAACCGCAGGAGGAGCAGGAGGAGGGTTTGCCGTCTCTATCCAATGCTTTTCCCGCGGCAGCATCGATGTCTCGGCTCGGCGGGGATGTGAAGTCGAAACAATCGACAAGAATGTGCTTGGAGGTCATCGGTCCTGGTGAGTTCGCCATCCCGAACGTGACAATTGGGAGCCCTCCGAGGCGTCCGATGCCGAATGCAAACGATTGAGTCATGGTCGAGATTGAATAATGACGTTGCGGATATTTTTCGGCTTCGAATCAGGGTTTGTGCGGAGTGCCTCTCCATTCTCTGCAGGGCTGTCTGCAGAAAATGAAGCATAGATCTCCGGTTTGCAGCTTCCAGACATGCGTTCTCAAAACGACGCATAACGCATGTTTTTTTTTTAAATGCTCGACTCTCGCACGCAAAATTCATTCATCAAATCAATAGCACCCCGGGTGAAGGGAGGGTGCTTCGATCTGACGCGAAATCGCGAAAGAATTGGCGCATTTCATGGCCGTGGCCCTGCTCGATTCCATTTGCCAAATTTATCCTTCCATCGAGTGTGATCCAACCAATGGCTGTGGTTTGCGACGACGACGACGACGACAACGTCAGCCAACAAATTCGAGGACAAGCGACAACGACGTCTCGCTTCGACAACCGAACCAAACCAAGCGAAGGTTGTCGTTGGCGATGATGACGCTGGTCCTGGTACGCTGGTGTGCAGTTTTTAAAAGCATGAATGAATTTCGAACCATTTGACACCCACTACCACCGCCGGGCAGCTGCAGCATCGCGTACACAAACACATCCCTCCCCGTCCGTTGTCGCGTTGTTGGGACTTTGCAATTTTTGCTGTTTTCTTTTTCTCCGAGTGACCTTCGGTGGCCCCTTTTTTGGCCCCCTTTGCTGCCGTGTCGTGTCGAGGACGCAAATGGACGCAACAAAGACTGTCGTCTGTCGTCTGGGAGTGGGCGACCAAAGCAAGGAGAAACCGACGGAATGGTAGTGGTGATGATGTTTGAGAATTGGCTCTTGGTTGGTTTTTCCGAAAATAATCCAAAACCGTGACATTGTGTGGATGGATCACCGAGACCGCGCTCTGTTCAGTTCATCGGTTCCATGGTGGACCTTAACATTAATATTGTAGTTCCCGCTGTGTCTCTTTCCTCGCTACTTACCCTACGTTTGCGCATAAACGGTGGCTTGTAGGTGGTGTTGTGGCGATGATGCCGATGGTGGTTCTTATGTTTCAACATTTTGATCAGACGGATTGAGCTTCAGCGATGTCGAGAAATAACCACTACTACTGGAATCACGAACTGACCACTGAATGGTCACACCAGGAACAACAAACAACAAGATCTTCACGCACTCGCTCTCTCTCTCTCTTTCTCTCTGTCGGGTTTGCACTCTCTTCCCCTTTCTCAGGGTTGCACTCTAAACGGATTGGCGGTGTTGCGCCATTTGTCAACCAAGCGAACCACTAGCTGGTGGGAATTTGGCGGGTGGGAGTTGATTCAAAATTTTGTAACAAAAGCACCGCAACGTCGTCGCCCTTCGAGCGTGAGCGAATTTTCACGGGGGACGAATAAATAGAATAGAGAGAGAGAGTGTAAGCGAGCGGACACCGTACCGCACACAAACACACACACGCATACACGCACCGACAATGATGTATTTTTGTACCATTTAATTTGCACCATTTATTGAACGGCAAACGGCAGGGAAGGCATTGGCGTCAACCACAAGCCTAAATAACCGGGGACCTTAGTGGCTGAACTTTTATACCGAGCCCCCCCCCGAGATTTTGGAACACTTTTTCGTTGTGGGAAAAGTAGCAAAATTTATGCTAAGCAACCTTCAAGTTGCGTTGAACTAATATGACAACTTAAAAAGGCACACAAACACATCCACACTGACAGAAATTAAATGACACATAATGGCGGATCAGAGGAAAAGAAGAAAAAAAAAAACGGAACTGGCCTAGTAGCTGTTCGGTCGAAAATAACCGTCAGCCTCGTTACGATCGGGCACCACCATCGGCACACACACACACACGCACGCACACGCTTACGATTGATTTTCCATCAATGAATCCGCCGCAACGTCACAAAAGGGGCGTCTCGCGACCCCGCGGAGCACGATCCTTGCCTCAGCCAAACAGGAACTTCCTTTTGGAATGTAAACTTGCAGCATCCACGCCACTGTTGACGCTTCGCTAGCGCTTCTGCCCAGGTGAGATCGCGTCGTGGCCACGGAAAGCCATCCTAATATCTCTGATCACTCTTGGCCACTCCCCGGGGGTGCTACCGATAGATGACGAATGTGTGGTAGTAGTTCCGCTACAAACGAGGTGATCCCCGTCGAGGATGACGAGGATGATGGTTGGACCTGGCGGATCAAACTGACCACCGCCACTGACCCGGCGGGACTTTCGAGCGCCGATGGCGATCGCGCGGGATCACCAAAGCGAACGCGAGCGAACGAATCAAGACCCAGACGTTGATGTTAAAAATAAAACTTTTCAAAACCCCCCTCGAAACCAGGGCCCCTGAGCGGTGGTGAGGGGAGTGGGGAGAGGGGGTTTCTGTCATACTCGACAGTGGACCGTCCCTCACTTCTTCTCGATCCGGATCTTGCGTCGCCCTTTTCGCTCTCGTTCTTTCGCACTGAGCATCATCATCATGCTGTGCGGAGCGAGTGACCAACGGGCCGGCGGACTAGAGTTAGAGCTAGAGCGGGCTGGCGATGGATCGCTGCCTGAGCGTAATGATCTTGGGGATGAGTTGAAGATGATGCCACCGCTGTCACCGAGCAACGCTACTACTGATGCGCACGCTATGCGGTAGTCGGTGGATCGAAAAGTAGTTCGGAGTTGGAGGTGTAGTGTAAATATTCGTAACTGTTCATAACGTAACTGTGATCAAGTTAACTGTCGAGTACAATTCTACGAGATACAATAGATAATCGAAGTCCACAACATTAACGCAAAGTTTGATCTATAGTAAAATCCACTTGTTGAAAAATTAGGTATAGAAACAAACAAGCAAATCTGCTCTCGATTGAAAAATATAAAATTCTATGAAATTCGTAAAGCCAACTTCATTTGGTTGGACTCCCCGAGCACCAACCTTAGTTGTTAAATCGTATAACATAGGACAGAAATCGAATTGTACACGAGATGTGTTTCCCTTCCAAGATCTTCTGATATCAATTTGCATACTTTCTTGTTATAGAAAGACAATTCCTTATTACAATCTCAAGGATACGATATCCAGTGCTATGCATCCTGCGGTTATTGGCATCAAAACGTATAAAGTAACCTTCGGTAATCCACTTCAATTCGGATTCAGAAGCATCACTTTGACGAAGGATTACCGCGACACATTTTCGTGAGGTCCTGACCCAATTCAGGACACCCTGACACTCAAATCCGCGCGATTTTTTTCATCTTTTCTGTCGGTAATAACTGTAAAAAATGCAGAGAATATGTTAGAACAAGTCAGCCTTCAGGGAAAATTTCGGAAAATAATTTTCCTCCACCCTTTTTCCGTAAAGTTCCTTTCTTTTCGTTAAGTTTTTTGATCGCACTTGCATGCATGTTGACAAAATTTGCGTGCAAGTCGACCAAACTGCTCTGCTCGAAGTTTTCGAGCACTCCTATTATTTGCGTTAGAGTGAGCGAGAAAAAGCACAAATAGCGCCCCCACCGACGAAACCGCGAAGTTCCGCGAATCGTTTTAGTTTGATTTGGTCGTTTTTCGCTCGATATTTTGCAGAATTTTTTTTTGATAAAACGAAATAAAATTAAAGCAAAATAAAGTAAAAAAACGTGCAAAAAAAAATCCCCTACCAACCCCCAGAAGGTTCTTCTTCCGATAACATTTTCTATCCCATCCACTTCTTCGCGCTGGAGATTTTGCTGTCTTGCTAGAAAATACTAAACTCGTTTAAACCACATTTAAACATTTAACCGATCTCATGCTTACATAGAATCGATTTCATCTTAATAATTATTCTAGAAAATTATTCCCGCTTCTAATTTGCATTTATCTCCACCATAAGCTCGTCAGCGCAACTTCCTTGTACCATTCATACCTCGAGCAGACGAGTAGTGAATGATTGATGAGATAACCTTAACGTCCGCGATGTTGCGAATTTGTAAATTAGCAAATTGATTAGCTGACCAGCAAACCGAGCAGAGCATGTTGATGGATGCATGCCACTTGTGGATCGCTGTTTGCCGTTTTTTTTTCATCAGTTACTGATGACTCTATCGGGAAGAGTTGATGATGTTGCGGTTTGTCACGGGGGGCAAAATCCATTGCAACCAAAAACAATTGGCAAAGAGGTGCCAATTTAGACACATCTCATTAGACACATTAGCCGGTCTATTGCGAATTAAAGCCAGCTAGTCATGTATGCAGGACGTTTTTGCACGCTCGTGACATTGAGTCATTTTGGTACTTTTTTGTGCCATTTGTTCTGGTAGGCAACCGAAAATAAGTCATCAGTATCCCTCTTTTTATTGCCTAAGTGTTGTGAGCAATGTTTTGTCAGCTAGAACCATTAATAATTCGTTCATTATTTCTAGACTAATAACAACAGGGGTTATAGGTTTCAATCTAGGAACTTGTCTCTTATATTTGCTCTAAATTGGAATACTTAAAAAAATTAGAGCTCTAAATAGAAAAGAAACTCATTTTTTCTAATACTCCATCCCGTTCAACTATTACGAACGACTCAACAATATATACATAAATCCTAGTATGAAACATATCTATGGAAATGCTATTGGGAACGTTCAAACGCGGAACAGCTTAGCAGCGGAATAGCGAAAACGGAGCAAAGTAAATGTAGGAAATCTTATGTTACCTTCGCTCCTTTGAAAATCGGTAGCTAGCTTAAAAGGTGTTTGGGATTGTGCGTAATTGATTCACTTGTTACACCGACCAAGGTTCGAAGGTGCGTATCTTGGAAAGAGTGCGAGAAATTAATAGATGCATCGGTAACGCGTCAACGCCTCTGTGCTGATCGAGTAACTTACCTGTGAATGGAAAAGAGAAGAATAAAGAAAGCAATAGAATTGCACATTAGAATCAATCAGTTAGTAAGTTAGTTAAGTATTTGTGTCAGCATAGACAACAATGCTCGAATCGTGTGCTAAATACTTTTAGTTTCTCTATGTGTATCAACGAAGAAGCAAAAATAATCTCTTAACGCCCAACGTGGGGCTCGAACCCACGACCCTGAGATTAAGAGTCTCATGCTCTACCGACTGAGCTAGCCGGGCACTTGTGATCGCTTTCCACACATGAAAATCGCACCACGGTGATCGACTGGGAGGTGCGCTGACCTGAGGTGCGCCGACGCAATCGTTTCTCCGACTCCGTTCCGTTCCTGTGATCATAATGAACCGAAGCATCATAGCGTCCCACCAACTGATGCCAACATTAATTAAAAGGAAAAACCCAAAACCTCTAACCCTACAACCCACCTGAACATGTTCGAGTGCAGAGTGCAATCCCTTCGATGGTTCTATGCGAGGGAAAACATTGAAATCAGAATGTCGTCGACACAGACCGAACACTCCCGCATTTCTGAAGGGAAGCAGATGAAGCGTCTTCCTATATTTAGAGGCGCGTTTGGGGGCAAACCATGGTACTTGTTATGATTCGGTAGCACGCCCACCAGTGAGTGGGTTGCACCAAGAAAATACTCCATAAAAAATGTCCCACTATTTCTATGCGATCACATCTCATTTCGAAGGGGATGCTTTTAGTTTCAGTTGTGGTTTCATTCACGCAGAGTAAACTTCAGCTTTTCCAACCTCATCAAGGTCTTTATCGGTGCAAACAACATACAGTTGAGTGCTCGGTGTTGCAACACTACATATGCCGTACACATGTGGTCACAATCAGACAAAATCAAATCGAATGCGATGCTTCCGTGACGATACCGTTCCATACACGGACCGGAACCGAGCACCACCAGCGTGGCTAACTACTTTTCACGCTTTTCCAACCCACTCACCCACATCGTTTGTGCCATCAGACACATGGCGTGGAGCGGCACACGAAGTGAACTATTTTTGGCACTTTTTCGAACAAATAGAGGGTGGTCTATGCAAGGGAGGAAGAAGGTCGTAGGATGGCCGAGTACCGAGCACTTTTCCCAAGCACACCCCGTTGATCGCCATCTCAAGATCGTGATCACATTACCGCTTGGTTCATGAACTGCATTTTTTTCCCCAAGCCGCACGTGCTGTCATCGATCAAAATCCCGTGTTCTTGTGCTGCATTCGTCGCACCCTCTGACAGCATGGATCCCCGGGAAGGGAAGGGAAGGGGAGAGGGGGAGGGGGTGATTTGACACAGAAGGACACAGGCTGAAGGTGTTGTCTGTCTTGCTGCGATCTGCTGCTTGCGTACTTCACTTCAACCAGTCATCGGTAAAAACGCTGAAAAATCTAATCCCATTTGCTGAAATTGGTTTACTCGATCTCGATAATCAATCATCGGCCCATCCGTCCGTCCATCCATCCCTTCCGAGCCGTTCCGTTCCGTTTGTCCGTTGTCAACGAGCTTCTTTGGAGCTGCAAATGTTTGTCTTAACATTGGGCGGCTTACCGTCCACCACTTCCCATTCCAACCAATATGGTCGAGGCAAGAATTCAATAAAGTATTAATCATACAAGCAAAACCCTCGAGCAGTTGGCAGCAGAACGCAGCTAAAGAGTGAAGGCGAAGCCAATTACTTAGGCAATCGCAATCCCCGAATCACCGCCAATGCTCTTTACTGATTTCTTTGTTGGGTAAGATTTTAATCCTTCCCTCGCCGGCAAGTGCAGCAGAAACAAGGACAAGGAATCAAAAAACGGAGCGCAATGCCACACAGTTGGGTGAAAAAGTGCCCCAGAACATGCCAGTAACATGAATGTAGTACAAAGAAGGTCTAAGAACTGGAACTCAGTGAGAACACGAGCGCGTTGAATGGTTTGACAAACGTCGCACGAATCCATCCAGTAATCGGCAATGTGGAGTGCATTATTTGGACAAAAAACAACCCACCACATACATAAATACATACAGCGAGCGCGGTTGCTTGCTACCGACAGCTTCAATCTTTGTTTTTTCTTTTTTGTTGCTCGCCTGTGACGATCCTCTGACGAGACGGTATTTAAGTGGCACCGCAAAACGAACCCATGACAACGTCGAAGACGATGACGACGATGACGAGTTGGTTGCGAATGGCGGTGAGCCGCATGAATCATTAATCTCGCACAGCAGACACGAGAGTTATAAAGATAATTAAGCAATTTCGGACCCGTTGATCTTCACCCGTTTTTGAAGGCGAGTAAAGCATACACAAGGACGCTATTTTTTGTGATAATGCTGCAGATGCACCAGGAAACACCATCCAGTTGCGTCCGCAGTTTTGCATTCTATTTTAGATTTTGGAAAGTTCAGCGAACAACATTCCCATCACCTCCTAGACTTCCTGCCTAAGCCTAATGTATTGATCCCGATCTGTCTCTCATCAAAACGAGCTGGAATGTGCCTCTTCTCCGCTCCATCAGCAGCACTTCAACCAACGAATCACGATCACGATAAAGTGCGCGATGCACGTGAAGGATGGAAGAGAGTTTTCCGGTCGGTGCGAAGCGGAAGCGTTCACTCTTTCTTTCCCTTTCTTCTAACCCATCACCATCGTCAGTCCAGCCGTGAAGCGCCATCAGTGTGCTCTGGCAGCCAAAAGCAGCGGAAGGAAAAAAAGAAAATCTCATCGCGGACCCGGTACGACGAATAAATCATCGGGAAAAATTAAAACAAACCACTCGCTGCCCCTCCATTCACTCGCTCGTCCATCCTGGTACTACACGCTAGAGTGCGCTCGTCGTCGCTGTTTATCCACTTTTCCGGAATGAAAATGAATCCCGGCAATGACGTAAGCGTGGAAGCACGGGTGGTACCACCCACTGACGAGGATGGTTTTGCGTGGGGGTGGGAGGTCGATCTCGTTGGATGCTGGAGAGAGATTTAAGAATTTTTTCTCGTCTCGACGCACTCGATGGATTTGGAGCCGTGGGCGAGTGGGTCCGGGGGGTGCGCCCCACCCGGGGCCATAAATTATCGTTATGAATTTTGAAAAATCGAGCACGTGCTCAGTCTCAGCTCCCCATCGGGAGGGGAGCCTCTTCTCCATTAGGGGCTTCTTATTAAAGAGAGGGCGCATGAATTTTGAGAGGCGGCAGCAATCCACCATCGGCCATCGTGTGGAGTAAACAAGAAGCGATTAAATTGACAGGAACAGGAACAACGAGGTTGCCAGTATGGGGAGACCATCCGGTGAGGTGCGTCCGTACTGAGCATCGGAACTGATATCTGCGACGCTCTTCGATGGGAGGAAAATCCAAAAAGAAAGATGAAGATGAATAAACGCGCGCAACTAAGATTAACAAATATTTTCATTAGCATCACCATGTGCAGAGAGGGTTACGAAGGGAGCGAAGGGTGTTTTATTTCCGGAAGGGATTGCCTCTCGGATGTGCGGATCGCGATCGAACCGAATTGATCGGAGCGCGATGTTTGAAAGCAACGGAGACGTACTTGTGCTCGGTTAACATCGAAATCAGTTCATGATGCTACAGCATGTGTACGGCATATGTATTGTTGCAACACCGAGCACTCAACTGTATGTTGTTTGCACCGATAAAGACCTAAATGAGGTTGGAAAAGATGAAGTTTACTCTGCGTGAATGAAACCACAACTGAAACTAAAAGCATCCCCTTCGAAATGAGATGTGATCGCATAGAAATAGTGGGACATTTTTTATGGAGTATTTTCTCGGTGCAACCCACTCACTGGTGGGCGTGCTACCGAATCATAACAAGTACCATGGTTTGCCCCCAAACGCGCCTCTAAATATAGGAAGACGCTTCATCTGCTTCCCTTCAGAAATGCGGGAGTGTTCGGTCTGTGTCGACGACATTCTGATTTCAATGTTTTCCCTCGCATAGAACCATCGAAGGGATTGCACGCTGCACTCGAACATATTCAGGTGGGTTGTAGGGTTAGAGGTTTTGAGTGTTTCCTTTTAATTAATGTTGGCATCAGTCGGTGGGACGCTATGATGCTTCGGTTCATTATGATCACAGAAACGGAACGGAGTCGGAGAAACGATAGCGTCGGCGCATCAGGTCAGCGCACCTCCCAGTCGATCACCGGGGTGCGATTTTCATGTGTGGAAAGCGATCACAAGTGCCCGGCTAGCTCAGTCGGTAGAGCATGAGACTCTTAATCTCAGGGTCGTGGGTTCGAGCCCCACGTTGGGCGGCAGCTTCTCTTTTGCAAACCTCTCTTCCAAGGATTAGGATTAGCTGTGCTTCCCAATTCATTTCAATTCGTTAAGATGATCATTGGCTAACCAATACAACTACGATGATTGATCTTCTGAATACAGTATTAACAAGCTAAAAAGAAAACTTCTTCACTATCTCTACTTCTATTTGCTACTACTATCGAACGTGGATGTATGTATATTACAGTTTGTATCACTTCGTGCGCCTAGAAGGTGTTGTAGATCGCGATCATATGGTGGTGCTTTCGTACTTTCTTACACAGTGACCACCACTACACCCCTCCCCAAAAGATGACAAACATAAATGCTCTAAACAAAGAAATACTAAAATCAAAGAACGGAAGCACACATTACCGGCATACGGTTCACCCTGAGCATGAACTTGTCGTGGTGGCTCGCCGTGCTATACAAGGCTCCCATAGCATTCTTGTTTCAAACACCTGCGCCCTTCCCCTGTGTGTGAGTGTGTAGGTGTTGGGCAGAGCTGCACCGTTTGTGTCGTTTGGTGGCGCATAAGAAGCGGACGAAGGGCCGAAGGGCTGAAGGGCAGGCGGGCAGTCAGGCAGCGAGGCAAAGAAGGGCGAGCTAGCAGGGGTGAGCAAAGGGCAATCGAGCGGAAGCAGGATAAGGCGTGTGTAGGCAGTGTTCAGAGTGTGTCAGAGTGTGTCTTGCTGCGCTATTGGTTTGTCACTAGAATTGGGAAAAACAAGAAAAAGGAAAAGAAATTGGAAACGAAGAAAAACCAAACACTTCAAACAATCTGCAAAAAAACGCAAATTTAAGGCGGAATGGGAATGGGGATGGAGGGAAAAGAAGCGAGTGTATGGAGAAGGAGGGACTCCTAGAGAGATGTTACTTCGATGGATCTCTAACGAAACGGATATGTGATGATCAGCAAATGATTCGAATGATTGTTGTTGGATGTTTCACGTATCGATCATTTGTGTGTTATGTGTGCTTAAGCAACTTACTGTTTTGAGGATATTTGTGCGCTTTTGTATGCGTGATTCGTTCGTTTGTCCATCTAGTGTCTTCCGTTTGAAGTCTATGAAAATGATTCAATCCATGATCCAGCGATCCAAGCGAATGTTCCCCAAGAAGCACTTGGTACATTGATTACATTGATCGTGAGTCACGCCAGGCCGTTCTGGCCCATGAGTATGCGATCATCCCTCACTTATGGTTACCATTACTGGCCGACTGGCATTCGGGGAGTCGCGATCGCATTTTCGGCTGGACTAATTTAATTAGAACCATCTGTACGCCATCAGCCTCTGCAGTGGTGCCAGACAACATGTTGCGCCCTTCTGGTGCTGCTGTTGCTGTTGCTGCTACTCGAGACATGCTGCCCCCGGTCAAAGCCATGAATCAAGGTTCGTATCCGATCGCAGCCTCAACCGTCAACCGTCAACATCTACGAGCGGTAGTACTAGGAGTCGCAACGAGCTGCAGCTGCAGTGCAGGGATCGGATCGCTTCGATTCGCAGCAATTTCGTGATCACCAAATTGGACGAGGCACGTGGCCTGGTTTCCGTGGCCCCTCCCTGGAGAGCATCCGATCCGAAATCGATTGGATAACGGGCGATCCAGGGGCGCCGATGGCAATCTGAATGGGATGCCGCGCGATCATTCGCGAACAAAACCACTCAAACACACACACGGACACGGACACACACAACGTTTCTCGCTCAGAACACAGAGGGAGTGGGGGCAGCATAAATTAAACGATGCGCCTCAAATGCGGTTTCGCCTCCAGACGGGCCGACCGACTAGCCAGCAGCTGTGGGCCGCTTGCACCCACTTCGGGGACTCCCTCGAAAACGGCTCCAGCTGTTGGTGGTGGTGGCGGTGGCAGTGGCAGTGTCGGAAATGGCAGAAAATTGAACAAAATAGCTACGAGGATCATCACCCCGCGAAAAACGAGGCGTAAGCGAGATAGACGGAAAGAGCAACACACGCGGCGGCAACACATAAGGATTAGAGCGAGCATTGGAAGGCCCGGGAAAGGGTGCAACCAAATAGCCGCATCTAATCAAAATGGTCGCGAGGCTCGTGCCACGAAACCCGGACGCGGACGCCCGGACCGGAGTCTCTTCTGAGTAAACATCGCTGTCGCCGCGGCGTTGCCTTTCGACGAAGCAAAAACCCCGAAGGAACCGAAATCCAGCGTCTGCCAAGCCGCTAATACTATGCTGCGCCGGTTAGAGCCGGCTCGCGCCACACTGCAAGTCCTACCTCCTAAACCTGGCATTAGGAACGACGAATTAGATCGATCGATGCGGGTCCAGCAGCAGCGGCAGCAGCAGCAGCGACGGCAGCAGCTGGCTGAATGCATAATTTGTTTTTCGCTGGCAGCGCCGGACTTGAGCCGCAGCTCTATGTTTCATTTTGGGGCCTTAGACCGTCCAGTCACTGCGCTCTGCTGCTGCTGCTGCTGCGGCTGCTGCATCGGGCAGGAAGTTCCTAGAAATCGCACAAAAATCAATCGAAGCTGTTGTTTTGGGGTTTGCGACCGTAGTCCGGGATCAAGCACCTGCACCTGTTGGGGCCAACCAACCACAAGGAGATCTAGTCACCTTCTGTGGCTCGAAAAGGGGAGTTACGCAGCGATTGTGATCAACCTTTTGGACCGAAGATAAGCTTGACGCTCAGGACGCTCGTGCAGACAGAGGAAACCGAAGCCAGAACGTCACTAATTCGATGGCGTCATGAATGCTGTTTGAAGCGATCGTGAGCGATCGAGCAAATTAATCAAATTGAGATCGTTATCAGGAGTATCCAGGGGCTCCATGCGTTGCAGATGCAGTTGTGCCAATTGATCCAATCAATTTGTTCGAAAAGGTGGCTTTCAGTTAATCGAACAGGTCTAATTTGAAAGTAAATAACAAACATTAATGAAACGTTATGTTCCCCAAAATAAACTTATCCGACATTGTTATCTTGATCACTACAGCACCTTGAAGGGTACTTGTACGTCAAATGTACACGCTTTCGCTGCCCTGATGTCACCTGGCGTCACGCTCAAGTGTTGTTTTTCACGTATTATCCTTCCAAAGAACAACGCAAGACCACACCAGATACCAGATGGATTACTTCAAACCCATCTTTGAACCCTGCAATCCTCTGCCTGGTCCGGAGAAGCAGCGGACATCGGAACAACAAACCGAAAAACCACGGACGCAGATCGAGACATCACCACGACTAATGTTCCACGGAAATGAAAAACAAAAAACGTCCTTCCAGAGTAACCATCCATCATTACAGCTGCAGGACAAAACAAAGACAAAGAAAAAGTGCTCCTCCTTCTCCAATCGTCAACGATGATCTCCAGCCACGATCGACGACAGCGATGACGGCGACGTCCATGGCGATGGTTGTGGACGCATCGCGGCAAAGGCATCGAGCCGTCAGCACGATCTAAGCACTCCACGTCACTGGACCAGGCTAAGCGACGGACGTCCGATGTCTTACTCTTGCAGGCGCAGCCAACTCACAAGAGAGAGAAAAAAAGGAGAACCAAAATTGTCTCCACGCTGAAGAGGAGTCGTCGCTGGAGATCATCGCAGCAAATCATCCTCTACGACGGACGCTTCTGCGGTACTGACAGACGACCGATTGCTCCCCTCGATTGTGCCCATCGCCCATCGTATATGTTGATCTCTCGCTTTAATCTAAGCAACTTTTGCGCTACGCAGGACGCGCTGTTTCAAAAACTGACATCCACCATTTGGGACAGCGGTAGGAGTGGTGCAACTAAATACTAGCGCTGGTTACTCCGCAGTCTTATTGACCACCGTTTGCACCCTTTGTGCGTGTTGTGCGGTGCGTTTCGCCCCTTTTGTTGCTGGCAGCGATGGCTGTCAGCGCCCTCGTCCACCTTCACCTCCTGCGAGTGCTCAATCGCACGCCAACAATGCTTTCAAGGCCACTCATCGTTATGTTTATAAATTAACAAAATTGTATGTAAATCGTGAGCGCGTGCATGTGCGACACCAGAAACCAGGGGAGGGGTTGGCGATCGTACAGCACGCACGTTCAACATTCCACTCCGCTCCACGCTGCTGGCCGCTGCTGACCCAACCATAAAGCGGCCCCGTTCTCAACCATCCGGGGAACAATATGATTTGTACTGGAAATGCTGTTTTTTTTTCGGTCGGTTCGTTGTTTTCTTCCATTCCATTCCTCCCTTCCAGCTGCTCGCTTCCAATTGCAACTTGTCAGACGATTTGGAAGCGGAGTGGCCCGGCTTGTGACCGGGGGAATACAGCACAATTGGGAGATGGGAAGGAAGTGAGAGAAGAAACGTACAGTTTGGGGGGTGGTTATCATAACGAAGACGTGATACCGTATGGGCACAGGACTGAAGATGATGCCGTTCTTGTTCTAAACAGTAACAGGCACACACACTTATGCTGCGTTGTAGACAGATGGACGCCTCATGTGTGTGTTCTTATGTTTCCGTTCCAGTGGCGCAATCACAAGCCACACAATAAACTGTTTATCGAAGTTTTAATGAAAATATTTTCAATAGAAAGCATTCGCTTTGCATTTTACGCCATTTTACGGGACAAGAAGTTATGCAAATGCTTTACCTTCCTCCCTCCTTTAGATGGTTTGGTGCACGGGCAGACAATGTGCCCGTGCACGGGCACGGGCACAATTTTTTGTTTTTTTTTTCGATGTTCCGCACCGATGGCAACCGGGAGAGTGACACCATACCATCGACGGTGTCGAGTCGGCCACGGGGGTGGAGGACGAGCATGGTGGAACACGATTCGGTGGTTAGTTTGCGTGCCGATTGCGTTTAATTTTTGCTGTTTATCATCGCAAGCGCAACGCGACGACGACGCGAAATGGACGTGAATGCACGCGAGACGCGAGACGCGACGTTCCTTGTGCGAGAAGCGATGGCAACGTCTGACAGGACGAGGACGAGCACGAGGAGAGGGGTTTGCTGATTGTTTATTAAACATCGCACATTGTGCGTCCGCTTATTGGAAGCGGATGGAGGAAATGGCGAGTTGGTGGCTGGTGTTTGAGTCTTTCCTTCGGCGTTGGGGGCCAAATGATGCGTTTGTGTCAGGTAAGAAGGTGTTTAGCGCGATGAGAGTAATAAGGAAGTGGGCGTTTGGACGATCGCTGGCTCTGCATATCAATAATACCAGCCGCTGCTAGCTAGACCTTGTGACTGAGCTTCAAGATTAGTGTTTTGCAAAAAGAATTTCAAATTCACTTGATGAAGTTGATGATGATGCAATGGATTTTGGAGATCCTCAGCAGCCTAGGAAATTTTTTGTGCAAATAACCCCCTATAAATTCTAATGTTGCTGCAGCAGAACAGCCACAAAGAAGCACAACACTTTGACACACATTTTTCCAGCGTCTGCTTCGGTTGATTCAATTTGCGGTGGCCCAGGGCATCGAGCATCGAGCAAACTGTAAAATGTTACGCCTCGCAGCAGCGGCAGAGTTTCCCATCTCCCCGCTCCCGTTCGTTCTCTTTCGCAATCTTTCTTCGCAAATGAAGTTTAGGGCCAACGTAGTTCGCTTCCGCGAGCGCGCGCGAGCATGTATGTTTCGCATCTTTCGCTTCCGAGAATCGGCCCAAGGACACCGGGCAAAGCATTTTCGGGCGACGGACCCAGACGGCCCAACCGAAGACGATGATGATGATGATGATGCCGATCGCACGTTGCTCTAGGGCCCTTGCGCTCGCTTTATGCTGCTTGCCTTTTGCGACCAAGCGAGGGGAGCTCTCTGGCTAATGCAATTTGTGTGGGGCCTTCCCGGGGTCCTTCCCGGCATTTGTCGGCACGGTTCGGCACTTGAAAGATGCTGTACGAGGAGGAACCCTACACTTAGACCGCATTTATCATCGTGATCGCATCGTTCGCGCGCGCGCGCACACACACACTTATACAAACAGGCTGTGAGGCTCTGTGCGGATTGGGAGTCTGCAAACATTAAGAAACCACGCAGCAACAGCAGCAGATGATGATGATGATGATGATGCGATGGTTAAGGGTGCTGCTGCTAGCGCCGCCATCCGCCGGAATATTTGCGCATCGGTGCATCGCTCAAGGACGCACCACCCTGGGACCGGGGGAGCCGTGTAACGCCGCGTAAATGCGATCGCAACGCAACCGAACGCACGCACCTAATAACGGCTATTAGGGGCGGCTAATATGATTAATAAAATCAGAGCACGGCGTGCCGACGGTGCCGTGCCACCGTCGTGTTGCTGCTGGCATCATCGGGAGCCGGGCTGGACCAGGCCGGCGCCAACAATCCCGTCGTAAAGTGTACAAAGGCTTTTCGACGTCGTTGGGGATGCGTTTCGGATGCGCGCTGTGCATTGGGCTCCGGTTTTGGACAGTGCAGCGCAAACCGGTGGCAATCGATCGGTGTCGTGGCGTGTCGTGGGTCGAGATCGAAGCGAGAAATTGGGTGAAAATTACAGTCTCGAACTGCGAGCGTTTTGTTTGTTTTCGTGGACGCGGACTCCAAGCGCACGCTTTAACCGGTTGATCGATTCGGTTTGGGAGGCCCAAAAACCGTGAGGAAGTAATCCATTAGCTGCAGCAAAAAGTGCGATTAGTGTGTTGTAATCGGAACGAAAGACTTTTCAGAATGCATAAGGTGGCTGATAGACGATTGCAACTTTACCGCTAAGAACTGTCAATAAAGAGATTTAATTCTATCTTTCACTTGAAATTCACTTCAAACTCTTCTTCAAACTCGCGATGGTTTATAAATTAGTCCAATATGGTGGCAGTTGGTAGACGTAACGACAATTTAGATTTCTTTTCCCAAATTTCAAGGCACAAAATGATAGATTACGCTAAGTAAATGACAGTTTACCGTTAAGGAAAGTTGCTATCGTGTACTGGCACTAATGGCGCGCATCATTAGTTGTAAATGATGTCCATCTTGTCCGAGAGATAATATCCAGCTCGAAAGCGCTTCATTTTCCCAAGAAACTTTTCCCGATATTCCCCACCGCAGCATGGTCTCTCCCTGAATCATCTCGAACAATATGGCCAGAAGGACGGAACATTACTGGGACCAAGGACTGGGCGATGGGCGAACCCCGTAGCCGTATCCCTGTCGCCGGTAATAACCGGGAGTTGCGAGGAGGTAGATCCGAGATGCCGTGACTGAAATTATTATATCAAAAATCCGTTCCTGCCAACCACCGGTTCCTTTCAGCGCACCACAGTGCAACCCCTTCCCGTTAGTGCACCATGCGGTACGGTGCGGCACGGAAAATGTGTTTATTTGCCCCTCGCCTTGCCCACCATCAGCCAACGTCGACGTCTCGCCGACGCCGATGCCGAAGACGAGCATAATTTCACTCTAATTTAGAATTTAAACCCGCTTCCCGCCCGGTCTCCGGAGCCTCTGGTCCCGTTCCGTCTCCCGTTGTCCCGGTTTACGCTAATTTACGGACTCCAGCACTGGAGGGCATTCGACAGAAATCCATCAAAAACTCCAACTGCCACGGAGGAGAACCGAACTGAACCGAACCGAACCAATTCAAACAACATGACGCGCGCACATTTTGCACAACGCATCAGTGTGGCCAAGGGGGTGCGACGGGTGGCAGCCGAGGGGATAAGAATCCCCATCACCACATTTCCTCCCTCCCCTCCACCGTCACCACGGGGGGGAAGGTACAGGAATTAAAAAGAAAGGATCGTGATGAATTCACGCGGGACTCGGGCCGCGCCGCGCCGCGCCATCACCGTTGCGTGCCGGAAATTAGCGTCCGGGAATGCTTCCCAGGGTGCTGGGACTGGTCTGGCGGTCTGGTGGTCTGGCACCGCACCGGTGACGCACCACGCAGGACGAAGGACATTCGACATGGAGGCATTTCGCCTCCAACACCGGACGTGTCTGGCCCTTTACCTTCCTTGTGACGCCGGGAGAAAGATAGAAAGAGGGAAAAATTGAGAGAGAAGGAGAGAGAAAGCGAACCTCACGAGTGTCAGCCGCATAAATGTATGCAGAACGCAAATTTACCGTTCGTCACTTTGCGTGCGATGCGTCTACCATCAACCCCCGGAACGGGGGGGAACGGGAGCAGGAGGTGAAAAGAGGGCCTGTTGGCACCATTTCACGCTCCATCAAACGACTGACTGACCTTCGGTTGGAATGGACCCGGGGGCGCAACGACAGAAACCGAGCTCTTGCCTCATTATCCTCATGTTCCACGATCGGCAAACAAATTAAGGATTAAACGGTGCGGATGCGTGCGTGGCGTGAACCCCTCCCAGCCGGTGTGTGTGTGTGTCCTCGATACTAGGTGGTGGCATCCCTTTTTGTTTTTGGGGGAGGCTATAAGTGACGAGCGTGATGGAAGCGGATACGGATCTTCAATTTGTGTAACGGGACATTTTGCATACGTTGCGATCGCGATGATAAATAAAGAAGTTGTGGGGAGGAAAAGAAAGGAAGCGAATGTCCTTTTTGTAAATTTGTGTTTTTAAATTGGAATTCCCGAAAAAAAAACAAGACCTTGAAAATGCAAACCACAATCCGGAACGATTTAACCGGAATTGAAGTCCTTTTGTGCGTCGCATCGTTGCAGTATGTGTCGATCGGAGAGCAAGCCGGACAGCGATTTGGTCGTTCAAGGTCACTCACGGGGCAGACCATTGCTAGCGCACTGCCCGCGGCACAGCTTAGGACCTCCCGAATTCACCCAGTTATGCCGACGATCGGACAGACACCAGACAGACGCAGACACGGACGCGCGCTTTGCACGGTTAAGTACATTTTAATTGTAGCCGCGATCCCGGGAGGGCCCAACGGTTTGCGGGTCACGCCAGCCGTCTCCCCAAAAAGGTCCACCACTTAAGGTGCACCCCGTCACAGAGAATCATGAGGGAGCGAAACCCAATCCTTAAATGTCGATCAATTATGTCTCGATCTCGAGTCCGGTGCAGCGGGCGAAGAATTTCGGGGCGGCTAATTCTCCGCGCTGCAGGCTGCAATGATTTTGAGTTTTTTTTTTGTTTCGTTTATGAAGAGTGTGGTTAAGCATTGGAAGGAATTGGTGGTGGTGTTTTTTTGTGGGTTTTCGCTGGCGTTCGCTGAAGGTTGCACACGCGGTTGCCGTCATTCAAAAACCCATTCATGAACCTAATTTTGCTCTCGTTCCTGGGAAGGTTTGCGACGTTGAATGGACCGCGAGGGCTGGCCACGCGGGGTGCGATGGAATTGATCGACAGCGGCCCGTCGTGGCTGGTGGGCTCGATCTCGATTAATGCACCGCGAGCAAATGGTTCCGCCAAAAAACGAATCGCGCAGGTAATGAGTGGGTAGCCAGCGATCAATGCGCACATGATGTATGATTGAAGCGTTCCGGCGCAGCATGGACATGTTGTCGGTATCGCTTGTCTTGCTACTGCTGCTGATCCTCGCTGACCATGGCCTCGAAAGGCTGCCAAGCGGGCTTTCCTGCGCCTGATATCATCATAATGTTTGAATTTTGACTAGTCGCTACGAATATTGCGTTTCTCTCTCAACTAATTAACGCTGCAGCAACATCATTCTCTGCAGCTATGTTATCATGTGTTATTAGATTTCATTGAAAAAATCGTCGAGTTGGGGAAAATAAGAATAATTTTAAAATTTAATTTCAATAATCAGGAAGAAAATAGTAAAAATTGGCTGTAGAACATCATAATTCATCCCATAACGGATTGATTGATTGATTTAGGTGCCGGTGAAGGTAAAAACGATGGTCAATCCGGATAAAATAGTCGTAAGCATTTTTTTTTACAACAAAGCCATTTAGACTCTGTCGCCATCTATGGTCTGATACGCGCTTCATTACATTTCACTTCCAATCATTCACATAACAAAGACACTTAAGAACAAACACCTAGCATCACTAACGATATTGCTCCGGACAACAAGAAAAAAATAATTTATAATAAAATCTAGAGTTCCTCAGGATTTGCATACAAAGTACTCATAAATCTATAGAAAACAAATATCTATAAAGATGGCAAAAGACTAAGCAAAATTCACTTTTTTTTTAACATATATAAGGACGGACGAGTTTATTGCTCGTTTTACTTATTCAATCTATTGTTACTGAAGATTTTCTAGGGACCAAACAGAAACACTTCCTTGCTAAAATTTTATTAAAATAAATTAAACTACGAGGCCAGCGTCCTGATTCTTTGTAGTGACTACCACTAATTTGAAGAGAGTTATCTTTTACAACTCCAACCTAAAATGCTTGTTCAAGTGCGTGCAGCACCGCCGGGCAACAT
>NC_064874.1:80736056-80741056 GCF_943734745.1 Anopheles darlingi | reverse complement strand
AATGGAACATTTTCCGGGGGTTTTTCCTCAAGTATCATCTGCTTCATCATCACCGATCGGTTGGGTGCATATAGGCATGGGCGCGGTATGCGCTCACCATCCGTGATGCAACTGCATTCTTCTCACTCTCAACCCACACACACACACACACACACACACAGATAACGTCATCGGTGAACCGGTTTGGCGGTGGCGAGGAGGAAAAAGATTTCGCAGAACGCCACGCCGAGTGCCATTCTCTGTGGCCACCGTTCTCTTGTCCCTTCTGCCTGGAGCTTCCTGGAGATGCATTCGCGGCTCCAGATTCGAATGCCAACACACTGACATACTGACTGATACACACTCTCTCTCCATCTCTCTCTCTCTGTTTCTTGGTGTCGGTCTGAGGTGCATTCTTTTCCGGTTTTCCTTCGCCCATCTCTCGGTGGCGATTGCTGCACCCCACAACTGGACCACTGGTGGCGTCTGTCGTGTCGTGTCTTGTCAGCGGAAAGCGAAAATGGAGAACCTCCGAGCCGAAAAGTGAATCTCGCGACCGATGACGCAGACGATGATGAGGAGGAGGACGATGATGGACTCATCGGAATGTGATTTCTGCTTTCGAATAGCTTCCTTTTCATCTCTCCCCTTCCCTGGGATGCATTCTTATTCGTCGTCGCTTATTCTGCGTCTCCGATCTCTGCCATTGGTTCAAGGTTTGCGATCTTACGTAATGCAGTCGTGGTGGTGGTGGTATTGGTGATGGTGACCAGATTTCACGTTTTCCCTTTCCATCTTGCAGCCTAAAGGAAACCGTACGCGCGGAAACAGCAGGGGCACCAGAAGTAGTGCCATGGACGGATGCGATGATTTATTTACTTACACAACCTGATTAACCAGCTTCAAAGTACTTCAAACGGTCTAATGAGCAGTTGAAAAGATAGGGGACGCTCAGTCACAGGCGAAACAAAAAGTCGGAAAAGTCGTTTTCCTCCCACCAGAGAGTGTAGGCGTTCAAATAAATAACAAATACTCGCTGTACACTGCGTGCGAGCTGCTTGCCTTGCGACAAGTATGCCGATGGACGATGAAAGAACAATTTCAAAACCGAGGCAAAGGCGAAGGCACCTGTCCGCGGACTTCCACTTCTTTCGCGCGCGCGATCACGATTTGTACATGTTCTGTGCTGCGCTGTTCTGTGGTTTTGAGCGCGAAGAAAAAAAAACGTTTAACAACAAATAATGCTAATTATTTATTACCATTTCGGTGGGACCGGGAGATGGGGGGGCCTCGTGTCAAGTGCAGAAAGCCAGAAACGACGGATTCGGTTTAAGAGAAATGGGATATGGCCTTCCTCTACGGAGACAGGACGTCGTGACACGGGGCACAGGACTGGTCAGCTGATTTTGAGAAGAGAGCAAAAGATGTTGACAGACTAGCGGTCAAGGCACCGGGCCGGTGTGTAGCCTCGGTACATGCCCGGTGTGAGCACTTCATTATCTGCGCGAATAATTTACTCGCCCCAGGACTGTCAACGGTTGGCACATTTTTAGCAATGGTACGTGCCAAAACATAACCCTTGTCGAAGGATTGAATTCGTATTAAGGGGGGGGCTAAGGTTAATAAGGGTAAAAAAGGTTCATTTTTAAAGATTTTTTGTGAAGAAACCATTTGTCTCAATATTTTTTTGTCAAATTTCATATTAAACTACTACTTTTCAAAACTATTTGGCTGTATTTTGTGAAAGATTTGTTAAAAACTACGTCTATGGTATTGAAATTCATGAGGCAAACATGCATAATCAATATTCTTTTGTTAGATTATGAGTTCTTATGATTTTCTTTTCGAAAACCATGTCTTACATAATTTACAATTGTTTTTATAATTTACAATTGTTATGAAAACTCGACGGAGCTACTTGGCAAATTGTCTACAGTTGAAGTGTTCAAAATTTCAAATCGATCGGAATCAGTAGTTTTTACGCTACGATGGGCATCGAAAAAACTCTTTGAAAATTGATTACCTCTGTCAGTTTTGTTTTGATTGATCCAAAAGAATCACACAATACTTTTGGATGGATAAGCAATCTTCAAAACAAGTAAATGTGAAAAATAAATACCATCTTAGCCTCCTCTCAAGACCTTGTTCCAAAATATCTTTCTTCCGCTTCGTGTTTTCTTGAAAATACATTTAATTAAATACTAATATTAAGTTAGCAATATTAAGTTAAGTTCATGTTAAAAAAAACCTTCAAAAACGAACCCACTCGTTGGCCCCAAAAAGTAGCAGGATGCTCAGGGTCCGGGGCATGACACTCGGCTCTCATCAGCCCATTTTTACTTTCCTCTCGTTAAGTGTCCATCCTGCCACTCCTTCTCTTATTGCATCCCCCACGCTCTCTACCACCGCCCAACTGCGAACTCCGTTCACTTTTTCTTTCTCTCTCTCTGTTGGATTGTAAGAATGTCTTACTTTGATCGATGACACCGGTTAATCCGTCCGGTCCAAATGTACCGCAGGACCGGCAAGAACACTCCGCCTGTCCTCCTCCTCTTCCTGTTATGGCCACACAATTCGTTGCACATCTCGGTGTGTTTCTTCTCCCCCGGTCCACTGGGCTCTCTCTAGACCACCCTCCTCCGTTTCCTGACTCATTAACCGGCCCGGCCGGCATGACAAGCCGCGATTACGATGGCGCACACCCGCATCGCACTCGGCGATCCGCTGTACGGACGCGCGACGGACGAGCCGGATGGGTGGTGGCAGGAATTATTTTTACTTTTCCGTTCCCCGTTCCGTTCCGTTCCTCCATTACGAGATAAGGGTAGGGGGGGATGACGCCGAGGGACGCCATTCACGAGGAAGTAGTCGATTCTTCTCCTTCTCTATCTTGGAGTGGAACCACTAGCATACTTTGGCCAGAGATCGCCTCTCGTTGCGGCGGCCCGCGATATGTAATCCACGCATCGCGAGATGCATCGTGGCCGCAGGTGCACCCACCCCAACCCACCCAGCACGCGCCACTACGGCTACCGTGGCTCTCGGTGGACACCAGACCTACACGCGGCACGGAATCAAATCCACGCTGATGCAATCCACGGCCAACAGCACGCCAACAACGGCGTGCATCGAGCGCGCGTTCAGGCTCTTGAGAGTGTGTTTTTGCTACTTAAGAAAACATAAACATTCGAAAACGGTTCGGGGGGATGGCTCGCGGAGGGAACATGCCCCGAAGTTGTGCACGATCATTCGGACGAGCCGGACACAAACACTGCTCCTGCTTCTCCTTCTGTTGACGGTGCTGCTACCACAGCTGACAGACTGTGAAGTGTGTGGCATCTACGACGACGACGACGGAGAGACCTCGCACATGCCACCGCGCACGCCACCCCATATGCTAGGAAATACAAATCCAAAACGCTGAGAAAGAGATAGAAAGAGATCGCACATCTCGGCGAGCGAGAGCGAGCGAGAGAGAGACATGCTAATGCACGGAATACAATTAATTATTTTTAATATCTACGTTTTGCGTTAATTTTAGAACTTTCATGTGACACTCGAAAATTCGTGCTCTATCCCTCCCTCGCTCGTGTGTGTGTGTGCGCGTATGCGGGAGGAGAAGTTGGCAATAAAATGGTGTGAAGGGAGGGATCGTCTTGCGTACAATGCGCGCTCTTCGCTCGATATGATCCGCTGCTTGGCGATCCGCTCCGTTCTTTCGCGGACGGGGCAATGGTGGAACATCGTTTTATCTCTTCACTACTCGTCTTTGGTTACTGTTTTTTTTTTAATTCTTCTTTGGGTGGGGTGAAATCCGAAGGTAGATTTTGGACGCACCCCTCGATGGCCCTCTTCCATCGTCCTCCGAGCATTCCTCCGCCGGAGCGGAGCGGCCGATCATCGCCAGTGCGCACGGCAAGCGGACCACCGGGCTGGTCCGGTGTGAGTGAAGTGTCGGGAAATGTAATAAATTTTATTAATTACACCCACACCGCAGCCCCACAGAAAGTGAGGAAGATACACAGAAAGTGTATCCAGTGCGTCAATCGTGAAACTGCTTTGGCGGTCGTTCGTTTCGGCCGTCAAGAGAGCCTTTCTTTAATGCTGGCTTACTGCTGGCATTCTGGCCCGGCCCGGGGTGGCAACGATGGCGCACTTGATGCCGATGACGTCATCGGGACAGAACCATCGGAAACATCGCGTTGTGCATATCGTGCTATCGTGATAAGCAATGAATCACAAGCAGCGCGCAGCGCGCAGCGCGCAGCGACAGTGACAGCGGAAGCGAAATATTTGCACGCTGACTAATCGAATGAATCGAGGTCAAAGCGGAGGTGCAGAAGGAGAATGCAAAAATCCCGTTCCGGAAGTGGCAGATTCATGAATGGCACACGTTGGTGCACCGGTGCAGCATACCATACAGCGTTGCATCGTTTTCCATGCTTTGTGCTATGCTCAGCGAACGAAACGCCCGCGGATGCTGCGAATATCGCGATGCATCAGATGCATCGCGTTCCTTTTTATGCTCGCGAACGTACAGCACGTGCTGGCGAGATGCTGGCGAGAAAGGCGAGTGTGATAAAGGGGAACAGCGAAAGGGAAGAAACGAGAAGGAGATGGTGGATTGTATTTTTTCGGGTTTTTCCACAAAATCCGCTCCGAGCGTTTGTGGAATGAAGAACCGGAAATAATTATGTGTTTTGTTGCTGGAACCTGCAGAGGCGCATACCTTGCGGCTGTGTGTTCCTTGCAGAGCATAAGAGATGCGGTTGCGTCGCGGCCCATGAGTCAGAGCGACCTCGATGATGGCCTGACCATTGGGGTGTATGCTGCAAGGAATGCAGCGAAAGTGCATTGCGCGTCTTGGATGAGTAATAGGGAACTTTACACTCCATTTTACTTTTTTCGATTGTTTTTTGTATCGAATCGAATTCCAATGATGCAACTATGTATCATCAACTGAGCTGCGTGGTGCGTTGTGCTTTACCCTTCCCCGGGGTTTATTCCGTTCAAAAGAGCGG
>NC_064874.1:80721056-80731056 GCF_943734745.1 Anopheles darlingi | reverse complement strand
GCGCGTGCAAAGGCGTGCAAAGACCCTGATGGCAAAGAAACATCAATCTCTCGCTCAAATCTAGATTTAATGACAAAAACTAATTACACTTTTCGGTGCATGTGACGGGCGAACCCATGGAACCGGAACATGCGGACCGCCAACAGCACACAAATGGAAGGGAAGGCTAGAGAAGAGGGAGAAATAGTGGTACGCGGGGCGCTAGTTTCGAGCGGTGCGCAACTTCGCAACGTAACAACGTCAGGCGCAAACGCAATCACTCTCTCGGGGTCCATGGTATCTAATTTCAACTTTCTTTGTTGATGTTGCTTGAGTCGAGTGTTGCCTCTTTTTCGGCTTTTCGTCTCTCTATCTCTCTCTCTCTTTTTAGCTATCCTTTCTATGTTTCGATTGTTTTAAGCAGCACCACCACTAGTTTTGGGGGGCCTAGAAAATTCCAACTATTTCAAGGGTTGGTCGATAAGTTTATACTGTACAGCAGCCTGTATTCATAAAGTGTCAACAGTGTCTGTTGTTAGATTGTATGTTTCAAAATGTAACCTTGTCTTCAAATAACTCTATTCACCTATTCTATTATCCATCTTTAATGTTGGATTTTAGTGGATTTTTTATATTTTCCAATCTTTTAAACAAATTCATTATCTCCTTCAAAGAGTTTGAATACATTTTTTCTATGTCGCCATAATTTAAGGCAACTTTTCATCCATCTTACTCCCTTCTCAACTACGGTTACTAGTAGACTACATGCGACTGTACCATAGCGGGCTATCGTTTTACCTATTCTTTACGGTACCGAGCCCGACTCCGAAACCGAGGAGATTCGAGCGAACCATGACCACGATCGCCCAGATACACGCACAGACTTACACACTACGATAATGACAGCGCGAGGAAAAAGTGATTAGGCACGAATATGATTATTATAATCACGCATCGTACATTGGCACCGAGGGCACATGACTCCTGGCCTCAGTACCAGAAGATGGTGGTGGTTCGTCTTACCAGAGGAGGGAGCGACTCATCACCCCCCTTTGTAAGCCCATCCACAGCTTGAGCTTTTACTATTTAGCTGTCTTGACCATTTCAAAGCTGTGCAGTGAAGGTGCGAAGGTATGCGAGTAGTGCCACGGTCTTTGCTTTGGTCACCAATCCAGCATACTATGATTGTCTGCAGACCACTTCTTTGCGCTGCGCAGTGAACGGGGGTTGAACTGCCTTTTTTGGGGCACCCGAACGGCTCTTCTATCGCTTCGGTCGCTTGTAATTAGTTTTACTTTTGTTTTTACTTGTTGCTGTTGTTGTTGTGGTGGTGCCCTGGCCATTCCATTCGCTCGAGCTGTCAAGCGAAGACATTAACGATCTTACGAGCGAAGGTGGAAACACCAACCCCCGCGCGCGCGAGATCAGTATCTTGTTGGTCGAAATTGGAAAATGTAATGATAGTCATTTGATTTCGGGTTTTGTCAACATGTCACTGGACGAAGAGACGAACGCTTGATATGATCGATTTTCGATTTTCGTTTCCTACCATCTACTACCCGAGGGGCGTAGTTGCTTGTGTGGTGAAGGGTGGTCAGCGAGGTGGTCAGCGAAATGCGAACGGCGAAGAGTGACTCTTGCTGGTGGTGTTGTGGTGCCTTCCCGGTGGCGGATACTTACTTTTGATGAGATTAACGTTAAGGTAGGTGACGATTCCTGCAACGATATACGGAAAAGCGCGTTAATGCGTTAGTCGACATTTTTGGGGGGGTACATTTGAAAGTCGCGCTTCAGTAAAACCAAACATTAAAAAAAAAACAAACAATTTGATGGAATGCCATCCGCAATTCGAAAACCGACGTGGCCTCTCGTTAAAGGTCTTTTTTTTCTCCTTCCTTCCTTCCTTTTGCAAACAACGCAACGCGCAACGCGTGGTTCGGACCTGTACTGTAAGCGCCACGTTCGTTGCGGTGGGATTGAATTATTCAAATTATTAATTATCCATTCAGTGAGTCGTCGACGGGGTGAGCAGCCGGGTGCTTCCTGGATTGCAAATGAATGAATCTGATTTTCTGACTCCCTTCCCCCCTTCGCCTATTCCATTCCTCTCCATGCTGCTGCGTACAGCATTTTTGGTGAACGCCGAATTTCTCACGCAGCGCGCGCGCGCGCTCCGTAAGTGAACGAAGCTAATTGGAGTAATGACTTCGCTTCCTATCGCGATCGTCCAATCGGTTGATGGGATGGGGAAGGAAAGAATGGTAGGCATACTACTCATCCCTGGCCCGTTGAAATCCCGCTCGAGGAGGAACGGAAGATGGAATAAATCTCGTGTGTAATGACCTCTAACCGCGGTAAGACCTGCTGCTGCTCGGCCCCGGCCCGGCTTGGTGGATTATAATTATTTGACGCACTGAAGGTTAACAATAAACGGAAAGGCGCACGTGCACGCCACGAAAAGTGAGCCACGAAAAGTGGTGAGTTGGTTTTATTAAACTTTTCGGTGGATTTTCGGTGGAATGGTTCCTTCTGTATCGACCGGCCATGGTCATGCCGCTTGCGGTGTGAAACAAATCACTGGCTCATCAAGTGGGTAATTAAACGGAATTTTATTCGTTTCCCCCTCGTCGCTGCCACCCGGGTTACCGGTTTGGGTCGCCGGTTTGTGTTTATGGCAACAATTTGCTGAAAATAGAAGCTACTTAAACCACTCTGGGGTGGGTTTTTGTTTTTATTCTTAATTCCATCAACAAGCGAATTAACCCACGACCGATCGCGCGTACTATCTACGCTGTTAAGATCATTTAAATGTACGAAATGTGCCCTCACAGCGCGTCCGGTGCATAAAGTGCAGTGAGCTTTAGGATAGTTAAAACAAAACCCTTCTAGAAATGGATGAGATCGTTTGAAGCAACATTTCCATTCCCTAGACCTAAAACACGTTCGTTCTTTTTCCCCGTGTTTTTTTTTTCTCATGCAACACATAAAAGGTACCGAATAAAAACGGACCATAGAGGACACGGCAGCAGCAGCAGCAGCAGCAGCAGCAGGAACAACAGCAGTAGCATCGTAAAACGAGAGCATCACAATGTTTAAACAGCGAAACGGCGTCACCGCACACCGCAGCAAAGGCAAACGCACCACCGTGCGCAACGAGCGTGGCCGATGAGCGGTGGCCGATTGCTCGCCGGAACACCTCATCCACGCACGCACACTTGGCCTGGCTTGCTGGCTGGCTGGCCAAGTGGCCAGTAATAAAGACCGCACCGACCGCCACTACTGGGTGACATTTATGAGCGTTTTTAAGTGGCCGCAAGCCCCAACGCGGATACCGACGCGGAAGGCAGCCGGAATGGAAATCATGAAAAAGACAAAAAAAACCGACAATCCTCGTGCCAGCCAAGCCTCATTATTGTCGTAAGAAGATGATGATGATGAGGATGATGATGATGATGATGGTGATGGTGGTAGTTGACGGTCCTTTCCTTGAGGGGGTCCTCATGAAAAGGGGCCGACGGATGGTTAACCAACGGCGACGATGACAAGTCATTAAGCAGGATGAGGTGTGAATACTGATAGCACCACCGAAAAAGGAATTAAACATGTCTCGTAACGGGGTCCGAGGCGTTGTAATTGAAAGCTTACAAACAGTAGTTGCTACTTCACGCGTACACTCTTCCGTTGGTTCACAAAATGGATGGGAGTCTGTTGTTGATTGATATTTTAGAATCAAGTTTCAATTGGAATCCATTTTCCAGCGTTCGAATCGCGCACGGTTCAAGGTTCCGCGGAAGCATCCGCAGCGCATTTATTAATTTATCCTGCTTTCGTATTCCCGGGAGCGTGCTTTCGGAGCGCTCCTCGCATTCCAGCGACCAGTCCCCGCGTTTCGATCGATCGCTGCGTTAACGAACGGGATGAAAATTGGAATCCACATCCCGATGAGCGTGTCGGAAGCTTAACAAACTTAACACATACACTCGTCGCACACACAGGCACACATCGCACTCGTGCTGAGCAACAAAAAAAAATTGGACGCCTGAATTATGCAAACGTATGAATCGCATACATGATGCTGATGTTCGAATGGTGAATGCCGAGGGAGCGAAAAGACCCGGTCCGAATCGATTCCAAAATCAAACATCGAGGCACCTTCCGCCGTGCCCTCCCCTCCAACATTGCTCCCCGGTAGTACGGGATTTGAACATCTTTGATGCCCTCCCTCGGCGCGAGTCCTTGGACCTGCCGCCGCTGTCCTTCAATCAATGATCCGAACCGATTCCGACAGTCCCGGGACGACCGACCGGATTGCCGGTGCCGAATGCGCCCATCAGCTTCAACAAACTGCTGGAGTTGCTGCTGGACGACCGTTAACAAGCCACGCGCGGCACGCGGTGGTGGCAAAAAGCAAAAAGCCTCCTCCTACTCCTCCTCCTCCGTCCCCGAACCCCCCGGCCAAAAACATTGGCCGAAACGAAAATGAAAAGGTTCAAAACGGAAAATTGAATTTAGATTGCTTCATATACAGGAGCGAGAGCGTGGAGTAGGAGGGTGCATGATATTCTGGAATGGATTTCATCTCACTCTTTCTCTCTCTCTCTGTCGCGGAAGGTACCGGGTTTTATGTAGGGCATTTGGTGGTTCCCTCCTTTCCACCATTGTCCTCGGTATGCAATGGCCATAGCTAGTTGCTGCTGTTGTTGTTGAAGATGAACTCACTCCACCTTCTCACCATCGTATCCCTTTTTTTGTGTGCCAAGACAACGAAGACGAAGGATATGGAGCCAGAGAGCCTCGTTCCTCGCGAAACTTCAAATGGAATTCAAAAGTCAAACCCCAAAGCGAGCAATTCTCCCGTTTGGAACCTTGGATATCAAATTATGCGAGCAGCAACAGAACAACAACCACAGAAAAAAGCTGCTGATTAAATGACTCAACTACCGCGAACGAACGCGACGGAAGAAGCGCAATGAATAATATTTCGCGCTCACGATGACTTCTGTTCGGGATGTCTGTAAGTTGGCGGGCAGAACTAATGTTCTGGTGAGGTGAACATTCAACCAAGTGGATGAAACACGATCATCATGACCATTTAACGTCGCCCGGGGTGCACCGGGTGCAACTGTGCCTTGGATCGTGGAATTCCACGATCAAAAAGCTACACGACCGGGTATGTATGTAAGAAGCATCTTTTTTTCACGCAAAGCAAAACCACCACACGACGGTCTGTCATTCGGAACGGAACGGAACGGAGTACGGGTATGTGTGTAAATATTTCAACACCTTAAGCTTAAGGCAGTGGCAGTACCGCGGAGGCGCGAATTCAATCGATGGAATGTTTCCGGTAGCACTGCTTTGCACACGACCTCGACGCTCGTTGTACATTGTGTAAAAGTGGTTTTTAAAGGATTTTTGGTTTCGCGGAAGCTTTTTTGTTACGTCGTCGTCGTCGTCGTCGTGATACCGATTGTGCTACAACTCATAAATACCATAAGGTGCTAAGGGTGGTGTGTGTGTGTTGCCTCCATTGCCGCTTGACTCATAATTGATGATTGTAAAGCCCGAACCCGAAATTGAACCTAGCAACCGCTTCAAACCGACCCCGGGAACAGGGCGAAGGGCGCAACAAGCAGGCAACAAGCGACGAAGCACCGAAAAGGACACGAGACAGCCCTCTAAGGTCTGCATTAGGCATGATCACGTCGCCTGGCAACCGACCGGGACCGTAAAGACCCAGCGCCCGATGAGAGAAAGAAATATGAAGGAAAAAAAACCGAGCCAGATGACCGCCGAGGACGTGTCTCTCGAGACGAGACGAGTCGAGTTCGAGCTGGAGCGGTGCGCGGACGGATTTTTCATCGATAAATTGAAGCCAATTCCAAGAATAGGCCGCCGGTTCAAAATGAAAAGGGATCGCCGAAGATCTTCGAAGGTGCAATTTCGTCATGTACCTGGGCTGGGGCGGGGGGCTGAATGCCAAGTGCCTTCATCTCCTCATCTTCATCCGGACATGTTTCAGCTTTTAAGCGAGAATTCGAAGCGAGCCGACCGAAGGGGAAGCAAAAGGCACCACCACCAATGGGATGATGATCCAAATGGTTCGATTACATACCTTTCACCTAGAAACAACGACCACAACGGGCCCAGTTGTATTTGGTTGTTCTTGGGCCCGGATTCTGCTGCATCACTGCGTGTGCTAGAATTGCGTCGGAATGTTTGCCTGTTGTGCCGATGTTGTCAATCCGTCAGTTAGTCCGTCCGGGTTTTTTGATGGATTGAGCTGTGTCCAACGGCATTCGAAGGATCCAGTAACTATCTCCAATCAAACACACTGGGCACACTTCCGGTGGTATAGAATCATGGGAAACGATAATCTCACGCCAACAATCACCTACCGGAGCCATCATTACTTTGCGAGCAATTGTTTCGCGTTTTTTGTTGTTTTGCCAGACCATAACGACTTAATGTGCGTGGCGTGCTTTATGCTTTGTGGTGGTGTGTTAGATTAGGTTCAAAGTTCTTGCAGACTCGACGATCCCGTTCGAAGCAGCGCATGCCCGATTCTAATGGTAGCGTACAGACGGATAAACAAAAATCTCAGCTAGGTAGAGATGGATGGAAAATTATTTTCCTCCGGTTGAGCATGAAAAGATTAAAAATTAACAACACAAACAACAACGAGCCCAGATGAAAAGGATGAAAGAAGAGGAAAAAAACAATTCTCTCTCTTCTTCACCTTCACCCCCGCGAAAACGGAAACCTCAGTTCAACTGCACCGTTTATCATGGGCTAAATGGTTTGATTAATCAAATTATTTTTCCGCTCCGTCAGAAACCGTTTCTGGACAGAGAGATAGAGAGAGAGGGTTCGAGAATCTCTCGATGCCGAGTCGAATCGAGTTCCTTCTAGCAGCTCTCACCTTTACCTGGCCCTGGCCGTGTGGGAGTAATAATTGAACGAAGGAAGCTGCCAAAGGGCACTCCAAGCGTTCTAGCGCCCCCGTGCAGGCCACAACATTCTACATCGAGCAAGCAAAAACCACAACGGACCCAGCAATGAGCCTCACAAACAGCCCACACACACACACGCACACACACTGTTCTGAGCATAAATTATGTTGATCAGAGCAGCAAGAGATTGCAGTGCTCGGATCGTGTTCGCTCGAGGTGAAATAATTATTAAATTGTTTTTTTTTTCTTCTTTCTGCCAGAGAACAATACGCTGGCACCATTTGCCCTCCCTCAGACAGCCAGGCAGGAAGTATGTTTTTCCGTTCCACCTTCCAGCTCAATAGGTTAGATGCTCCGTCTCGAGACGGGAAAACAGATCCAGCTTTCCCCACATTTCAATTGCACGGGGTAACGTTCGATTATCTTTTGTATTTTCATTGATTGCAGCACACCACCTCCCTCCAAAACACCTTCCTCCCGCTTTGGTGCGAGAAGATTGTTAATTTGTTTATGTGCTTTTCGATCGATCAACGCGCAACCGTTCAACGCGCCCGTCGATGGATTCCTGCCCCCCGGTGGGCGCGTAACCGTAATCATAAGCGAAGCCGAGGCCGAAGGCGAGACAAGAGGAAGAGTGATCCATGCAATTCTGAACGGTCTCAATTCAACCGGAGTGATGGGCTGGGAAAATAGACACAAAAAAAAACCGAGCAATCACCGAGCTCATGTGTTCATGTGTTTTTCGATTGTTTCAATTTGATGTGTGTGTGTGTGTGTGATTTTTTTTCATTCTATGGTTCCAGCTCGCAATTCTCATACGCTATGCTATCCGTTTTGTGCGATTATTCCGGGGGCGAGTTTTTTTTCTTCTCTGTGCTCATCGATGATTCATTATCATGCATCGATTAACGGCTGGTGGCTATTCTCAGCAGGCGCCAAGGAAGTTCGCCCGCCGGTTACGCCTTTCCGTTCGAATGCAATTGGATGCTTTAATCGATTGTAACATCATTCTGTTTTATTAGCTTCTTTTCCAGGCGGGGTGGTGGAGAAGGTGTGCGGGTTTTTTTTTTTGCAAATCGTTCCCTGTCTGCTCCCCAAACGATGCCAAAATTGATTCCCTCATTGATCGAGAATCGATCGAGAGATTGATCGAGCGAGCAGCGACCGAATGTTCCCATTTATCGTTCGAAGCGTTCATGATGATTCAGATTCAGAAAAAATCGGAAAACCCGAGAAAGAAAAGCAATTTTCACCCACAAATGGTGCACCGGTCTTCCCTCCCCCACCAAACACCACATCGGACACCAGCCACGATGTGCAATAAATGTTCTAAATGTGGACCTAATGACTGCACGACGCACTTGTCTCTCCCTCTTCTCCTCCCTCTCTCTCTCTGTCCCTCACGGCCATGGTTTAGTGTGACGGAAATGCGTAAGTAAAGTTGTCCGCGAGCACAACATCACGTACCAGGGGGGATCAAGACACCGGGCGCGGCATCCACATTTTACGACGACGACGACGACGATCACGCCCAGGAGAGTCAGGAGAAGGCGCAACAACAACTTTACACCGGGCGTGCGTCTCGTGTAAGCGACACGTGAAATGTGCACCTTGTTGTGCGTCGCACACCCTCACTCACACCCTCACACCCCGAAAGAAAGACAGAAATTGGAAGCCAACCGGCATCCCGGGGCAAAAGCGCACGGGCACGGGGAAAATAGGTAATTCTTGGTTCTTTGGGGATTAAAAATAACTCTCGGGGAAACCGTTCGCTGCTCGCTGCTCCCGCAGCCGCAGAAATTACGAAGTGAGGCTAAGGGCCTGGAGATGGCAATGACAGCGTCCGACGGCACGCGTAGACGAGGCACAAATGTTTTCTGCTCGATCCTAAACCTTCCACCCCGGGGAGGGGGTTCATCTTGGGAAAGCGAAAGAAATGCTGACAAAGAGACGTCGAGCATGGTGCAAGGTGTGGTGTGTGATGATGGCAGCATAAACGTGATCATATTAGAAAACGATTAGTTCCCCAAAAATGCCAAAAGATCACGTACTTTTTCACTTTGCAGACACTGCATCCGACGTACCTGCGACGTCGATTGTACAATTTGTCATCCAACTGATTGTACGCATCACGTTTCTGGTTATTTATTTCATTGCAACAGTTTTGTCGTTTGTTCTGTTTTAAGAAGCTTATATTCTAAAGAAAATTTGAAAACAAAATTTAGCTTCGTATTCGCATTTCTCTACCTGCAAGGAATCAGGAAGTGTACAGCGAAAAGTACAAACTACCATAAGGTTCAATAAATAAAGCCGCAGACACAGTGTTTGTCCATCGTTGCACCAAGTACTTCCCGTCGAAAAACAACCAAAAAAGAGAAAAAGACGATCCTAAAAACACAAAACACAATCCATCGTCGTCGGCTACACATTCGAGAAACCCTCGCTGCCACTCGGCATCATCGGCAATAATCGATAGGAAAACACGATTTCGGGGCAACCGAAAACCGAAAGGACATCATTACCGCCCGGTGCACTTTGCAAACGGAATAGCAAACAGTGTTTAAAAGACAAGCATCATCAGGGGCCACGCAGAAGGTGGACACTGTTTGCATATGCATTGCCAGTCCTAAGACGGTCCTAGGGCGAAAGGAAGGAAATGGTGGTCATCATCGTTACTCCGAACGGCCAAACGACCGGTTCAGGTTCTGGTGGGTCTGGCAGATAGATCAGGATCGGGATCGCAGATGCGGAAAAGAAGCGGAAGGAAAGAACCCAGAGGAACCGAAACCATCGTCTGCACTTGCACACACCACTCATCACTGTCATTGCGAGTGTGCGATAAGACGGGACGGGAATCCTCCTTGACCCGAAAAGGGAAACCCGAAAAGGAAGAGAGCGAGAGAGAAGAATGAGAGCAAATAGACGAATGGGAAGGGACTTTCCTTCGTACTTTCCCCGGACTTGGCTTGGTGATGGGCGCAGGATGATTTATCCTCTTTCCGGTTAATGCCAATACACCCAAAAATCGAATGCCTCGTCGTCAATGTGGTCGCCGGTTTTTTTCTGCTTTC
>NC_064874.1:80678556-80716056 GCF_943734745.1 Anopheles darlingi | reverse complement strand
TTCTGTTGTTGTTGTTGTTGTTCTGTGCACAATGGCTCAAAACGGGGGCGGGAGAAACGGGCGAGAAAATGGAAGCCAAAGGGGGAACGAGCGGAATTGGCCCTCTTGCTTCCGTGCGGCAGCCTCAATAGAGCCTACTCGCTCCTGGATCGCGGTAGTGTGGCCACTCAGCCCATAATTGGGGGCTATCATGAAGCTTTTTGGAAGAGGAGCGCTTTATAACTAGCTTCATTTACACCTGCTGCTGGTGGCCAGAGCAGAACGCTGGATCGGTTTCGTTGTTTGTCCCCTATGACGCTTGCACTTTCCTTGACGAAAACCGCCACCAGCGTCGCCACTGCCATCAGGAGCGAAATCCTCGTTGCTTTCGCGATTCCCCTCGGTGGCCAGATAAACAGGGCGCGCACGAAAGTGAGACGAATGCACTATCACGTCTGTGGCTGAAGGCCACTACTGTGTGCACGTCGGTAAGAAAGTGTGCCCGATGGCTTTTCGAAGAGGAAGGCGACCGAAGGCAGAAAGGAAGGAAGGAAATGAGAGATGTACATGAAAATCGAATTTTTAAATGAAGATTCAGTTACGTAGCGTAACGTTGGACCAACGGCCTTCCTCCGTTACTCCGGTTGAGGATAGTGGTTGAACCGCCGTCGGGCGTGGTGCGTACTTCTGGCCATTTTTTTTTTTTTTTTGGGCGTGAAAGCGTTGCTAATGTACTGTTTGTACTGCTCGACGATGTGCGGACCGCAGGGCCATTGCTTGCTATACTTGATGGTTAGAAGGGTCCTTAACCATCTACAACGTTGATAAAGTTTGAGGGTTGGATATTGCTTTCAATTAAAACGATGATTTTCACTGAATATGTAAACTTTTATGTACTCGAAAAACGATTTCGAAAAAAAAATAGATAATACAGGTTTTTTAGGATAGCAGGAAGGTTTTTTTAAATTTTGAAATCATCTTGAAATCACATAATCATCTTGTTCTGAAAAATCAGTCAAAAAGGAACAGTAAACATCAGGAAAAATGAAAATCAGTCTTAAAATTAAAGCAACTCAAAAGTACATTGCGGTACTTCAACTTTCGATGAAGTCTGCTCCAAATTTGCTTTCAACGTCACTAAAAAAAAATTAAACCGGCACCGGGTCTCGAGCCAAACAAATCGGCGTTAAACCGGGAAGCGGCAGAAAAGCGAAAACTCCCGGACCGGACTTTGGCTCTCGATAAATAGAGTTTTTCTTCGGAAATTAGTCGCGCTTCAATTTTGATTAATACCCCCCCATCGATGCGCGAACAGCCGGTGAAGTGAGAGTGACGCTACTGCCCTGAACTAGTTCCAGCCCCCTACCATCCCTTCCCTTTCCGTACGGATTCACTTTCAATTCCTACCTTACACCAAAAATTCACCAAAACTAACGGAATCCCCCTCGGAGGAGCTGCTTTCACGGGACAAGACAGTCGAGCTGGGCACGTGCCAGAGTGCGTGCCAGTGTGGGGCTCGTCGGGCTTTTCCGGAAGCACAATTTTTGGCCCCAAAACATCATCAGCCCCACGGTTTTCGATTACGCCACCGTTCGGTGGTACGTGGGTTTTGGAAGTGCGTTCCGCCACTTGACATGAAGCAGAAAATGCTATCATCACCTCGCAACGGAAAGCGCGTGGCGGACGCGCGCACATTTGGAGTGCCGTGACCGCGCGCATATCACTCGAGTGATGCGTCCTCCTCTTCCATGCCCGTTTCGGGCTACTCTTTCTCTAACGAGAATCAATTGAAAGCTATTTTTTCTTCTCTGGTTGTGTTGGTTACTTTTTTCGGCAAAAGTAAAAGTAACAACCACCCATCACCAATCATCGTCACACCTTCGCTCCGCAATCGCTCATGCGAAAAGGGCGTGTGTGGTGATGCCGTCGATCGGAGTTCCAGCCTTCCCAGTGACATTGCGGATCGCGACGTCTTCACCTTAATTAGCGGCACATTGAACAGGTTACAGAAGAAGCCATCCCTCCCGGCGAGTGGAGAGATGATGCCTAACCGATGATGGCCGTTTGGGCGGATGGAGTGGAAATTGCGAATTTCATGCCGATTTCAATGTACGCGTTGTTGTTCCCAAGCGTTAGTGAAGGGGTCATACAAGGTCAGGTGTGACCTCCGGTGTGTTTGTAGGTTTGACCCGCAAGCTGGAGTGATGAATTATGCTGAGGAGGTTCGCCAGCATCAGCATCATCGCCAAAGGATGATCACACGCCGGTAATTGATCGCAACCCCGTTGGCGATCGTCGTGCCAAAAACGATCGAAAAGCAAGGAAGGAAGGAAGAGGTCCATTACGTTGGCCGCAGAAAAATAAAAAAACATGGAGACCCCGGGAGTGAGCGATCGTTTGGCACACGAGGTCGTGCGATCAATGCAAACCATTTTACGATCATGTTTCCTCACCATTCCCTGTCCCTAACTCCCATGTCTAGTTGGCCACCAACCAAAAATAGTTGATCGCTGGTTGCGTACGTACGACGGAGATTCGGAGGCTTCGGAGGACGGAAAATCAATCAACCCAGCTCTGCCAGCTTCCCGGACGACACCAAGTACCAACGGGGCCTTCAAGACCGTAATCATGTGCCTCCCGGCTCGTCTCCTCACCCGTCTTCGGCGACGACTTATCGTGCAATCGAGTCGCCTGCCACAATGTCTTCAAAACAGTCATCAGTCATCTTTCGACAGCCACCACAAGTAAGCGCAGCACATACGCGGCAGTCGGACATTCCTCCTCACTCCCTTCCCTTTCCCCCCATTTGGTCGCTCCCAGTTCCAATGCGCGGAGAAAGAGGCAACGAAACTCAATGCTTCCTCGACCTCGACATGTGGCATGTGTACTTGCGCTCCCTGCCCGAAAAAGGGGCGCGAGTCGACCTCTCTGGTGGACGAAATCAGATACGCACACACACGCACACACACACACACACACGCCAGATGGCATTCATTGTAGGTCACGCTTCGGTCGGGAACGGCAGTCGCTGGTATCGGTGTTAGAGATGAGGCAAGAGTTTAGAAAGGTCTCCGTACTTTTGGCAAGAGGCTTCAGAAATGAAAGTATCTTACTCTAGTTGTTGCTCGCCGCTCTCTCGATTTATCTACTTGTTTACATCGCAAACCGAAGAACAAAGGAATGGATGGAAAAAAAAAGAAAAGAACATTTATCTTCTTCTGAGATGAGGCCTGGTTACTGTCCTCTCACCCTTCCTCTAGACACCGACCCTCAGAAGAAGGAGAAATGGAATCAGTTGTCCCATGGCCCCGACATCCGTTCGAGGCCTGGACTAGGGAACTGGCGACCGCACACAGCAGTTGTCCTCGCAGCAGCAGCAGTGCGATTGAATGTTGATTGAAAACTTTGTTTAATTACCGGCGCACCGTCATCAGCTCGTCACCGATGCCGTACTCACGACGGAAACCAACAATGGAGCCCTCGCCGACCGAGGGGGGATCGATTGCCTGCCTGCCTGCCGAGTGTGTACTAGCCCATGATGGTCACAACTATTAAAAACCGAGGGACTCGGTGCCGGTCCTCAGATTTAAATGCATACTCACACACCGATCGATCGGACTAATCCAGTCGAAATGGCTTCAACGCGAAGTGAAGCGATCGGATCAGGAAAGTACGCGAAGGCCAAGCGCCAACTCGTCGTTACGTCGTTCCGTCGGCCATTACGGATGGCTAGAAAGTACTTCTTGGGAATCTGATTGATTGTTTGGTGCATAAGTGAAGGAACTGAGTGTCTTGAAATCGAAGAAGACCCTTCCGTGGCGTTTTTGTCGTTGATTGTCTTCCCATTTTACGTCAACGTCAGAACAACGTCTTTGTGGAGAAATTAATTAGAAATCAAAAGTGGCGTCGAATGCAACCAGCGCGTAGAACAATTGTTGACTCCAGCATGGGAGCATCCAGCATAAATCCATCACCGTTGGTTTTTAGCGCCGAAAGGTGCGTCAGTATTAGATGACTTCGCTATCATCACGAGTCCATCACAAGAACCGCATGAACCTTTCATCGAGCTGTTGCTGCTGTTGCTGCTGATCGCAAGGAGGTGCCCGTTATATGTTGGCGCCACCTAAGCCAACCTGGCCTCCAACCTACCACCCATCCCCAACCAACGGGGCTTCATGATGATGATGGTCTGCCATGATGCAGCAACCTTACAGGATCGCTCGCGCAGCACACGAAGAGAAAAAACCACAAAGCAGCTTAGTGCGCGCCTTAAGTACCTGCCAGAGGCGCGTCTGACGCCCGATTTCGATCTGCAACTGAGCTGGAATGAGCTGCTTCGGGTTCGGGAAAGCAAAAGAACGGTCACGGACATCTCTCGGACGGTGCCCGGCCGCGCTGGTAATTACAATGATTAGCAGTGAAATGGCAGAATGGTTTGATAACAACAACCGAAACAGTGGTCAATGGCCGCCGCACTTTCCGATCCTAGAAGCAGGAGGAGAAGGATGAGGAGGAGGCGGAGAAGGCCCTATGATTAGACCACCCTTGCTTGGCACCATCTGATGGCCTGGCGACGGTTGCCGCTCGCGGAGTTACTAACCGGCGGTGGCAATGGCAATGGTGAGGAGCCGACAACCGACTGACGGAGGAGACATTTAGCAGAGCAGAGGAAGAGAAGCGAAATTAGAATGTTGCTGTTGTTCGCATGTTGATGGAAAGTTGATGCCACCTTCATTCAGCGCGCGACGCGATGAATTGTACTTTCTGATTGTTGCGCGAAAACATTTCGCACCTAAAACACACACACACACGCAAACACTTGTACACTTGTCAATGCCAATTGATCCCGTTAAGTTCGATTAAACGCGATAGGAACTTGCAAGATATTGAGGCACTTGAAGGTATTTGAAAGTGGAGCATACCCAGAAGACAATTCTTGTCACATAAGCATTGCATTGTATTGTGATTCTTGCCTTCAAAATATTATAGCTGATAACTTTATCATAAATCCGGATTAATACTGCTTCAACTAATGCATCTCAAGAAGCACACAGACTGATGTATTTGGATTATCAAATCGAGTACATCAAATTATTTGTATTAATTTGGCGTAGGACACACTACAACTGAACAACCTGCTAGTACGATGTCTAAGGTCCGGTCACCGAAAAAAAATCCTCACTAATCGTACCGTGCGCAACACACGAAAACGGAGAAAGCAAGCGAGACCGCAACGATCGCAAGAAACCCGGGGGGGACTGCGACGCCAAAGGCCCTGGCCCAGACCTGGCAGAATCTCGATTAAACCGGAGTGAAGCGAGATGAAGCGAGGTAGCGCAATAATTTGACGGAGACGTGAGAAGGAAGGGTGCAGGGCAATGCAGGAGCAGCGAGGAGAGGCAGAAATCGGGATTGAATTTCGGACTTCGGTGCTCTACTTTGGCCAGCAGCGGCCAGTTTGTACATGTATTGTATGTGCCGGGCGATCCAGTGGCTTGGAGCCAGGGGCCCAATGTATCCCCCACTCGTAAAAGAGTTGGTGAAGTGCTTCTTATTTTAGTTTTCGAAGCACACAGAGGCATAGCACAAAGATTCAAAAACTGATCCGATGGTGGTCAACGGTAGCAGAGAGGGCCAGCCAGCCACCCGGCCAGTCAGCCTGCCTGCCAAGCGGATGAAGAGATGCCTTCATGGATACTGAAAATCGAAAACCAACGCGAGACTCGGGGGAACACGGGATGGCGCGCGGTTTGAAACGGTTTCTGAGGATCGGACGGGAGCGGAGGAGGCTGCATGAAAATCTGAGCGTTAGAAGTAAGCGTTTGATTGATGGACAAGATAAGTCCCGAACTCGATAAAAGGAGGGAGGTGCAACCGTGGAACCGACCGCAATCCAAGTGAAGTGAAGTGAGTACGCAAAAGTGTGCGTGGTGGAGCAGGGCGGGTGAACCGTTCTTGATTAGCAGCCTCCCATTCCTCCCATCCCCAGAACAACCGGAATGCCGAAATGCTTGGGAAGGGCAGGGCATATGAAATGATATGTTTCTAGAGAGATAGAGAGAGACAGAGAAGAATCGAGATAAAAGCGGTATGAAGAATATGAATGTGCTTCTTTCACATCACTTATGCTCTTAACATGTCTCTCGGACACAATAAGCGTACCGTGGGTGTGTTCGGCACCGATTGCCAGATTGCTGTCCTCTCTAGCTACTCTAGCACGGATACAAGTTCGATTAGAAATGAAAAGATCATCTTACTATACTCTATTCAGCAGCAAGGTTCGATTTTGAATAAATTAAAAACGGATAATAGAATCGCATGCAGAAGCTATCGCGAATGAGGCAAATGATTGTCGTATTAAAATCCGTGAATTGCTCGAATCCCTTCTCACATTACAACATCATCGTGCTGCCGACAAGTGATTAACCCTTCGCGACATAATGGAGAACCCTTCCTCAAAATACATGGAAAACGCTTAAAACAGATTTACCAATCGTCGCGCGGACGTAATCGGTAATTCCGCGCAATCATTTTCTGTACGCAATTCGCGGAGTGCGACGTTGTCCCCTGTGATGGAGTGCCTCTGCCTAAGCACCGCGTAAAAACGCCGAAATTTGCATGAAAATCGCATTCCAATAAATCGCCGTTTGCCGCTGGTGGTGGTGGTTGGAAATCGACACCTCGCGCAGGCCATGGCCAGCGTTGCCGCCATTGTGTGTGCGTGTGTTGTTTGGGTTGCGGGAAAAGCGGGTTGTTACTTAAGCAGCTCCCCCCAAGCAGCAGCTAGAAGCAGCAGTTCATTAATTTGAGCATTATGCTTACGGATTCCTTTTGGGCGGCCGGGCCCCGGCCATTTGGTGGTCATTGCATTCTCCCGGCAACGGCAAACTTCAGCCACCGCCACCCAAGAGGCTGTCCAGACTGCTGTGGCCGTGGCAATCAAAGCCGCTAAACGAGCGACGAGAACATGCTCCAATGATAATCGGCTAATTTTATGCAACACAATTATGGTCGCTCCATCCTCCGGCTCCCTCGCGTTCTTTTCGTTCGCTTGGTCGAAGGATTTGCACCACCGCACCTTCCTCGTCCTTGTCCCATCATACGCTCGCTCGCTCGCTTGGTCTAGTGGCGAGTAAGTGCGCGCGCCAAAAGCACGCCATTCCGCGAAATCGAGCGTTCCGAGCGTTAACAGTATCGTTTCGCTAATCTGTAACAGAGGACCTCCTCTACTCCGCCCCCTGGGAATACAAGATGCTGCCCGCTCTAGAACGCAGTAAAACAACTTCAGAAGTGTCATAAAAATTTACAATCCCTCCCTTCTCCTCTTTCACATTCCTGAATACTAACGGTAACGGAGCAGCAAAGGCAGCAGCAGCAAAGCCAATGAAGCATGTTCTGCCATTTTTTTTCTTCCATCCTTCTAATCCTCGTCGTCGTGGTCGCCGCCAAAAGAGATAGCCATTTGTGCAGCGTTCATAACATAGTGCTGGTGCTATGAAACGGGCGATTGAATCGATACAATACGACAATAATTAGCAGCCAGCCAGTAAAAAGGCAATGCCACGCCATAAGCCTCACGCTCTAGTCAAATGCTACTCCCCGATGCAGGGAGGCGGTGGAGTGTCGATTTGCGGGGGCTTTTTCCAGCGTGCCTTCGTGCTTGATTAGAGACTTTCTCTCCAGCCGGCGGTTCGCGTGTTTTCGACGAGTGCGAGCGCGAGAATACCACATGCTAACTGCGAATTTTTACAATGCCGATCACGATCAGGGATCGTTTGAAATGTGAGCCTTTCTTGGGTAGTTTAATGGTAGCACACATGGGATGGGAGGTCAACTCGATACGGGCGCGCCTCAGTTTATAGTTAGTCAAAAGCGGCACCTTCATTAGGCACAATCAAGAAACAGTTAAGGTCATTAATGTTTTGTGTGTTTTTGGCTAGGACGTAGGTCAACCTTGAGTATTAATTTAATCCATAAACTGCACGAGAATACGTTTATATGCCCGGAATGTATATTAAACTAACGGAACAGTCGCCAATCTCGACTAGCCATAACCATCAATCCAGTTTGAAACACTCGATAGAACCGATCATACATCGATCAGCTCTAAAACATCTTTCTCAATCTTTAGTTCATCTTCTGGGGGGAAATCAATTGTCAAAACATCAATTGTCCGCGGTGGCGTCATTCCCATGGTTAATCATATTTCACGTCGTCTGTGTCGCTTCGGTAGCAGCGCATCATGGATCATGCTAAGCAAAGAGCCCGGGACCCCGGGATGCTCATCACCGTAGAAAGACGTAATAAATCTTCACGTCCTTTTTTCTCGCTCACCTAAACGGGGTAAGGGGATCCGTTTTAGTGAACAGAAACAATTCTAATTCTCACTCATCCTCACTCCCTCTTTTCCTTTTCCTACTCCACGAAAGTAATCCTGGGGTGGGCCCGGTTCTGGAAGGCAATCAAGGCTCAAGACAGGGCGCAATCATTATTCATTTTTGTAAGTAGTTCAATGGCACATTAACCGAAAAATCTACAATCTATTTAGAGCCCATAGCGTGTGTGTGTGTGTGTGTGTGTGTGCGCACTGTTCCCTTCCCCAAACACCGTGTTCCCGGTTCCATGTCTCGCAATCAAGAACCTGCTGCTGCTGCCCAAAAGTCAAAACTATCCAAAAACATACTTATTTGCCCGCAAGTACGATCGAGTGGCGAGGCACACAGACACACACACACACACACACTACGATGGGTGATCATGCAAGCGCGAAGCGCGGGGTAAGTGAACTGGAGGTACTTCTTATGATTAATTGTTCCCGCACCACGTCTTCGGCTCACGTGGCGTTCTGCTTAATGGTTTGTTCAATTTTCTTCCTCACCGTTCCCTCACACCATCTTTTCTTCTACCCAAGGGATGCAGACTTGTGTGAACTAGTACTTTTGGGGGGTTTCTTTTATCCTCCTCCTCCTCCTCTTCTTCTTTTCTGTTGACCCATAGTTATAGTCAGCTTAGCAGCTCGGTCAAACAGTTTTGTGACTATGTTGAAGAAGAGAAAAAAAATAACGATCATCAGACCACCGAGCTAAACCATTCAATTATTTCGTTCTCCTCAATAACAAAAAAACAACAACAGGAGAAGAATGTGTGGCGAGAGGAGAGGGTATCTCAATTAAATACATATTACTCTTCTTCCCAGCCCACAGGCAAGTACGATTGAGAGTAATGTGATTCGGTGAAGCGGGCGTTCCAAGAGAAATGGAGCTTTAACCACTCGAAATCGATCCTTTGGTCACAATACAATAGAGCCATACAAAAAAGCAGATCAGCAATTAGAAAACTAATAAATAGTTGATAAAAGTGACTTATTCCAGCAGAAAAAAATGGGGGGAAAAATGCAAATTCCACTACACTTTCATCATACCAGCAAGTCAATTCGTCAATACTAGGACTACTCCTGACATCCGGCACAGAGATAAGGTATGCACGATCCACTTGTAAGTGGTGTGCATTCCGGCAACACGGAGGGGTACCTCCTTAATGGCTTTCTTCGGTATTATGGAAATTTGTCCAACCATATTTAGGCTAACGCTTCTCCCGGATCCACTGCGGAGCCGGAGTTTAAACTCATCCTCACGAAAACTACCTAGGTAAAGCATATTTTTATTGTTCCCACTACCACCGCCAGACGATCAACAACCAACTAAAACCCCCCCTTCCCGAATGCTTTATAGATATAGTTACTTAATCTCTCTACCCCAGCTTTGGCGCAGCATCTTCCTCCTAAGCTGGTTTTGCGCTGCTGACGATGACCACCATTCGCTCTCTCTCTCTCTCTCTCTTTCTCGCGCAACAACAGGTAATCAGCATGCCTTCGTGCCCATCGACGATGGCCCACCATCGGCAGTAAGGTAATACGTCGGTAAAAGTGTTGAATTTAAGCAGTTTTGGAATTCCAATTAAGCGTCCCGATGTGATCAATGAGGTGAGGAGAAAAGAGAAAAGATATTGTTCCGCGACGGCGATCCGTGGGCATCGAGCTATGCTCAGGCAGCCCGGGGGACAGGTCGGATTTAAAATGCCATACTCATTAAAATACCCCGTGCCCAAAACCTCCAAGGGGGGGGAGGTTCGATAGAGCGGACAATCGTGAGCGGCCGTGCGAGTATCATCGATCCGAAGCAACCGAAGCAACCGAAGCATCGAAGCAAGTGGAATGATAGAAGGTGCGCGACAGAGAGAGAGACAGAGAGAGACAGAGAGAGACCGAAAGGTGATAAAGAGGTCCAGTGAAGTCGCGTTAGTTGGACGCAAAAGTTTCGGTCTTCCGTCTACTTTCCAGCAGAGGCGGAGGAGGAAGAGGAAGAGGAGGAGGAAGAGAGGAGAGCTCGGTAATTTTATACAACCAGAAATAAAACACAAAACGCAAAACAACTGATCTCCCTCTACGAGCAGCAGCCACGGCAGCATCCGGCAACGACATCCAAGATAGTTGTGTGTTAGTGTGTGCGTGTCTGTGTGACTGGTGACTGCGGGATGCGGGGGGCTGCTTTCCATCCCACATTCACTTACATTCGAGGTGGACGCGGCCCCCGTCGGTCACATTATGTCTAATGCCCCCCCCCCCCCCCCCCTTTAACCACGGTTTCCCTTTGGGGAAGGATTTCGATGGCCGGCAACGCGACGAACGCAACGACCAAACGAAACCCGTTGCGAAGCGCGCGCGGTACGCGAAGAGAAAATCGAAGAAGATAAGTCTAATAAATAAATCGAATAAATTTATCTATTCCCCCGGTGTTCGGTGTGTTCGCTTCTCCCATTTTCGGGTCCCATCCGCCCCCAGGGTCGGGGGGGCCCTTCCCGTACCTTGCTCCTCCCTACTCAAGGTGGCTTCATGGCATCGGTTTTCGACAGAGCACACCGTATGTCCGTAAGTTCGGGACGACGACGGTCAACGACGATGGTTTGCTAGTGTCCCCCCCTTTCCTTCGGGTACCTGCAATAAACTTTACCATCTTTGGGAGGGCGAGGAGCAGCAAAGTACGGCAGCATCTAGGCGAATTGCCTCGATCAGTTGGTTGGAGCGATCAACTCACTCGAAAGTATTCGATCCCCCAAAAATGATAGTCCTGGTGGCAGTGGCAGTGGTGGTGCTGTAGGTAGCGAAGGGGAGGGTAGATGATATTCGATGACCGCACGCAACCCTGGCATTCAAATGATGGCCAATGAACGCGGGCGGGAGTTGTGTAGGGGGTGTGTTTGGAGCTTTCTTAATTATTTAGCGTAACGTAACTGAAGACGTTGCTGATTGCTCCAAACCAATCGGAATCAGCCCGAAATCGGTAATCGGCATCTGGCTGCTTCGATCTTCGATCACCGGAGGTTCTACGATTTTCGTTGTCTATTTTGAGCACTGTAAACAGTTTCGTGAATTTGATATTTAAAAAGGAACTGACGAATACCATTTAACATTATCGTTGATGTATGTTATGTTTAGAAGTCGATAGACAACGAAATTATGCTTCAAAAACTCTCGAGTACTAAGATAAATTAAAGATTAAATAAATTAGTAAACATGTTACCCTAAAAGTCGAACTAAAACTAGTAGCCCCTTTGGTGGAATAATTGAAACAATTGCCCTTTTCAGAAGCTGCCACTGTGGCTTCTTGGCGCGTCGCTTTCACCGCACGATCTGGTGGCCCCGAGCAGCCGCCAGGCAGCTAGGTTCGACATCTGCACAAAAGCATTTGACCGGCGAACGGAGGCCTTTATCGCGGACCAACGATCTAAGACGCGAGATTTGAACTATCATACCGTTGAAAGCATCTCTCGGACATCTCTTCGGCGTCTGCTGCTGCTGCTGCTGCTCGACGGGAGCTGCGTAAACAAGCGAAATGCCGATAGTGAGAAGAAGGCAAGAGGCTATCCCCTTCCCTTCCTTCCTTCTGGAGGTGATGGAAGTAGCATGATCCTGTTGGTTGGTTCCCTCCTCCCCTGTGCGCGAACTCTTGACCGAGCATAACCGAGTGGAGTCACGAAACGGGTAACCTTTGCCGATTCGCCACTTCCTGTTTCGCTCTACACATAGTGTGTGCATGTGGACGTGTGTTTTTAAAGATTAATCCATCTGCATGATTCGTTTAGTTGGAGCGAGCAATTTATGCATTAGCTTCATTCGTTGGATTTGAATTATTTAAGCAAAACTCTTATCTATTCTCAACTTCTTTTCTCTCTCGAATTGTTGTTGCTTTTTGTTCGCCAACCAGCAGCAACAGCAGGAGCAGCCGTAGCATAGATTTGGAGTTTATTAATGGCGTGTTGATGAGGAAAGCATTGCCAGTCTATTGGGAGACATTATTTCTTTCGACACATGCCATGCTCTCCTTCTCCGCTTTGTTTTGTTACTGGAGAACAGCTCTCGGCCTAGCCAGGGTGCGCATATCGCACTACTACTTCATGCTCATTAATATCATTTCACTCCACTCTCTCTCTCTCTCCCTCTGCTACCTCCTCTTCCTCCTCCTTCTCCGCCTGGTACATGTTGGATTTTATTTCTCATACATCACCGGGATAGATCGATGCCCGGCTATAGGTAAGGGAGCAGCGATCTTCAACCCCCGGGACGCCACAAGACACAGAGGAGGGAGGACTAACGGCGACGAACAGGTTCTTATGTAAATGGTTCGCGGTCGACTCCACATTCACGGTGCAGCAGCAGCAGCAGCAGTGCGTGAGTGGAACCGCGGAACACATTTGGGACACTATTTAAGCTTCGCTCTGTCCTAGCCATCTCGCCTAGCTCTCGGGACTCCAAAAACCGATCGAGTGTAAACTAAGGCCAGTATATCATTTGTGATTTACAGTGGGCACATTAAAGGCGGCTCGATAGGGCAAGAAGAGGACCAAAACGAATGGCGGCCACCGATGGCCGGTTGTGACCGCAAACGGGGGATGCGGAATGGAGGATGACACACACACACACACACACACACACACTCGAATAACCAAATATAGGGGTACGTGCAACCATTTGACCACCGGTGGGACGATTTAAATTGTTTTCCGCGCGATGTCGGGCAGATGTAACGGCATCTTTACCAACTACAACCAGGAAGTGGGCAGTTGAGTCGGCGTTGTATGGTTTAACGTTTGCTAAACTGAATAAAGATTTAAACACATGATTCACTAAACTCATGTTCGTATGATAAGTGTCTCATTTTACGAAAAGAGTGACGCACAAAGCTTATAAAATGCATTCTAATGGACTTTTTATATAATTTCTACGCTTGTTTCCCCTTGATAGCCCACAGTAATATAGCGTTAAAAATTTCTTGAAAAAAACACTCTTCTTAAAACTTGAAAAACAGAATCTTTCGCTCTGAAGTCCTCTGCAATCGTCATCTAAACGCTCGGACCGGTCGACTTGATCGCCCGCCCGATTGGTGGTAAATTGTGACCGGTCGGTTCAGTTCAGGCGAATGGCGAAGACTAGCGAACGATGATGGCGACGATGTTTAATAGTTTGGAAAAAATGTACGTAATAAAACGCTTCAATCGCCGAAAGTGTAATCAACCTCCCTCGGCTCGGCTCGGCACAGCTCGCCTTAGCCTCCCGGGAGCACCGCACCACAAAATGGACGGCGCAAAACATGCCCGAGGAAAAGTAGCAGAAGCAGAAGAGGAAGAAGAAAAAAACACCCAAAACACATCCCCGGCCACAAATCCTAGAGCAATCGTACTCGCACATGAGAAGGGGGGGGGGGGGGGACTCTCCGCTAATGCCAAGGCGCAGCCATCGCCAACTAGAATCCAGCAACGAGAGGGGTGGTTGGTGACGGGCGGGTTGGTGGTCCGGTTGGTGGTGATAAATATTTATTGCTTTTGATTTTTAAACTTGAGCGTTTGGAGCGTTTCGTCGTCGTCGTCTTTTCGTTTCGTTTATGTCTTCGCCTGCTCGGTACCGCCGGCCCGGGGGAAAAGTACGGGGGAAGGGGGGTCACTTACTTACTTCAACCTCTCTCTCTTTCCCCCCAAGGCTTCAGTCGTCTTAGAGCCTTACACTTTACGCCTTTACGCGTCCGTTTTTTTGGAGCCACATGAGTGTGTGCGGCCAACGCGGTCGCTCATTTACTCATAGATTTTAGTTCTCACTTGTTCCAGACTCCATAAACCATCACACCCCCTGTCTCTTCTTCCCTCCCAGAGGGGGGGAGTAGCCAGCGAAGCACGATATCCACCGAGAAATGGCCGACGATCATCCAAGCGAGTAAACGATGCTGGATGGCGAACGATTAAAGCTCATCTACTGGAGGAGTTGGGGAAATGGCTCCAGGGAAGAAGGCTTTATTTATTACATCTTTTCGCTTGCCGGCGGTGGCGTAGAAACCGATTGGAAATTGTCGTGACGATAAGAGCGTCCTCGTCGTCGTCATCTCCTTCTTCTAGACAACAAAATACGAACCAACGGTTGAACCGTTTGTCACCGAGTGTTGTGGGCCATTCAAATTCCAAGATAAATCATAAATCCTCTACCAGTACCGGCAACGCAACGGGGGAAACACTTTGAAGCGCGATAATGAACGCTTATAGGAATCGGAATGCTGACCATGGCCGTCAATCGTTTTGACGGTGGAAAACATTTCGGGCGTATTATCGTGTATCAGGATTGCGATTGGAAAAGCTTCTCTAATAAAACATTAAAGCATCGATTGCGCGTCGTTTATAATAATATTGCGATGTGTTCTATTCGGAGGATCTATTATTTAGTCCTTCTTTTTGAGTATAGAAGTCAAAATTGTTACTTCATAAAAAGCAAAAGCGAGAACAAAACGACGAAAAAATTCAAAGCTACCCTTTTATTTGGAACCTGTCCGGTACATCAATTGCACCACCGACAGACGTACAGCATCCAGCCGCACCGTAACGTACCGCCGCGGCAGCTAGACGCGTTTGGGCGGCCCCCTGGAGCGGAATTTGGGAATCCGAAAAAAAAAGAGAGAACCGCTCCGGAGCACAGGAAACGAAGGTTCCTGTCAGGTCGGCAGTTTCGGAGGGGCCAGTGTGTCGACCGATCCGTGACTGTGGTCATGACAACCGACCGACCGACCGACCGACCGACGGACGGGTGAAGAGGAATCAACCGAAACGCAACCGAAGCGGCAACGGCAACGGCACCGGCAGCGGGCTTACTCCGAGCTGTTAGTTGGCTGGCTGGCAGGCTGTGTAATTTTTATTACTTTATGACACGTTTGACCAGTGTGTGATCAATTTTTATTGTCGAGAGACGAGGTTTCAATTCCCTCCGCTCCTCCTCCACTCCTTTCTTCGTGTCCCTTCCCCTTTTCTGCCCGCCGTCATTGCCGCCACCACCATGTGTAGCATGTCCGTGGCCGGGCACGGAAGGCACTTTCGTCGGAAGGCTAGCTGGCACGGTGGATTTTGAGGCAGACAGGCGGAAAACCTGTCCTGGGTGAAGAGCATCCCGGGGAAGCGCTTCGCCTTCGCCTTCGCCTTCGCCTCCGGAGACTAGGGAGCTGCTACTAGTGGCCCGACTCTGGGGTCAACGATTTATCGCATTTCGGTGGCTCGGTGTGTCTTGGAACGTCACCCTGTTCCGCCACCACCACCGGACGGTTGGTTCAATGGCCAGTCAAACGCCAAAAAGCGAACAAACGCCGGATCGACGTCGATGCGTCTGTCTTCCGAGTTTTAATGATGGTTTACGTGGCCAGTCAGCCAGCCAGCCAGTCACGCCGGTAACGGCGAACTAATTTATTTATAATTGAAATCTTTGCCCGATGTCAATCACACAGATGCAGACACACACACACACACAATTCGGAAAGAAGCGCCGAGCAAAGCAGCTTTACTCAACTAACGGTAACGATACACGGACCAGTGAGTTTGTCCGGGTCCGGTATTGCGTTACGAGGTGGCAGTTTCGGAGATCCACCTCGCGTTTGGATTATTGATGGTTTTGTTGATCGAATGCACATATTGCTCACATTCGTAATGGTAAAAAAATGGCTGTAAATGATCAAATGCATTCTGCAATACCTCATTAACTACAGTGAGCCTAAAAAAAGAATATCCACCATCCATATTGTTTCTAACATAACTTTTTTGTAGTGGATTTTTTTTTACAAAAAGTAGGAAGCAAAATGAAGTGGAATAAAAACGGAAGCGAATAATGTTATTATTTATGATTATTTTTCGACTAAAGTTAGCTATGAAAAATCAGCAAAAATGGTTAAAACTTTTGTTAAAGTAAAGCAATAACTAATGGAAATGATCAGTAACGTTCTTCCTTAAATAGCCTAGGAACAGTTAATATCTTTCATATTCTCTTAAATAAAAATATGTGATCGAGCAACTATGATATGAAGCATAATCCTGTAAAATATAATTGATGGAATCGCTTGAAAAAACATCCAACTCCTTCAATAAGAATCGTCAGCAATCGCTAATGAAGTCTGCTCAACTGAGCAAACATTTAAATTAAACCAGATCATGCCCGAACCTGTGACGCCATGCATAGCGTTACTCATACTTGTCGGATCGGGTACGCACCAGTGTTGCTGAATGAAGCTGTGATTGTTTTTGGATTTCCTCAACCTGATTCCATCCGTTCCAGGTCCTGCGACTCGTACGCGGCTCTCCTCTTGCCTTCCACGCAATGTGTCATGATGATCATGATGATGATGATGATGACCATTCGATTCGGCTCTCCTGCCGTCGACCGAAACGACACGGCAAGACGACGCAGGAACGTGACGACTGCTTAAAGCGAGGCGACCAGAAAACCTCGAAGCCAAGAAGGATTCTGAAAGCTTTCCCGTGTCCCGTGGCCCTAAGGGGATGAGGCATGAGAGGAGCGAGTGAGTGACTCCGACTCCGAGTCGGACAGATTCGTAATGACTTTTAAAAGCAGCGCACACCAACACACACCCCCACCCCACACCCCTGTTGCCGCGACCGACTTAATCCATCGATCTCGGATGTGATGGAAATTAATCCTCAACAACGACTGCTTCGGTTTGGTCCGGCCCGGCACGGCACGGCCCCGGCAAGCCAAAGCAAGAACACTGTCTGCAATTGGGGCATGGCATGACGGCACTGGAAGACGGACACGTAGAGGGGGGAATGTTAAAAATAATGGAACTCTCCAACACCGGCGGCGTCGGCGGCGGCCACTCGGCGGTTCACTTAGCTGCTTCGCAATTCTGACACCTCCCCCCCCCCCCCCCCCCTTGGTCTGAAGGTCGATGAGGATGAGAAGGAACTGGAGAGGAGACCGGAGCACGCTCGGACTGGAGCTGGCTAATTCGACGGAGCCGCGGTTGTAGCCGCGGTATAAATTATAATTTACTTGTCATATTTTTTTCCTTTCTGGCCGCACTATCCGGTCCTTCGTCTCGATCATAAACCCCGAGACAGAGGGGTGCAGGATGAAGGGGAGGAAAAAAAGTAATAATTGCTGCCCGAAAACCCCGAACCCCGAGCGATGGCCATGCACGGAGGGAGCAGCATTAGATCAATCGGTTGCAAGCCGAAGTCATGGGGTTAAAAAAAACGAAGCGAACAACGAACGAAGAATTTCATATCGTTCCGGGGGCATTCGAAATGGCGTTTAAGAATGTTCAAAATGCGTCACTTTTTTTGTTTTGTTGTGGTATGGTCTGACGCATCAAAAAGAACCCATAAAAAGGACCTCACACAGGAAACCAACTCGCTGGTCGTCGTTTTCCATTTGGTTTTGCAACAATTATGACCACAAATTCGGCAACCAACTAATGCGCTAAACCGGGTGGGACCGGGTGCACAAACTAACTTCGGAAACGATTAAATCTTTGGCGCATTGGGTTTTTGTGTTTTTCTTTTTTTTTTTTGGGACCATTTCCAACCGAGCAGATCGCCCGACGAAATGGGTTCCAGAGTTCGCGGAAGTACCCGCGGATTCCCGGGCATCCGCAGAAAGAAGCACCGCGGCCGGCCGGGAGCGGTCGGTCAACTTCCTGGGCGAAACTTTTGCGAAACTGGAAGGGAAGAAGAGGAAGAGGATACAGCATAATCCACCTCACCACCCTACAAACTAGTCATACCGAAAGCTCACATACTAGCAGCACACAGGCCGGATCATCTCGCATCGTCGCGAGCTTAAAACGGTCCCCGATGAGAGACCATTTCCGTCCCACGTCCGCCAGCATCTGGCGTTCGCCAAAAAAAACAGGCGGCTCAGCATCTTATCTCCCATTTACTCGCTGCTCTTGTCTTTGCCCTTTTGGCGTTTCTTTTTTGTTCATTTTGTGTTTGTGCATAACATTTGATCATATTATTTACATCCTCCATCCTCCTTTGGGTGTCTTTGTGCGCCACTACACTAGAGTGTGATGGTTGGTGGATTGTTTCCCTTTTTCCTCGTCGAATTGCTACCCTCGATACCACCGTTAAGCCGGGCTGGGCCGGACCGAGACTCCGTCGTGGGAAACTGGCGTGTACGGTGCCGCCAATGATCACATGATCCGTTCCCGTTTGGGCTGATGATTTCGTTTGTCGATTTGAATGTAAAAATAGGAAAATATACCACCACGCCACGCACACACAAACACACATCTAAAGCGCTCAGTGACAACAACAACAACGACATCGCAACAACATTAGACAGCTAGAAGAGAAATGGACCTACAATGGCCCCCACCACAGCGGGTAGAAGGTAAGGGCGGAAAAACAGATCTCCAGATCCTCCTCCCCTACCCGTAATCTTGGGGACAACGGTCGGACCAAACCGGGGCCATTGCGTCCCCCCATTGCGCGCACAAAAGGCAAAACTATTAATTACCGACGCCGTCGTCATAAATTAATCCACCTGAAATTACATCTCGCGAGGCCGCTCGCCCGAGGATGCTGAGAGGCTCAAGATTTCAGATAAGCTCGATAACAGCCCGGTAATGACCAATAATGTACGCCATACGTCGCCATCGCGATCCGGCACCCTCGCGGTCGCGGTGGACGTGTGGAGGGAATAAATGAGATGAAACCATGGCCCGGAAAGGGAGACGTGGGACGCTGGGACGCGTCTGTCTCTTCTTCTATAAATTGCTCAAAACCCGAACACACACTGGCTGGTGCTCGCGCACACAACACATTCGTTCGATAGACATTTTTCTTCGATTGTCGACGGGAAAGGAAATACCGAATGTAAAGTCCCGTTCAATGGTCAAGAAGAGAGAGAAAAACGAAAAACATCCGCATGTGGGGAGTGAGGCAGGAAAGTGGCAGTGGGGTAGGCAATCCGCGGTGATAACGAAGGGTGGCGAGGCAAAGACAAAAACTAAAATATTTTAAATTATTCAAATGACCGCGAACCGGCGATAGAGGAGGGAGAGAGAGCGGAAGAGAGAGGGGTGGGGGTGAAGTAATGAGGAGCCTGTGGGTGCAAGAAGGGAGAGAGAGGAAGCCAGTGATTCCCCCCTTCAAAAGCTCTGATCTTGGAAGATGGAACCTCCCGTGTCCCGTGGATGAGCCGAGGAAGCTGTGACCCAGCCAGCTAGGCAGATAAGTGTTGGTGGTGGTGGTGGTGGTGGTGGTGGTGCTGTTGCTGTTGAGACAATTTAAGGCCTCCACATTACAGTTGAAGTGTGGGGAGTGAAGAGCGGCGAGGAGAGCGGGGATAAAAACACACCCAAAAGACACATCCATAAAAACTATCACATATTACTAGCCCGGAGACTGGGACTGGACTAGCCCGGAGACTGGGAATCGAATGGACGGAGAAGAGTCGAGCCGAGAAGCTAGAAATAATCACACGCTTTTTACCGCTGGCAACATATCGAGATTATCGATTACGGACGCAGCGGAACGCGGAAAGAAACGAAAATGGAGAAAAACGAAATGAGGATGCGTTTTCTTTTCTTCTTCTTTCTCCTCCTGTTGTGGGACATTTGAGGAAGATGGAAGATGTAGGAGCCGTGGCGGGGTATGGTATGCTTATTAGGCTTGCCACTAGTTTGATTTTAAGGCGAGGCGAGGACGCCGCTCACTGCCGCTAGCATTCTAGCATTTTATGGAAGTTCATATATTGAAGTATTGGGTGCTGAGTAAAGTCCCTCCCTAAAATATGGTTATGCAGTTTACATTTATGTAATCTTAGGTGGTGTATCTATTTCATTCACCATTTGTGGCGTGTCCTTGAAATGTTTAAAAGAAAATTGCATAGTTTGTCAACATCACTGTTAAAAAAAACCGTACGTCTAGTTTTGATCTATTAAAATTGCATTTATACATCAGGTCCTTGTGATCATCTTGTAGCGTAATACTATACACATTCTGCCGAGTGTAAGCGTAGGTTTGCTACACATCCTACGGAAAATATTGCTGCATTTATTCATCTTTTATACATATATTTCTTCAAACACAGAGCCAGTCATTACGGTCACCGGAGGAGATAATGGCCAGATCGGCGACCTCTCCTGTTCCTCTCGTCTCTCTCCTTCCGTCTTAAGATGGAGTTGAGCACCGTGAAAGATGAACGGAGCACCGGCAGATCGTGTGTTTGCGACCGCCGCCGTCTCCCCCCAAAAAATCGGTAAATGGGTTCAGAGCGACCAGCGACCTATTGTTGGTGTCTTCTATTTTCAAAAAAAAAAAACGGAGGGAAAAAGACGAAAAAAGATGGATAAAACTACGCTACACCCGAAACAACGTCCTACACCTAGTCGTAGTGGTTGGGGTTTTTTTTTTTGGGGACGTTGATTTCGAGTGATCATGCGACGATGGTCAAGCGACGAACCCGATCCATACCACCATCGCCATCGCCATCGCACGTCCATTTCGTTCCCATCGCGCCATCGGTTGTCCCGAGTGAGGATTAATCACGGTGCGGGCCTTCCGCAATGATGCTGTGACCGGCGGACCGTAGGGGCCACGGCGGTTAGCTGAAGTCGTTGAAATGGTTAAAATATGTAAATTTTCATTTTCGTGCTCAGGGGTTTTGAGAATGGGCGGACGGGGGGAGGCAACAAATTTTATTTATTTTTGACATCACCAACCCATCCCACCCCACCTCGGCATGTCCTGCTCCGTGGTCCGTGGCTGCCTCGTGTAGTTACTTTATGGATGGTCTCCAGCGTCGCGGTGATCAGTGCCGGATGGATTTTGTCTTTTTGAATTTCGACCTGGTGCTGAGTGCCTAGAAAGTTGGCTAGCTAAGGGAGGTGGATCATGCCGGCATATCGGTTTGGAGAAGAGTGAACCTTAGTATTGTCGCCCTGGCAGTGGTTTCGACAACTGTTCGATAGTATTTTTGGTTTTTGGAAATCAATTTCTAAATTTCCCTTTGATTTCCATTAGATATATTTTAGGAATCAATATCGAAGCCTCTTATTAACGATGATTGTTTCTCCAGTATTCAATTGTTGAGTCCATTAAAAAATGCTTTGACTTTAGAGATGAAAAACCAAGAAAAATCCTTGTTCTAACGTTTCCAGTTTGTCTCAAACGAATATCTTCGCACTTAACAAGAAAAAAAAAACAACGCATGTATCGATTACCGGAAACGGACCGTTTACAAATCATGCTCCATTACACCACGAAGGCACTCATTATGCACGACGCGAGGCAATCCCCAATCCACCGATCACCGATGATTGGCCTTAAACTGGCCGCCTCCAATTACGCCAAAAACAAATACAATCCCGCGCCTTTACACGCTTCATTAACACTAAACCCACCAATTTGTGAGCGCGGCCCCAGCACAATGGCAATTTACCCAAAAATAAGTAACCACTTCGTCATCATTACGCCATCATTTGCCTAGAAGGAAAAAAAACTAACTCACCACCCCCCGAAAAGCCACACACAGTGCACGTAATGATCATCGAATGGAAAAAAAAGGCCCATACCAGGTGAACAAAGCAACACACAACAACAAAAAAACATCTCAAATCAAATCGATCGCCGATCGATGGATGCGCCGCCGTCCCTCTCTCGCCACCCCAAAAACAGGCCAAAATTTGAATTAAACGACGGAAAAATAAGCACCGGAGTGGCCAACTTATTCCACCCGAACCATCGTGCCGTGGTCCGGCATGAATGGTAGAGCACACCGGGGCTGTATTGGCCACCCTCCCGGCTGTATTGGCCACCAGGGGGGTATTTTTTTGGTGATCGAACGGGGCCAATTTACGTTCCATGGTTGCAAACGCAGTGAGGTTCGCGCGTTGAGTGTTGCAGCCACTGGCCCGGCCCCGGTATTTATTCACACCTTGAATCAAATCAAATTATAACTATTTTTCCCAATTACACACGATGGACGCGGCATGCCGGTGGTGGTGGTGGTGAGGTTTGAGGATTTGGGGATTTGGGTTTGGTGATCTTGTGTTACTGAGCCGTTGTTGCGTCTCGAAATAATTAAGCCAAACCCCTGATTCAAAGCCACACCGTCTTACCGTCAGTAGCGGCCGGTTTTACGCTTCGTCGAGAGGCTTCGACTGCGGTGAGTGTTAGTACGCGAACGCAGCAGCAGCTTCAATTCGGCTACGGTGCGGCTGCCCTTCCTGTCACATAATACGAACCCCCGTACGCGAGCCCAACATTGCATCATCATCGCCGGACAACAGCAGTAGCAGCAGCAGCAGCAACAGCAACACAACCACCAGGCAGGTGTGAGGAGCAGGAGTTTCGGTCTGCGTCATGTTTGTTTCAATTAGCGATCGAAACTGAAATCTACCGCCGCCTCTCGCAACTATTTGTCCGTGCCGTTTGAAGGTAACTTTCAATTTTCGGGCCCAACCAAATCCACGGCAGCGAATCGGATGAGTTTAGTTGGGAGTTTAATTTGAAATTTCGTATTAGATTGTCAAATGAGAGAGGCACCATGCAGTGATTCAATAACGCAACCGCGCCGCTCGGCATGGTGCGTAAGTGAGCCTCCGCAGTAGCATAGTACGGGCGGTACTTTGTTACGAAACAGCATTAAAAAATGCTCTCTTTATACATTTCTTTGGGCAGTCAACGCTTTTTTTTATCGTGCGATGCGTTTCATAAAGTGCTCGTGCACGCTCGAATGTATTCTACAAATAATTGTTTGAAAGTTAAACGAACGCCCGCTGCCCCAGACACTCGTCGGGTCGGGTGCCTCTCTCTCGGCCCCTGCTCAACGCGCTATGACGAAGCATTCATTCAATTCGCCCTTGGAACCAACGTCCATGAAATTCATTCTGTTCACCTGTCAGAGCATTCGAGACGATGTTGCTCGACGACGACGCATGGCAGGCATCCCTGTGATTGATCTCCAATCATACGAGACGAATGTGTGATCTCTCCCTTATATGCTGGTATTTGGTTAGTACAATCTGTGCGTTGGTAAAGAATAGCCTTGTATTGGTGCTTAGTATCGAGGTAAATGTGACCAAAGCACGTGGTTTATGATGATTGTTCAAGGCACAACGGTCACCGTAGAGTGATTTGAATCATAGAGCATCAAGATGCATGATTTTTATCAAGTGATTTGAATGTGCTCTCGTGCATAAAGAGTAAACAGGCACATAGTGTCGCTTGTGATCATTATCGTTGTCGTTAGTTTCCAAGACTATGCTTTGATCGTGCTGTTAAATGGCTTTGAATTCGAGTGCGTTTCGTCTAGAGATATTATTTCATAATTGCATGTAATAATTGCTTAAAAATCTAAATGTTATCTTAAAAAGTCGTAGGGTTGTTTACGAAAAATAAACATACAAATAAACATTTCAAAAACATCCCGCATTACATTACATGTTAGGCACATTTTGATTTGTTGTTTGTATTGTCAAATTACTCATTTTAAGTCCACATATCGTAGCAGTATAATATTCCAATTGAACGCCTTATGCCTTACATTCCAATCAATTCCCCCAAAAACCTCGTCGCATCGCAAAGCAGATTAGATTTAGGTTGAAATGCGACCACTAGCGAGCCTCATTTGAGATGGCGATACTCGCGGCGAATTAGGCAGCACACGCTCGTAATCAGCATCGGCAACGCACTTCCATGAACTGGATTTACATCGCTGTGGCCCATCGTTGTGGAGTGGCCATCGGCCAAACGCCAATACACATTATTACGAAACGCTCGAGCTTGATTGCATCCCTGTTGCTGTTGCTTAACCAGTACAGTCTGCTACGAATCTCATATACTGACTTTCGTAAATTTCCCACAAATGGACACAAACACACACACGCGCGCGCGATAGTGATGGGTTTTCTCCTCTAATCCCTCACCGCCTAAACTGCGCTGCTGCGACTCACTCACGCGGCCAGTGCGTTGGATGCGGTTGCTATCTGCAAAACCCACTCGTCAGATAGAAATGAAATTGCTCTCCTCTCCTTTATTGCGATTCCTTTTTCGGTAAGGAGGGAAAGCCCCATAGCGTTGCTCGGGATAGTACTGGGAGTACCAACGCACCACACACTCGGGTACAAATCCCTCCATCTGCTGCTGCTGCTGCTGCTGACGAAAACAACAAACACAAAATGGGGCTCCGTCTAATGACAATTGCGTCAGTAAAGCCCGCCTTCTCGTTCGACTGTAATTAAACTCGCAGTCAGCTTTTTTGGGGGAAGGGGGTTCGTCGCTTCCATCCACGAGTCTTTCGATTTGAAAGCAAACCGTGTGGTTGGGCGAATAGAGAGAAGAAAAAAATACAGCAATCCAACAGGCTTTTCGTGTGTTTGTAGACACATACACACAAGTACACGTTCGAAAGGTTCATGATGTTTGAGTGGCCAGCATAGCTACTCAGTACACCGCACGGGGCGTATTTTCGTTCGTTGCCAGCAACAAGTGGTTAGCCAGATGCTGTACGCGTCTGGTCCCGGTGCTGCGGGTCTTATTTACGTTACGATGATCTTTGTTTGGCAGCCACCATATACGGCGGAACAACACAAGTTATTATTTGCCACTGCGCTTACTCACTCCCAACCATCCAACGGAGCTGGCTTTCTGCTCGCTTCTTCCTTTTTCTTCTGCTTCCTACCACCGATGTCTCATCACCGCCTCACTATTTGCTACTCGCTGGTACACTCTTCCCCCCTCTCTCACTCTTTCTCTCTTTTTCGTATTTTTTCATTTCACCCATCATCATCATTACCACCTCCTTTTACCATATTTGCCCCCTTTTGCTTCGGTTGCCATCTTCTGGTCCCTCAGGTGGAGGTAATAACCATTTGAATACGCACTGCACCACCCAGCACCAAACGACCAATAGGAAACGACCAAAACCTTTTCCATTTTCGTGCAGAGCTGTGCACATACATAGATGTAACCGTATGTGGTAAATAATGATTTACGTTTTCAATGCACAGCACAGTAGAGTTGGTGGATTGGTTAATTCGTTTACAGCCAGGTGGGGCACTCGAGTGTTTGTGTGTGTGCGTGTGTGTAGACAATGGCGCCAATCCGTGACGATTCGATTGGCTTACCTCATCATCTTTTATCTACGCTACAGCTGCAGCCTAGTAAAATCGCTTGGGCTGACGAACAATAATATTTCGCATCTCGTCTTAATAGATTTTAGCAGCTTCCAACATATTAATTGCCGAGACCTTGGTTTTTCACATAACGTGCGCCCAATACGATAAACTAACTTCGATGACATTCGATCGCGCCAAAAAGGTCACCAACAGCAACAGCAACATATTCAAAAATATATCACAAAATGCCAGCACAAATTAGAAATCGCAGCCCCCCAAAAAATGAAATCGCACACGAATACAGCAACAGCAAAACTACAACTTATCCCCAAAAATCGACAATCGACAACAACAGCGGGTCGCGGGTCGAAAAAGTGGTGGTCGCCCAAAAAACTTGTCCTATTTGCATAATACCTCGCAATCGTTGGAAAAATTAGCCGAAAAGAGCCCGAAAAAGAATGAAAATAAACGGCAACGGCAGTAAACCTTCCCAGCCACGGCGCGCGGCGCCTGAAGCTTCTAATGAGCATCCCTCCCGGCCTCGTAGTTCGGCTCCGTGCGATAGATAGATGAGAAGCAGTGCCCGTGCCGATGCCATGCCAGTGCGCCATCTTGTTTTAAATCGATTGGCCCGGGCCCCGGGAGGGTGGGTTAAAGAGTAAAACAAATTTACCCCCCCGGCGTAAATTCCCAAGTAAACGGAAGACGCTTTAACCTACACATCGTCGCGGTGCGCGGTGCGTCTCGGTCACACACACGTTCGCTTCACACCCCCTCTCGGGTGTCTCTGGAAGGTTCGATGTCGATGGCGAACCGGTTCGAATTCGGTACCGTGCAAAGGCGCTTCGTGAATTATGACCACGAATTGCGTACCACACCACACGGACGGACGGACACGTACACGGAACACGTGCCCGCGTTGCCCGCTTCGCGTTAATGGCGTGACAGAGGTGTGACGCTGTTGATGAGGATGCTGCTGCTGCTGCTGCTGCTGCTGCTGCTGCTGCTGCTGCTGCTGCTGCTGCTGCTGCTGCTGCTGCTGCTGCTGCTGCTGAGTGACTTGGCTTGGCTACCATGAAGTGTTGACGCACCACGCACCAACATCGGATAACAAATCGATTACGAACGCCCCGTTTTGTCGATCATGCGTTCTCCAGTCCACCGACCGGGCAACCTGCTTGAAGTGATCGACGTCTTACCGTCTTCGTTTTACAGGTTTTTGGGCTACAGTTTGATTAAAGAGCACGCTGACGGATGATCGACAATCTTCGCTGATGGATCTCGTTCGTTCGTCCGTTGGTTTCTTTCGTCCGGCTGCTCCTCGCACTGGAGTGCGTGATCTGTTCGTTCGAGGCTTCGAACGATGCCCAATAACCGTGGCAAATGGGGTGGCGCTTGACCTCCCCATCATCATCATCATCATCAACATCAACAACAACTTGCTAGCGGGCAGATGCCTCAATCGTCTTTCAGGAAGCCTCTCGGTGCGTCAACACATAAATCGATTTTGTGCTCGACCCCTCTCCGCTCAAGATAATGTGTTAATCACGAGAATTGCTTAGTTTGATTAGAACTTTTACACTTTTTACACCCGAAAAACCGTGGGGGAGGCGAAGAGGAAGAACAGGACATCATAATCAAATAAGCAACTGGAGTGCAAAAATCTTCCGCTCCGGAATAGGAAACACCAGCTTCACCAGCGCGCCCGCCGAGCAACGAATTAAAGACTCATTTCGCAAGCGGTGAGTTTGTTACCCTTTTTTTTTTACCCTTCGCGCATCACACGCCACGCCACCCGGGCCCAGGAAAAGTCATTAATTGTAGCGCGTTACACGACGGTGGGGATGAAAGTTTCGTCGACGACGCTCGCGACGAAACAGACATTAATCTGACGCTCATCATTAGGTGGCAACTTCGCGTCACCTGGCCTGCCCTGACCTGGCCTGGCGTCTGGTCTGGCGAGGTGTTATTTTCCAGGCCAAAAAGTCACAAACTATCTATTACACGCACATCAGCAGCTAATGATGTTTTAACACTAATGGAGAACACCACCTCGTGTCAGCAGCAGCAGCGGCAGCCAATGCCAAAAGCAGAAGCAGCAAATTTCGCAACACAGGCCCCGTTTTTCGGCGGGCGTGTCAGTGAGTGTGCTGGCGTGCGGTGAGCATTATCACGACGATAAGCGAACTATCGATTTGCAGAAAGTGCGCGCGGAAATGATTGATTCGGTCGCGGTCAGCGGGAAAGGTCAGCACGAAAACCGTTTAACCTCCTCAACCACAACAACAACAACAACAACAACAACGGGCCTCCATCCAGCACGCAGCGCATCACATCGCGGTCAAATTCAATCAATGACCTGACGCTGCCGTAGCCTAACGGGCGGTTGAACGCTCTTTGGCTCGCTCGCAATGCTTGGTTTGGTTTTCGTTTCCCTTCCATCCACCGTTCCGATTCACCACGAAAACCGAACGCTCCTTCCCTGTGCTGCACGCTCTCTGGCGATGGTCCACAAATCAGAACCGATCAGACATCAGAAGACTATCGCGCCACAGTCGCCACAGTCTGCCTGTCTCGGCGCCGCCGGTCAATGTGTTGATGGCGCGTGTGACGCAATATTGACGCGCGCGAGCGCGCGCATTTTAAATTGTTTCCTTCCGCTTGGCGCCAACAGCGGTCAATGGTGCGGCCGCGTGATTCGCTTTTCCATGCCCCTGACCTGGGCCCCCTTTGAACCCTGGACTGGACCTGGAGTTTCATCCATCAATCCCAGCCACAAATCTGATTTCAGCATTCGAGCGGAAGGATGCTCACGGCGAGAGGATCAACCCGATGCACCTGGACATGGCGGTTTGCCGGCAAAAGCAAAAGTGAAAACAAGGCAACCCAGCGTCACTTCTCGGCGCACGGCATCGGTCAACGGCACCGGGCATACAATCTCCCCCCAAAAACGTTTTTTGGGCGCTTTGCCAGCAAATCAATAGGACAGTGAAGCGGGAACGGGGTGTGTATCGAACACGAATGTGTGCCGGTTGTTGACTTCGCCCGCTCCTCATTCCTCTCCGAAACCAACACGAACACGAACAGGCGGGCATGCAAACAGACCCGCCCGGAGGCGATGCTGCGCCTGCCGTCGACCTGGAACCTGGGGGTTTTGCGAATCGTTCATCGCATCGCAGCTCGACATCGAGCTACATTTCGCACATTTATAGGTCAGTGGGCCGGTCAGTTGCTCCGCCCCCCCCTCGCCCGGGGGGTGAGGGACAGGTTGCTGCAAAACCACAACAACAGCAACGACAGAAAATGCGTTCGAAATGCGCCATTAGCGCCGGTTGGGGGGGTTGGAAAACAACCTGTCGATATGTCGATACCACCACCTTCACCAATGTCCCCCGGCGGGTGCAATGGTGTGCAGCAAACCAAACGCTGAATGAAAATCTATCAACAAACAAAACAAACGGAGCGAATGATTCCGTGTCTCGTGCCAATGCGAAATGTCACCATTTTCTCACGCCAAAAAACCCCCAAAAAGGTTGTTGCTCACTTTTTAGCTTTTACCAATACAAATCACACGGGCAGCGTAGCGCGAGAGGACAATTTATTAGGTGCCCCAATAAAGCACCGCCGTCAAAATGATAAGGAACACGTTTATAAGCCGCACGACGTCATACACGACGTCGTCGCCGATACATAACGCTCGTGTCGATCTGCACGCGTCTTTTGCTTATCATCATTGCATACTCGATTCGCTTTGGCTTTTTAATGTTACGAGATGTCATCAAATGCTGTTGATGCTGATCAAGACAGTGCTCCGGGGAAGCGAATCCGGCTGGTATGCCGCTGCTATCGCTTCGATTGCTCACACTGAAGCACCTTGTAATGCGGTGAGCATAAAACAATAGTTAGGTAAAGGCTTTACGGTTTATATCACACTTGTACAACTTGCCGTTGTGACTGTTCCGGTACGATCGACGCGCAGTAGCAGCAGATGGAATGGCCGCCATGTGCAATCCAATCCCCTCACCTCCCCCCAAAAAACCGCCCCAAGCCTTCGGGGCCATAACGATTAGCTTCGCGTGATCAACCCCGACCTCCGCTCCTTCAAACTCCTTTTTTATTTTGTAAAAAACAAGCAAACATTAAAGCTCTCGACAATAAACCCAAAACACAACACACATCACGCACACATACAGGCACACAGGCACAAAGATACAAGCACCGATGCAAGACAAAACACCCTACCACGAGACAAAGATGGGATTTGGTAATGGAACGAGAAAGAAAAAATGTCGCGTAATGTGCGTGACATTTTAAAGCGATGATACCGAGCCGATCACGGGGAAGGATAGAAAAACACACCTCCCACCACCACCATCATCACCTCCTCCTACCCCTTCCCCTTCTGCTCCTTCACCGAAAGCAAAAGACGCAAACTGCCATCAAATATTCAACAAAATAAATAATACTCAAAATTAACATCTAAAGCGGTTGCGCGGGATCGAAGGGAGGCTTCTTATGTAGTCCAATGACAAACTCCGCACCATCCGACCCCCAACCCACCATCCGATCTCCGCACCATCCGACCCCCAACCCACCATCCGATACACCGATCATTAAATGGAGGCATATTCGTCTAGCCGCAACGCGTCCAGCGAGTGCGTGTGCGCGATGATGGTGGTGGATGTATCGTCCAACACCAGCAACTTGAACCGAAAATTGTTAAAATTTCAAATGTCTACAATCGATATCGCGCCATTTTCTACTACCCCGGGTCCGGGCCTCCACCGATCGCGACAAAGCCGATTTCAAAGTTGCTGGAAACATAAAACCGAATCACCTCTGGCCAGTGTCTACACACACATGGACGGACGGACGCAAACCCCTCATCGAACCTCATCCGTGGCATAGGCGTAGCACCACCCCGTAGCATTGGCACACCATATATATATTTATGGCAAGCGACGACGATGAGCGGACGCGATCGCGTTCGTGTACGCGATCGCGATCGCGCGCAGGCAATAATGTTACGGCCCCGAAGAGCCCATCGGCCATCCCCGACGATGTTGAATATAATTACCGGTACCGCGTGGCGACAAATGCTCAACATTTGCTGATTTGATCATACCAGTTCACGGGGAGCTGTGATGACTGTTTTTTTTTGTTGCTTCTTTTCGTTGGTTGGTTCGTTGGTTTGTGTCTCGAACATTTTTTGGGCACTACTCTTGAGCCGAGCCAACCTCCAGCCCACGACAACTTGTTGCTGTTGTTGCTGATCGTCTTCATTAAACGCTCGCTCCTTCGCTCGCTTCGTATTTGTGACTCATTAGCAAATATGTGAGAGTCCGCGATCCTTCCTTTTCTCGCACGCGTACCTGGCCGCGGTTTAATGTTTCTTTTTTCTTCCTCTTTCTTCTCTTCTGTCCAGCTCCTACACCTCCACCTCCTGCTCCTCGTTGGTCATCTCATTGTCGTTGTGTTTTTTTTCTACCTTTGCTGACTGTAGATATAGTTTCAATTTTGCCACAAAACACACCAAGGAAAAACCCAAAAACAAAAAATGTTGAACAATAAATTAGGCGAGTACGGATAGTGGTCGCGGGGGAGAGGGGGAAGGAGCGACCGGTGAGCGACGCGGAGGGAAAGACGATTGCGGAACGAACACGAGGTGGATGGATCTACTACTAGCACTCGTGACGGCCATCTTGAATAATGATATGCAAAACAAAAGCTGCTTCGTGAATCCTGCGTTTGCGATCATCGTCGTCGTCGTCGTCATCGTCGTCGTCGTCATCGTTGGCGGCACATAATTCAAGTAACATTCGGAGCGTTTGATTTGCTTTCACTTCGACTTTGATGTCGAGTGTAATGTGGAGATGAAAAAACACACACACACACTCACACGTGTAGCGCGCAGATATCATTAATGAAGCAATCTAGCGTCACCGATTGGAGTGGGTATGCGCGAATTAGATAATCAACATTGGGTAGGGGAGGAATCGCAGGAAAACTACTACGCCGTGCGATCGCTTGCTACAACTTTACAATGCAGGTGTGCCGAGCGAGCGAACGATCGAGCGGCGCAAAACCAGGATTTCTCCTCCAAAACTGCAAGTCCGTCCGGCTTGTAAGCCGGTGCCGTGGGAAACAAACTAGACCACCGCGTTTGCTATCCTTTCCACGGTTTATTGTGTGCACGGTATGGCCCCGGTCCAATATAATCCACCATTTTTTCCCCCATTTTTATTGAGTTTAATCAATTTCGACTTTAAACAGTTTTGCATTTTATGGAGGACACTCGCGCTGCAGCCAAACAAAACCGATGATATATCTAATAAATGAACCGATGCAGAAAATGGCGATTGGGATTTGTTGAATTGCGCCGGCAAGAGAGCAGCAAGCCCCGCGAACAGGTTCGAGCTGAAGCGCACTCGGATTTTGAATCCATTTTTTGTTTTTGTTTCATCGGTGTGTGTGTGTGTGTGTGTGTGTGTGTATAGTTGTTTTTTCTTAAGAGCCAAACATTGTGGTAAAACCATAAAAACGAAATTCACCATTGGCCTCCACCATAAATCAAGGTAAGTGCCCATTTTTGTGTACACTTCAGCAGTTCATAACATTTACGCGGAACGCGCCGTTGATTTAAAATTCAAGGTCGATGAGCGAAACCCTTGTGCGATCCGTCCGGCGGCTCGAGAGGCAGCTGGTGGAGGTGGTGCTGGTGAAGTGGTAACGGTAAGCCTCATTCCCCCCCCCCCCCCACCTCGACCCGGGCGTTTTTCAAAAATCAACTTTATCCGCGCGTAGTTGCGCTTCGGTATTAGTGCGTCGAAGGAGGGCAGAATAAATGGTATCGGACGGCCATCCATTTCCGGTTGACGATTGCTTAAATATCTAATTATGTGTCGCTCCCCTTGGCTAGGTCGCGAGGTTTTTGGGGTAATAACCGACCGCACCGACCCGACCGCTCCGACCCTCAAGTACGATTGATGTCATTCGACCTTCTTCCGCCACCGAACAGAATCCGTCCTGCTTCTGGCGGTCTGTCCGTCCGTCCAGTCCTCGGTTCAGAACAATGTTAACCAAATCATTACCGGACGAATTAGTATTCAAAGTTTCAGCCGATGAAAAATCGAAACAGAGATTAAGCGGAATGGGGCCGTAAAACGAAGGAAGCAGATCAACTAACGATCTTACCAACAGCGACAAAGTTGAAAGACAGTTGAAACCTTGGGCTTTGCTTTCGTTTTGCTCCCATATGTTGAGGTTCTGAAATGTGGGGTAGTCCGGTACAGGTGGAGAAGCTATTAAATGAACCGCATGGGTATGGACTTAAAATTGATTACCACTAATTTGATCGCGGCCTGTGATCGAATCCTAGATCTCCATTTTATGTCTTCATGGTTTATGATGTAGTAGTGATACACGGACTGGGAAATACGTACATCCTAAAATGAATTTAGCCCGAACGGGGGAAATGCCAGAGTAAAACGGTTAAATGATTCACGTTGCTTTGTATTGGCTCAAATGTTCACGACGATCGTATATAGCATTCAACGATACCCGGTAAGCATTTCAACTTGTTAATTAATAATTTCAATCCGATAAAATCTTGAAAGCAGAACATTGAAAACAATATTACGTACGGGCGAGAACCTGTAACAAATAACGAGTAGCTTGGCTTCTTCTTTGCCGTTCCTTGTCCCCAAAAAAAGATGGCGACCAGCATCATGTGCAGCCAGAACGGCGGAGCAGCGACTGGCACGGATGGTAAACGATGAGCGGGAAATAAATCGACCTGTCTCCGATTTTTAATATCAGCACTTAAGCACGACCAATTCGTGCGGCGACGCGGTGACAATTCTGCCAACAATTTCGTCGACAAATCGCACTCCTGAGTGAGTTCGCGAATCAACGCAACACAGCAGCGGACACAGCGGCAGACGACGAAGTAATTGCCCGCATAACAGCATCCGGACGGTGGTGGAATGAGACAAAAGTACATTACGGCACCCATTTAGATTCATGATTTCGTACAACAACCGACAACAGAAGAAGAAAAAAAACCCTCGCAAAACTTTCATATAAAAGCGTATGTGTCGCATTATCTCCTTCATTTTTCACCCAAAAACCAAAACGACCGGTTTTTCGGTCGGCCGTGGGCAACTGCTTAGCGTTAGCGGCAGCTTCGTCCACCTCTTGGTATCACTTGGTTGGAGTTAGAGTTTGTTGCCGTATCTGATGCGGGATTATCTCGCATCTTCCGAACGATCTTCCCCTCCGGACGGCCGGATGGATGGCGGCATAGCAGCGGGATAGGTGGATCGAAAACAAAGTAAAAACCGAAGAAACCTGCGTCATAAAGTAATAAAACCTCAAATCGAAAAACTTTCAGCTGCGGTAATTGAAGATTGAAGAAGGAAGCGTCCCTCTCTGCGTGCGTGCGTGGGGCCACAAAATGGTGGAGAGCAAAACGGATACAGTTCGAACGTATTAACAACTATTACACCATTGGAGAGACTAGAAAGTGGCGACGAGCCGAAGCAATAAGCGGTTTGTTGAAGATAGCAATAACGAACCTATATAAGGGCAACAAAACACTTGGTTTTCCATTTTTAAGTGCCATCTTTCTATTAATAAGCGGGCACTTAATAAGAAAAATGATTGAAATTCTCCGCCTTTCCCTGCTCCGGTACAAACAGCGAGTCAGGATAATGAAATTAGTCTCGAAATGAATGTCTGTGGATGGGAAAAAAAGAAACGAAGAGGCAAGCGTCAAGCGAAAAGGAATCTCCTTAGTTCCAGTTTCTCTTCCTGTCTCGCTTTAGCCGCTGGCAGTCCATACGGTCCCGAAAAAAAATATCATAAGACCGATCGAAGTGACCCAAGTGCCGCTGCTACCAGTATGCCGCTCGAGATGAAGCCACACACACACAACCGGATTTTGGGGGAAGATATTCAAATCGAAACAGTTGAGGGACGAGGCTTTCACAGCACGATCCACGCTCGATCTCACCTCCACCCCATGAAGGCCAGCCCCCGGTCATAATACATTTTTTGTTCACTCCTCGTCCTCGGTGACTGTCGCACGAGATTTCTCTGCTCCTTTGACTTATGCCGCGCACGCACACATTAATTAGCGTAACGCAGCACCACGATCCCCATCGGTGGTGAATGCTACGATGCGATGCAGTATATGACTCCGAAATTTCGATAATCAAAGTAGTCATCGCGACCTACCTGTAGCTGGAGCGTTTCCTCGAAACCGTCCGGAAACTCGGTGCAGTGGGTGTCCAAATTTTGGGATAGCGAGGATGTAAGATGGTGTCTCGCGTTCATCCCAACCACCATAGGAGTAGCCGACAGCGGGGCGGGGCAGGGCGAGACCGTGAGTTCAATTCCGAGATCCGTGGTGGCGATTGGTGGCGACTGCTTCCGGGCGTAAATCCTTCGACACAATCCTGCCGCTACTACCGCTACTGCTACTACTGCTTCTGCTTCTGCTTCTTCTTCTTCTGCTTCCTGCTTCCAGGGCTGATGGTGGATCGCGGCGCGTCATGCACCTTCCACCTTCTTCTGCTTCTTCCAATCACTCTCTCTCATCCACTACTTACTAATCACACAACTCCCGCGGACCTTCCAAATGCTCACACCTTTCTACACACAAACACACACGTACACAGAGACACACACACACGGATGCACAATCTCGCACGCGCGTACGCACACTAAATCACTTTGCTGAGAATACGGGCATCGCACACTGCTTCACACGGAATCACTTTCAACATTTCCTCGACCTTCTACCGGTGTTTCAATAGAACTTTCAGTGCAACTTTGCTTCACACATTTGCACACACACACACACACACACACACATGCGGCTTTGTACGCTAGTTAAAGAGCTGTAGCATTAGAGCATATCAACTTTCTCGCTATCACTGCACTGCATCTTCTTCATCTTCAAACCATAATAAGTCTGGCGTAAGTTTCACTCGATTTCGACTCGCTGCTGCTGCTGCTGCTACTACTGCTCCGTACACTCCGTAGCCTACTCAGAATTATCGATGAAACATTGCTCCGATGCACACAGCATAGCTTTCATGACGATCGGTGTGTGTAATGGGTTGTCACTGCCACTCTGCACGTCGTAGCACTCTCTGCAAGCGCCTGCTAGAGACAATCACAAGACATCAAAACATCAGAAAATCGCACTCGCACGGTCGGACAAGTAGTAATGGCGCCGACCCTGGCACATTCAAGGATCACGGGATTCGGGATTCGGGGGAGGAGAAAAAAAACATTGATTCCATTCCACTTATACCCAGGCAAGGGAGAAGCATCTCGAATCGTCGTGGTTAAAAAAAAAACAGAAAAAAGGGGTTTTTAGCAAGGACACCCCACGACCGGAGCTGGCCGCCGGTCCTTGAAGGTGCTGGCACGGCTCCAAATCATGCCGTTTGTCACCCGATGGCGGATGACAATGATGAGCAGCAGCAGCAGCAGCACATAAAGGACACCGCGGACCGATCAATTATCGACTAAACATCGCGCGAGAGCGCGCCAGCTTTTGCTTTGAAAGATGTCGCGAAAAGGGTGGAAGAAAAGAAAAAGAAGAAGGAGGAGGAGAAGTAGAAGTATCGTAAGAATGCGCGAGAGTGACGACAGTCTCTGGGAGGCGGTCTTTGGGCCCCGAAAAACACATGCTCCCAGTGCAACTGCTGCTGCTGCTGCTGCTGGCGTGTGCATGCTGTGCAGTGTGTGTGTGTGTATGGTGATCGATAATGGGCGGCTATGGGCTGCTAATCAATCGCTCCTTTTCTCTCTCTTTCTTTCTCCGTCTCTCTCTCTCTTTGTGCATTCTCTGTCCTTCGGGTACGGTCGACCTACTTCCCGGCTGTTGCTGTTTCTCATCTCTTTTGACGGACTAACTGAAAGGCGAAAGGCTCTATTCTGGCTTGCATTCTGGTGTATAGCAGCATAACTCCTCGCGAGACTTATGCTTTATGAGCTCTCTCCCCTCTCTCTCTCTCTCTCTCTCTCTCTCTCTCTCTCTCTCTCTCTCTCTCTCTCTCTCTCTCTCGCGGTCAGTCACTTGACATCCTTTCGTGGATCAAGCAGCAAACGGTTCTGTTCCCTTCCGTCGTCCCGCTCGTTATTGACCGCCTGCCGAGTGATGCTCCTTGATTTCTGTTTCTGAAATATGTTCCACCCTCCCTCACGCGCCCCGCACCCTTTCCGTTCACCTCACTCTCTCACTCGCTGCTGCTCACTCGCTTACGCTTTCTCTCAGTTCCGCTCGCGTTTGCCGCTGGTGCCCGGTCAAGAAATAATCGATAATACGTATTGCAGTATTTTATGCTAAGAAGTCGGCTGTAGTGTCGGCGCCACGTGCTCCTGGTGGTGGTGGTCCAGTGGTGGCGATGATGGACACCCCGCCTCCAATGGTCAGTCGCACCCTTTTTTTACTTTTTCGATAATTTTTTTTCTTTTTTTTTGCACTACTCGAACACTACGCGAATGCCACAACCCGGTCGCCGGTGGTCGCAAATGGTAATGCCGACCTTTCTAATCTCACCTGGGGGAGAAACCCTCCCTCGGACATAAAACGCGACACACCTGCCGGCGGGACCGGCCGTCAGTCAGTAAGCAGAAAACGCCAGGAAACCCAGGAACTACTTGCCTTTTGCCGGAGTAGCCACCCAGGGGAAAACTCTCCCGGGAGTACCCACCTAGTACCCCTTCCTTCCCCTTCCTTCCCTCTCCACCCTCTGGCCACCATGGCTCGCCGGGTGCGTGATTACGTAATTGACGCCCGAGGCGCTCGCGATGAAATAGTACTCGGGACTCGCGACGGACGGACGGCGCGCTCGGTGCCGTAATTATTTTTCCAACCGCAACCAACCCACCCCCTGCGCCTCCCACCCCCTTACGCCCTCTGGGGCTAGCTGACCACTCAACACCCCCTCTCCGCTCCCCTCCGCGAACTCCCCGCAGGAGAAGGAGTCGAGCGGGGACATAATTAGTGCTCCATTAGCCTTCGGACTCATCGTGTGCGGTGTGTGTGGTGTCGTGATGTGCG
>NC_064874.1:80633556-80668556 GCF_943734745.1 Anopheles darlingi | reverse complement strand
GAAGCAATGTCAGGGAGGAGCGGGGAGGTGGTGGGAAAGCAGCACTTTTCCATGGCGTCCGCGTAACAGTAACAAACGCGGCGCAGCGCGGCTCGGCGCAACGCTCAGCGCTGAATGCTTTTCCATTTTTCCCTATAGTTTATTATTTTCCTGATGGGGTAACAGGTGTTTTGAAAATATTTTAGATAGTCGAGTGAGATTTTCTTTCACACTCGCCACCGTTGTTTTCCTTCCAAACCAACACCACCATCACCATCGCCATCGCCATGGCCTGCTGTGTCGGAACAGTTCATTTCACTTGCCACTCGCCGTTCGCATACTTCTCGCTTTACTTTTTAGTGATTTCCACCGTTACCGATGCCACAATCGTGGTAGGCGGTGGAAAAGTATTGAACCAGGTTGCGTCCAGTGCCGTTGGAAAAGTCGTTAGAAAAATTATCATTTTTTGAAATTTGCAATCCTGTGGGTGGCTTATATTCTAATTCAAATTTTCAATAAAAAGTTACTTAATCATTTATTTTTATAAAAACCATCGTTTGGGGGTAGCACCAGCAGGTGAAGAATGTACATCAAGTCACACCCCGTTTCCATTCCGTTTTCACTTTCCCTCTCGCCCCTTTCCACTCGTCAGTACAGTACCAGCATCGCAACGGAACATGTGGTCCACTCACGCGTTACGATCATTATCGCAGGGCACCGCTACAGCCAATGGTCGGCTCTGATTGCGGGCTCCCCCGGAGTGGTGATTGGCATTCGATGCTTTGGAATGTTACGGCGAGATTCACCGGGAGCCCGATCCGGAACGTCTTTTGTCCAGTGGAATCTCTCTCTCTCTCGGTAGCCGGAACACAAAGGGAAGGAGTGTTTGTGAGGTCTACAGGTAGTGGTGGTGCGGCTGTTCGGGCCAAGAATGTGCTCCGGTGCACGTGATTGAAATCCAAGGAAATAAAATGGAAGTCAAGAAGGCATTCGGAGGCCATTCGAGGCGATTCCGAGGACCAGCGGCCGAGGAATCATCAGGTGTTGAACATAGAGGTGATGCAGGAACACTTCACCATCCCTTTCTTGGAGCACAGTCAGTGCGTAGAGCAGATTAAGGATTAGCAGTGGCCAGCAGTGGCTACCCGAGGAATGGATCCCTCTCAAGCTGTCGATCGAAGCCGTTTTGACGAATGTCACGTGTGTGGTTGATGGGACGCCAAGGGTTTTGGGCGAACCAAAAACAAAATGCCCAACTTTGGGTCCAACCAAACGAAGGGTAATACCCCCTCCCTCTCCTTCCCCTCAGCAACAGCATCAACATCATCATCATCATCATCATAACCATCAGGATTACGCCGAAAAAGATGTAGTTGGAACGGTTTGCACAGCTTGCAGCAGCTTACCATCGGAAAGACATCATCCACCAAAAACATCCGAAGGGTGGCTGCTGAAGGTTAAACGCCAAACGCCAGGCGCCAGCTGACGATGGCCATTAGGGATCAATTGCGGCCGTCTTACCCTTTACGGGGCATTCCCGGGGTGCCCTTTGGCCACCTTGCTGGAAAGGATTCCAAAGACCATTAAAGGATTGCGAACGGAATTTCAAGCAGCTCGCAGGCAGCTCAGACTGTCGATCGATTTAAGAAAAAAAGGAGAAGGGGAGGGAGGGACGGATCTCCAGTCCTGGTTTGCAACGAAGTGGGCGCGAATCCCCGCTGGCCTCAATGCTGATTGAGCTTTCGGATGATGAATCGCGCGCGGGCCGAGCCGGGCCGCTGTGCCGCTCGTAGCGAACCGTTGATCTGACGTTTTTATTGATTTTGGTGTTTGGTGGGTCGGACCCGACCCGACGAGGAGATGCATTTTCCATGACGCATGCATTTGCGCTCGTTATTTGGGTGTCCGGGAGTCGGAAAACCATTTTTCTTCTCAGTTCATGAATCAGTTATTTGCTTCGATCGCTTTGCAACAGTGAATTTGAAGAAAATAAAATGAAATTCGAAAGTGTGGGGTTCAGGAAGGTCACATCCAACACGTTTGTTAGCTTTGTTGGCTTGCTTCATAAATCTAAAACTATTTTGTAAAGCATAAAATAGTTTGTCATATTTTTCCTGCATCACAGTAGCATGATTGGTGAACAGCTTCACTGTTGCATAAACTTTTTGGAACGATTATTTTCTCCGTACACCATAGCAACCCATATGAGGTGTGAGATATTTCTTTTTCAAGTTTTTAGGTACAGAATTACCGTACGATTGTTATGAAGAAGATCAGCATGTTATTTCTACAATTAGTTTGACTCCATATGACAAAATCAAAGCTTTTTATAAAATAAAACGTTAATACAGTAGCAATATTTGGCATGATGTTTTATTTCTTTCAATCTCGAGAAAACAAGAAAACAAATCGGGAAGAAAAGCTCTATTGCATATTGTTAATATATTGTTTGTGCAATATTCAAAAAATAAAAACAAAACAAAATGTTGAGTGTATATCGAAAACGTAAAAGTCTTTACTAAAACTTGATTTAACTTGACATTAACTAGAAAAAACATATCATAAGATCACTTTGAACCTTCACACCTTGCTCACCCAAAACGCGAGACGAACTGTCGAAAGATAATAAGGCGTGTGAATGGATCTATTTTTGGCTTGATATTCACCCACTGCGCACTGTTATGCAATCTCCAGGACAATAACACATGAAAACCGAGCGAATGTGGCCGTTGATTGCTCCTTCCAATTATCCTTTCTGCTTCTCCTGCTTCTCCTGCTTCTTTTTTTTATTATTTGCAGTGATCTTCGAGCTGCAGCACGCACAATCAAGAAGCTGACCTCTTCACCGAATAAAGTTTTAATAAGATCCCGGCCCCCGGCGGTTGGTGAACCACTCCCATCACCCCACCCCACCTTGCTTAGCCCTGCAAATTAGGAAGGGCTGCGAGTTGAGATACACTCCCGTTCGTGCTCGTCGTTTCCATATTTCATTCCCATCGGTATTGGCTCATTGACTTCCGTCTACGTCGGCCGAACCGGACTGTTTATTGCCCTACCCGGGCCCTGCCACGGCGAAAAGCACTTTCCCCTCCGCCATCCCAGCCCCCCCCCCCCCCCCCAAAAACGGGTCCGTGAACCGCAATCGTGCACCGAGCTTCATTTTCACCAAATTTCCATCACGATTTTCCATCAACCCCGGCGCCCACACAGACGCACATACCCAGGAGAGAGGAAAAGGTAAAAGCCAAAGCGACTGAATTATGTTGCAAAGGTTCTGGTGGCGCTGGCGGAAGGACGTCCAGGCGCATAGCCCGGGCATCGTTGGCCTCACATCAACCGTCAAAGTTGGACCGAACCATTTAGCCGTCAGCGAAGCATCCTTCAAACACATCCTTCCCTTTTCCCGTTCCCGTGGCTTCCGACTGAAGACACACACATATCATACACACACACACACACGCATCCCCCCTAAAAAGGGGCGGTGGAAGGCAGGTGGACAGGAGGATAAGGGATGGTAACGATGTTGATCCGCATTTTTGACGCCCGGTTGCCGTCATAACTTTCCGGAACGGCCATTTTCACACCTTTTGGATGTTGAATCGAGCCTCGAGCCCGGCTCGTCGGCTTTTCCCCTCGCAACCTTCGCAACCTTCGCAACCCTCGAAATCCGAAAGGCCCCAATCCGTCCGTCCATCCGTCCGGCCGATTGTTTCACTTGCTTTGCTCTCTCCCTTTATGCTGCTTATGCTGGAGCATCCTTTTGAACGCGTGAAAACGATAGTGAAAGGCGTCCCAACGTTCAGTTCGGCTGTGGCTGCGTGTCCACCATTAGCAGGTCCACCATTTGGTTCCCCGGGGCCCCGGGATTCCCTCTTTGCGTCATCCTGGCACGGATGGATTGATGCTTCCAGCTCCTGCTTCAACTTCATAGTCCACTCGGCGCTTCGGCGACCACATTTTCCCTCTTTTCGGTGTCCCTACTCAATATCTCACTCACCGAACGGCACCTTACGCCCACTAATATATGCGCCCACAGGTCGGTGGTCGGTTCTTTCGTCGTCGTCGTCGCTCGACGCTCGACGCTTCTTTTCATTTTCATCTTTATTTCAATTCTCCCTCCCTGGACGACGGAAAACCCTCCCCCGGAATGCGCCAGGACGGGGTGGACGTGTCATGTCGAGTTTTGTTTTGACGACGAAACTTCAGCTGGAGAGAGCTGTTCACCGCAACCCCCTTCCCCGAAGCTGGATGCAAAGTTTTCCATCCCATTGTGCTTTGCATCGGAGTTCTTACTGTGTGAATGGTTTGCTGCTCCTGCCATTGCTCCGGCTGCCACAACGGTCGCTCATCCACAAGGACTCGCTCGCCCGTTCGGGCCATCATTTAGCCCTCAAAAATGGTCCGTTCAACTGTTGAAAGTTGTATATTTATGAGTGACGAAGAAAGGCTGCCGTTGGATCGTTCCGCGTCCATCTGCGTGTGTCTTTGGTGCTGATGATGCTGCTGCTGAGGAAAGATCCTCGCTGACACACACACACACACACACACACACACGCTCCGGCCGCTCGTCAGCGTCTCCGGTGGAATGATGTGGTTGTGGTTGGCGCCCTCCCGAAAGCACTTCGCCCGGTGTGGGGTCATTGAAATGTCCATAATTTAGCTATTGCGCTCCGGACGAATCATAGCTGCTCCTTTTTCTTGGCTTCTTGCATTGGGCCGATGCCTCGTCTGGGGGAGTAAATGTTTTCGAGGTGTTTTTTTTTTTGCATTTCGGTTGATCTTGGGAAAGCTGCTTTGCATATTGTATCATCCTCTTCAATCTATTTTCTATTCGTCATGCTCTTTTGCGTATTTGCAAGATGATTTTCAGCAATTTTAGTGGTTTAGTTGGAGGGTAAAGGATGTCAAAAGTGTAAGTGTTTATCAGTTGAATTTCAATTTTTCGCAAATTTATTTCAATTCATTTTTTTTTTTTGTAAGCTCTAGTAGTCATTGAAGAGCTCAAGGTTCTGTCGTTCATCGCGAGAAAGATGTTGTGACAGTCATGCCTGCTATGTTAAGTTAGAAAATTCAGCAATACAAATCCGGTTAAATCTTTCAAAAAAATTGTAAACACAGAACAACCTAGTCCACGAATAAAACAAAAAATTGGGCCATAAGCCTCTTGAATAGAAAATAAAAAATCCATTTCTTCATTAAATTGTCATTTTTATTTAAACAGGCACCAATGGGCACACAAAAATGTCTTTATTCCAGACATATGTTCCATTTGACTCGCTTTTCTTTGCTTTGGGAACCAGAATAAGAAATGCTATAACATTGAATTGAAAATTTTGAGTTAAGCACTCTTTTTAAAAGTATCCCGGTATTCAAAGTCTTCAAATTGTATTCCGAACCTTTGGTAAAAACTATCCAGTTCATCTTTATTTTAATAAAGCAAAGAAATTTCTATCTAAGAAACACCTCAAACAAGAAAGAGCCTAGGACAACTTGAGATTCCACAAAATCATGTAAATGTTTAATGATTGCAAATTGTTTCCATTTCCATATCCATTCAATTTGTCCTCAATATAAATGTTTTTTCTTTCTAAAAATACCCCATCTAACACAATCACTGGTCAATAAGTTCCTATTAGTGTGTTTGCGGATAGTGTGACGCGTGCATACACGTACACACATAACCTTCAAACTGTCTCCGTCCCTTCGACAGAGCAAATAATTTAATCAAACAAAATGCCACGTAAACCATCGCTAAATCGTCATCTACCCACTTCTCCACCTCTGAAATGAACACTCCCTCCACCGGGTGCCGATGTCCCGAAAACCACGAATCCATCGCAACAGTAAAGCTAATCAACTGAATCAACATGTTGCCGCATCATAAAACCATTGCCCGGTACCGTCTGTACCGTGCCAGGATCCGTTGGCCAACCTTGTATGCTTCGGTCGCAGACTACGAGACAAGAAAACGAGAAGAGAGAGAGAAAGAGAGAGAGAGGCAGCGAAGAAAAAAAACCGAAGAAATCTGCCAATCGAGAAATAAACAGAACGATAAACAGGAAATAAACATAACTCACGGCAAAGGCTCAAGGCGCTAGCGGGCGGGGAAGGACGGTCATTCTGGCGGCCAACCGACCGGCGGACCGGTCGACCGGGCCCCGAGAAACGATGACAAACGATGGTTCAATCGTTTCGTTTATCGTAACAACACGCCACACACCACATCACTCAATACAACCTTCCTTCCGTTCCGGCCTCCGTGTCTCCGCCAAAAAGGCGCACCAATCCTTCCGTAAAGGCGGCGTAGAGATGAAGTATTTATGATAAATCACAATACATAGTACTACTACTACCACCACCAGACGGTTGGTACACTAGACGGATCCGGAAGATCCCTTGCTGTCTAAATTGACGAATGCCACGGTTGCGTTCCTCAGCATACGGAACATACGGAGCATAAGGAGGTCTTGAGAGGCGGCACAGGGAACCAAGAATTACCCTCAAACACCCTGTTACTACGCACACACTTCCGGCCTCATCCTTCCGGCCTGCTCCTTTGCCATCCCGTTTTGCTCACTGTCTGTCGAATACGATTCATTAAATTTTCCATTCAGCACGTAGATCGTTCCAAGGAGGGGAGGGAAGGGCGGTGGCGGTGGCGGGTTTTCGGTGCCCAAAGTGAAACATCATCATTCTGGCACCGAAATTGGACCCACGGCCAGTGGAAAAATCTCTCGAAGCGCTCGAAGCCCAAGCCCATCCCACCATCACCATCGGGCATGGCATATTGACTTCGATTCGAAATTCAGAAATACACTCCACGCCTTGTCCCTCCCCCCCCCCCTTCATTTCCAGGCCGGACAGTAACAGTTTCACCCACGTCTCAGTGAAAGGGGGGGGGGTGCAGCAAGGTGAGGGGGTGTACGAGATTGCTGAAACACATAACGCACACACACAGAGCAAAAAGGAGGACCCCCAAAATGATTCAAGCCGTGGCCGGTTCGATCCGTCGATCCGGAATGAATGGCAGTCGTAGTGGGGGAGAGAGAAGGAGAAGAGGAAGGATAAGGGAAAGAGGAAGGAGGGAGCACGGACGGGGGGGGGGGGGGGTGTACCAGTGTGCTATGAAACGACCACTTTTAGCTGGCAACATTTTCGGAAAATAAATTTTTCACGTTCCACCACCACCAACAACAGCAGCCTTTGCTTTCACACCATCTGTGTGCACACACACGCACACATACAAGGCAACAAATGTGTAATATCAAATCATCTTACCGAAAAGGGGCTCTTGCAGTGGCAGTCCAAGTGGAGTCAAAACCAAGGCCCCAGAACCAAGAACCAAGAAGAGTAGCAGCAGCAGCAGCAGCAACAGCAACCGTTCGTCTCGACTTCCTGTGCCGCAGCAACAACGAAGCGGAAAAAAGGGAGAAAAAAACGCATAAAAAATAAGAAACAGAAAGGGCTTTCCAGGCGCGCACACACACGCACCGCAGGGTTGGTGTAACAGGAAAGAGCAAAAACACATCACAACTCGAAATGAAAGTAACAGACCAACCCACGAACTCGCCTTCTCGGCCGGGTGGTGATATCGATGCTCGTGTGTGGAAGGGAGGGGGTGGGGACCGAATTCGGCCAAAATTCTTATCAAATAGAATCCCTCTTTCGATTACGCCTCGCACCCTCGGGCCACACACGACAGGACGATGAGGACGAGGACGAGGACGCCGCCACTATTGGTGTCCGTCCATCGGAGGCACGAGTTGCGTTCCGTTCCCTTCTATCGCTTCTCACTATCTTCGAACGACGACGACGACGATGCCTTCATGGTGATTGTGCCACACACACACACACACGCACGCACGCACAGGGGAGACGAAGATGAAAAACCTATCGCCTCATCCCCCACCCTACAACTTTTCTCCTTACGCGATCGGCAACGCAAACTTTTCATTATCCTTGGACATTTCTCACTTCTCGTGAGGAGTTTGGGGTTACCAAGGAGGGGGTAGGGAGGTCCCCTCTCAAGCGTATGCTTTGCAGCAGGCGGGTGGCGCGTGTGTGTGTGAACAATATTGCGTTTTCTCGGTCTCGATGCTGGGTGTCGAGTCGTGGAGAGAGTTATCGCGCCCAGGACCTTCGGTATCGTGCGTTATCGGATGTGTGCATGTGTGCGTGTGTGTGTGTGTCTGGAAGGTTGCTCCCGCGGTTACCCAACAACCAATCCCCACTCGGCCCTCGGCCCTCGGAGATAAATGGCAACATTACGCTGGCACATATTCAATATTCGAACAACCGAACCGCCCGGTGGCCGCAGGCGACTTCGATCTTTACATCGCGCCCCGACGCCGGATGTGTCGTGGTTCGCGCGCGCGGTGAGTGTTCTTATTTCTTTTTCGCTTTTTGTCAAACCATTTGCGGCGACGGCCAGCTAAACGGTCACCATACCCCCGGCGTTCGGCGAAAAGTGTGATATTTTAACCCATATTTTACCGGGACCGCGGGGTAGGGGAGGTCGGTCGATCGGTTTGCCAACCTTCCAGCGCAAAACGCTCGTTTGCTGTATTTCATCTTTCATCTCGCCTCGGCAGCAGCAGCACCGAGCGAGTCGCAAAACGGAAAACTCCACTTGGCCACATTTCAATGTGGCTCCAAGCTCCACGTGCCAGTCACTTGTGGTGTGTCGACTTTGGGAGGTGTGGAGGGAGGGAGGGAGGGAGGGCTGGTAAATCGATGGTTATCGGCAATCGGTTTGGCGAAATGATGAAGTTGTTGCATCACTTGCTCCGCTTCCCGTTCTTGTGCAGCCAGCCAGCCAGCCCTTCGAGCCAGCCAGCCGGTCGACAACGAGGGTTGTTTGCAAATTATTCATCCTTCGGTAGCGGTACCGTAATGGTGGCTATGGTGAGAGGAGCGTTGATTAACAACAGTTTTGAGAAAAGGAATGTGCAAAGTTTGGTCCAAAAGCGGGCGCAGCGATGGGAGAAATAAGAGATGAAATGGATGATGAGATGAGATGTTTTTGAGAGTTCTTTTCTTGTTCAAGATTGTGGCCGGGCGGCGTGGATTTCGATTCGTTGGAAGTGATGAAGGGAACACATTCCGCAAGGATGATGATGATGATGATCATGGCGATACGGTACCTTGATTATCTCAGGGTTTATCTTTTACATTCTTGGTAGATTCATTTGTGGATTCTACTGGTTTTGATTAAGCTCATTGGTGAATTTGGAATAACTATTGCAATGATAACTAGGATGTTTTATCTCATGCTATTTTAAGAATGTTTTTTATTCCTTTTTGCAATACAAAAAAAAACTAGATAAAAAGCATTTTGTAAAATTACAAATGTAAATCGCTGTTTAAGAATCACAAAACAGAAGAAAACTAGAAATATAATTAACGAACTAAAAATTTACAAAAGATACTTTCGTCATATGTTTGAGAGAAAAATGCCAAGAAACATTGAACTAGCTTAGTTTGCGCTCCTCCGAAGGTCCAAAATCCAAAAAGCTGTTGGAAGGTCCAAGCATTACAATATTTTAAGCCTAAGAACTAAGGAATTTAACGAAAGTAACAGATTACTCTTTTACACCTTAGTAACGTGCTGTTATTATCATTTGATTTTACAATTTGCACATGCATTTTCATTTCGAAGAAACACTTCTACAAGTCATATTTAAAAATTTTATAAGTTGAAGATGTGCATACTATGTTTGCATCTTTAACCGCTCGGTAGATTGCTGCCCTAAATGCGGTTTGACACTCTTTTAAAAATAAACAGCTCTTTTAAGAATAAATCAAAAATATGCTTTTATCAACAGTACCACTGTTTGTAAGCAAAGGGTACCATGTAAAAGTTATACGTAATTCACACAAATTTAGAACTAACATTGTAGAACAGATTTCACAGGACAACAGTTTACTTGGATCCAAATCAGTTATTATGAAAGAAAAATATTTTTTTTAAATCGACTTATTAAACACTATAACAACAATATTAACAACCTTTATCCCATGTCAACCATGCTGTTACAAAAAATTAAACTAATTTCAACGCTTAAATGCTTGCTCATCCCAACCTAATCCCGTCGACTTCTGTGTACTTTGTGTGTAATTTACTTTCACAACAATCAAAGCCGATTGTTCTGTACAAAGCGTTGTGCAGCATGAAACACACACACACTCAGACATGACACGATGCCATTCGGTAGCAAGGATTGGACGGACCCTAATCGCCAACATCACCGATTCCGCGCAGCACCTTTCGCATTTCCATCGTTCACGATCCAAAAACCATACCAAATCGTTCCCATGTGCCGGAGAAATGGAATTAAAAAAATGGAAAAGGAAAACCCCCGTCCGTTCGATGAAATGCAACCACATTACCCACGCACGTACGTCTCACCCCACCCCTCGAACACGCCTTGCGCGATATCAGTGCGATCGGTTTGCGAATCTGCTCCGTTTGACCGAAGCCAACCCTCGAGGTAGGGGTGGGTCAAATTGCAAACCACACGCACCCCGTCGCCCCGTTGCAACCATGCACCGTGTGATGCTGCCGGTCTATTCCGCCTATTTCACTGCCGTCCATTAAGCGAGTTACGTTCCCTTTTTTTTCTCTCTTTTCTTCTTTTTTGTTAATCTCTACGCTTGATTATTCTAAGGCCTGCACCACATTTCTGTCACTGTTTTCCCTCGTACTCGTCTCTCCGTTTTTTTTTTCCTGCTCTATTATAAACGCAGCTCAATGTCACCTCCCTCAGTGGCAACCCCTCGCGGCGCGATGCATCACCAACCACCTCGCGACCTTCCTCCCGACCCCGACAGAGAGCTGGCTAATAAAAAGTGAACCAGAAACCATACAGACCGAGACCGAGACCGAGAGGGGTGCATGTTCTGTCCTGTGGGGTGGAAACCGAGAAATTGGCACACTCACACACACGCACACTTCCGTCAAGCCAATTTCATACTTTTCGGGGAAGGATTTTTTGGTAATTCACTTTCTTTTCATCTTCCTTCTGTTAGGTTTTTTTTGCAATGCCATTGCGCAAAACCTAACCTCAACCGCCTTTGGTGCATAACCAATGGATCGATCGTCCCGGGACCCCCCGGGATTGGCCCAGGGGACAACCCCTGCCTGCCACTGTCAAGGTTAATGTAAGTTTTGTGCTCGGTGTACAGATAATTATCCCCTGCGCTACTGTCCCCTGCGCTGCTTCTGCGACACGTGAGCTCCCGCTAAAATGGACACGTGCTAAAAAAATACAGAAATCGTCACCCCCCGGGGTTAGGGTTTTGGTTCGCGAATTGCCACGCCGCATCGAAACGGCCCAAAAAAAAACGGTAACCCATTTCGCGCGCACCGCGCACCGGGACAGAGAGATAAAGAAGAGAAAAAAAACGGAAAAGATGAGGGAAGACCAACACATCCGGTGCACCATTAGAAAGCTACTGGAGGAGGAGGAAGAGGAAGGCGACCGAAAGAAGGAAATGAAAAAAACATTTCGCAAACCTAGTGCCACCCTCGTTTTCCGGCCCGTGTGTGTGTGAGAGAGAGAGTGCGCTCTGCAGAGCATTGCTCTGCAAGATCCTTCGGACAATCCTTTTCCCTCGCTGGTACGTGCGGCATCCGCACGCGCATCGTGCGCCCGAAGTCGCCAATAAATTATCCCGGTCCATTTTGATGTCCTCTCCGGGATGTCGCCGGGGAAATTTGATCGGGAAAAATCGATCGTTAATGGCACATGCCACATTTAACCAACGATTCCCAGCGCAACGACGCAGCGCAGCATTCGGCAAACACCAAAAACCGAACCGAAAAAAAAACGAGAGAAAATCCTCAAACTACCATCGACGGCCACGGCCTACTCCTAGGGGTGACGGTGCGGATGGCCGCAATAAAATCAAAAGTGATTGCAAAATGTCGAGCTAGTGAGCGAGCGAAGGAAAAGTTGGACGGAAAAGTTTTGTGCCACCATCGCCATCGTCGTCAACGTTAATGCTGATAGTTTTGGGTTTGGGGGGGGGGGGGGGGACCCCAAACCCTAGGCAGTGAGGTCTTGTGCGTGTTTCATCTCGCTTTACATGTTTGTGTAATGTAAGGGCGCGCGTCTCTCCTTCTGTCTGTTACAACAGTTTTGCATTTTCTTTTTTCCTTTCGTGTTCTTGACGGAGCGATATGAGGAGATTGGACCACCCCATGATGGGTGGGGGGAAGATTTATAAGACAGTGCTGCAGCAATTCCTTATGCTAGTGCGCGCCGTGTCTCATAAATTATATGCTCCCCCCCGTCCAGACAACCGGACAACTCGCTTTGCCAGTGACTTGTAATGTGGTTGACGGCAAAGATATGAATTGTAGATCGTGGACTGCTGGCCAATGCTGCTGGTCACCGATTGGCATCAAGATAGGGTTAGTTCAACCCCCTTTAGCATAAAAGCATGCTGTTTAGATTCCGGGTTTTTGTGAAATTAAATGGTAACAATTTTAACCATTGAACAGCAACGGAACGTATTGCGCACGGAATGATGGAAAATCCTTCCCGCGAGATGTCTCGAATAGCGAATCGTGATTTAGGATGCTTCCCATTGTGCGCCACGGATTGACCGATGGAACACGTAATGGGACAGTAGGCCGTTGCGATAGTGAAACTGATGAAGCAAACGTGAACTGCGTTCGATCGAAGCAGAGCATACATTCACATAAGGAAGGACTTTTGGGCGCAAGGAAACCGACGAAAAACTATGAATTGTCCACCACGAAAATCCGAACCACGGTCAGTCAGTCGCCTTGCCCATGTGTGTGTGTGTGTGTGTGTGTTTGTCCGGCCAGTGTGTCCAGTGCGGAACGTGCCATTCCCTTCCGATCCCTCTCGTTGCCCCTTCGATAGTTTTAATGCTCCAATATATATGTATATTTATGTATATTTGCACATTTATTTTATTACCCGTTTCATTACTTTGTGTGTGTGTGCTGAATGTGTGCACACACACACACAAACGTGGTGGTCGTTCTAACGTTTCCTATCGCACTGTCTACGCTCCATTCCTCTTCTTTCTTACTTTTATGATCCGAGACCAGGATCAACCTCCTCTATTCCACCGAGTGTGGCCAGTAGTTGACCTTACATACGGTGGGCACGGAGCGAGGACAACCCCGGGAGTGGCTAATTTTCCCGCATTCCCCTTTTTCCCTCGTCATCATCCATCTCGTCGCTTATCTATCCTCCTCCTCCTTGCGACTACAATCCGTCACCCAAGTCATGAGGGATGGACGAAAGGCGGAACCTCGTCAGAACGATTCCATCAGCGCGCAGGAATAACGCGAAGTACACGGACACGGGGTTATCCCGGGAGTCATTCGAAATTAAACCGATTTTTGGTCGCTACCTTGAGCCGAAGCTTTGCTGACGATGAGTCTACATCAGCAGTTGGAGCAAGTACCGCCTGGAGTCTGGCTCTTGCCTCCCGTTGTTTATCCTTCCACCACCCTCTCTTGGGGGGTAGGGGAACGGCGAGATCCAATCGATTCCAAAACCACCACCACCACCCCCGAAAAACCACCCCAAACACAAATGAACGTAAATAAAAACAAATTTAATGAGCCCCATAAAACCGGGATTCTTCTTACGCAGCTCTTGCTCCGCCCGATGCCGTATCGCGATGGACGTCTGTCGGTCGCCTAGACCTAGAGGGAGAGACACCTCCTCTCCTGCGGGCCAAACCCCTCGGAAGGGGGGATGAGAGCAAACAGCAAGCGACGAAAGGCCTCTCAACCCCCTACGACGAGAAGGAACGCATGTCCAAACGAACCGAATGATCCATCATCCCCCGTTTTACCACCCCTCGCAGGACACCCCTTTCTTCTTCTTCTTCTTCTCCTCGGCTCCACCCGTCCTCGGGACGATCTAAGAAGAGAATTAAACATGAACTGTCAGCCTCATAAGCGAACGACGCGAGCGACAGCGAACGAGCGAGTGGCCAGCAGTGTATCCTCCAATTCATCATCAACCGCCATGGTAAGGAGGAGATAGGAAGAGGACATAGGCGGAGGGGACGGAGGGGACATTGTGAGTGAGATGCAGTATGAGAAGCGATTTAATTTATTAACCAAACATACACAAATAATACAAATCTATTTAATCATAATAACATCATGCAGACACGCAGGGAGGACAGAGAGACAGAGAGAGAGAGAGAGAAAGATGGGAGGACACGCGAGCTCAGCATCAACCTTCACTGCCACGACTCGCGACGCGACGCGGTCCCAAAACTAGATAAGAGCTCGAAGCGACCGAAACGATGACTCTGACCAAAAGACACTGCCTGGCGTCTGGCGCCTTCGCGAAGTTCGCGGAACATTTTCGGTTGGCACCGCACGCCGCTCGCTACTAGACGCGACGCAATCGAACGCCGCTCGCCGTTAATGCTTTTTTATGTTGTGTCGATTAAAACCAACACAGAACACGGGGAACGGGAGGGGGGAAATTGAAGAAGAAGAACCTCCGAAATCTCTATCCCTCTCCACCACCACCACCAAAAAGCGAAGGCTGAGACAATTGAGATGCGGGTGGATGCCAACGGTTGATGCCCGACAATTGATTCGAATTGCTTACGGGCGCGCTGTAATTAAACGGATCGCGGGATTCGTGGAAATGCGCCGCGGGCGCGTAATTGAACGGGAGTACGGGAAGGAATTAATTTACGGCCACCGGGCGCGGGCACGGGAACGAGGGTGCCATCCGTTGATCTCGATCCGGGGCCCCCTTTTTTTTTGGGTCTCTCTATTTGGTTGCAATTGAACGAACCGCGAGTATGTAGCGCATATGTAAGTGGCTATGCCCGTGGGCGATATGTTGTCGTACATCAACCGCCATCTTGCGCACTTACTTTCGTTATCCATCCGCCCCTCCCATGGGCCAACAGTGTCATCATTTGAATGTTAAATCGAGTCGCTGCTGGTGCCAAATGTGAGAACTTTTCCATGATTATCATATTATGGTCCTCTTCTTTTTTTTATAGCAAAAAGCATTCCCTGGCCAAGAAAATACCCTCATTAGCATGAAAAGCAGCGTGAGGAAAGGGAGAGAAGAGAGTAAAAGATATAAATCGTTTCCCGAATTGCCAAGCAATTGAATCAAACGCGAAACCATTGCGGCCCATTTGAGGCCGGCTCCAAAGCGAACGAGAATTCGATCTCGACTGCAATAGATCACCACCAGATAGGTTATGGGGCTTCTCCATACACACATGCACACACACACAGTGTTTGTCACACACCATATGAGCCGATGGTGGTTTGCAATGAACTGTTTGCAATTGAGTTCAGCACGAGGACGACGGCGAGGACGAGGACGCGACAAAATGCGAGTGTCGTCGATATGTCGCGATTATGATTGCAACCTACAGCTTACATGACACACGCTCCCCTCTCCCCGCGCGGCTTCCCTTTTACCCTATCTAATTCGTAAAACATACCACACGTAAACAGCCATAAAGTGAGCAGCAAAAACAGGATAAAGCGAGTGAAAGAGACACAGAGACGCAGAGGCAGAGGCAGAGGCAGAAGCAGATAGAAGAAGCAACCGAGCAATCCTGTTACGGAGCTCGCGATGGTGTTTTCCTCCACGGAAAAAGGGGTTTGACGGCCATATCATGGCATGGAAGGCAACAAAAAAAAAACGCCATGGCGCACTTCGATGGGCAGCGTACAAATCCTATAAATTACGAAACCACGCCAACTACGACCACACGACCATTCCCCGGCTGGCAGCGAGGATGTCGCTGTCGAATGCCAAAAGCAACCAACAACCGTACGTACATCGTCGTGGCGCGCCCGGACGTTATCGGATTGTCGCTCTAAGCAGATTGCGTTTACATCACCCAGGTAGTGCTCGCTGGCTCGCTCGCTAGTGTTGGCCGGCGACCAAGAATGGATTCCCATTCCCCCCGACGAGGGACAAGCAAAAACCTAATACTCAAGTAATGAAAATAGTTGATATTTGCAAAATATCGAGCTCGGGACGCCATTAGGTCATCGGTTTTATATCGGAGCGTTTCTTCAAGCCATCATCAAGCATTCCATGGTTATTGCTTAGGAGTGGGTCACAGGGTAGGGCACCAAAAAAAAAAAAGGAAATTCAAAGTCATCTCACCCGGAATGCAGCGAGAGCGGCGGCGGCGGTACGTGAGGTAGAACAATTATTTTCAATTCTTTTGCCTCAATTTTTTTTTTTTTCGTTTGGACTGGACCACCGGCCAGTTGCAGCCTGGTCAGGCCAGTCCGTGGACCGTAGCCATGGCAGCAAATGATCCGTGACCGATGAGTGAGTGGGAAAATGATCCGTAAGAATCCATAAGTCGTATTCTGAGCTCGCCGGCCTTACCTGCCATAAGAACATTGTTTATCGTCCTGCAGCATGCACCGAGCAAAGACAAAACGAAAAACATCTATTGCCTAATGGCCAGCAAGGGATCGTATTGCAAGAAACCTTTTTTGACGCGGCTACAACGCTATCCTCGCCTCTGGCCCTTCACTCCTTGAAGCGTCTAATCCTCTGAAAAACATTAAAAAAATAATCTGCAACGCGAGGTTTTTCTTTCCAAAATAAATGTTACCAACGAAAACACGTTGCAGTACCACAACATAGTGCAATCGGCGTGAGGTACGGACGTGTTTGTACAACGAAATCCTTTCGCACCGGCATCATTCACCCAGTCACGGCGGTTCAAGTGCGCTTCCTCGACTCGTTACATTCCCTTTTTACTTCGATTCCCTTTGCGGCCCAGTCCTAAGGATGCTGCAGCTTGCCTCTTTTTCCTCCGCATTTATGCTCTCGCAAACAGTTCGAAGGCGGTGGTGGCCCTGCTCCTGGTAGCGTTGCTCCCAGGCGCAAAGACATTTCTATGGAAATCTCGCGACGGCAGTTACGGTGTGATTGAATACGTTGTTTTCGCAGGCCATTGCATTGGAAGGAACCTTTTTTTCTTTGTCGTATGACTTTTGTATTAACACAGCGGGGGATGATTGACCGAATGGCACGCAATCCGTGCACAACCCGGAACCCGGAACACTGAATGCACTGGCCTGATGGTGTAAGATTCAATTATTTGGTAAACGTACGATTAGAGGTCGAGTTTCTGGATTGAACGTTGTGCCAGTTGTGGCACGAATGTGTCCCGGAGCACGTCCTGAGTTTCGGGGATGAAAAGCTTACCATCTGGGTCCAAGGAAGGTACATCAAGATCACATTCCCGATCGGTTTCTCATTGAAGGGCAATAATAAAAGGAGGCTTTTAAGGAGGTTAGGAAATTGATTTCAAAGCATTAACATTGAAACGAGCGCGTGACATTATCACTGTGTTGCATCTATGCTTTCGGGCTTCATAATCATCTTTTCTGTCAGATCACGCTGCAATATCCTTTGGAATTCAAGATTCAAGAACGAAGATCGCGCACAGTACGGGAACTGAGGCTCATATAGTTGGACTCGAACCCGTTTATTATGCTACAAACCATGTTCTTTTGCCATTGCCGCTTGCGGTCATTCCGAGCTACTCTTTTGCCGAGACCTTTCGATGTCTAGAATTCCGGGAATCCTAGCGAGAACACCGAGAGAACACCGGCTTGTGACCAGCGTACCAGGGGATCACAACAAATAACTGCACATCAACAATGGACAATGGTGCGGTGTTATGTTTTGGGTGTTTGGTGGGTTTCAAGTGGCCACCACCAGCAGCAGCACCTCACAAACCCATTCCAAGCTCAGCAGTCCAAAAAGTAGCCGTTCTGTTTATGGACCTTTTTCTCGCAGAACGCAAAGCGAGAGAACGGTTCCAGGAACAACAGCAAACCCACAGCTACAAGAAAAAAAAAAGGACCATACACCGGTAACCGGGATCATAAAGTAAAGGCAGCGCGGACCGCATCGCTTGAGACCTTGAGCCAGTCGGCAAAGTGGCACGCAAAGGGGACCAACCCTTTCCTTTTCCCCCCGTACCGTACCTGGTCAACGCAAAACGATCTAACAGGATTAGCAGCGGCATTACAACGCATAATACCGGGACCCTCGGAACCTGGCGTGCACCGTACATACCTCAGGTACCCGGGTACCGACGTGTGTACAGGTCTGCCCACCTACCATGCGGCATGATCTACTTAGAGAGAGAGAGAGAGAGAGAGAGAGAGAGAGAGAGAGAGAGAGAGAGAGAGAGTCCATGCGAATCCGTGGGGTGTCTTTTTGTTGCGGAAACCTTGCGAAAACCCGATCGACGTCGGGGGGGCGCGTGAGCGTGAGGTGAGCGTTAATCCAATCATGGTCAGGGTCAGCTCGTCAGCCCTGTCCTGACCTCTTGAGGTGAGGTCCCGTGCTGTCCGCCTTTCGCATCAACGCTCTTCAACGCTCAAGTTCAAGTAATGGAATGTCCGAGGGCCATTTGGTTACGGGTGCTTAGCTCTCTTTAGCTCAAGTCAGTGTCAGTTTGACCACCCCAGAGCCTACTCCTTTTTTCCGTTTTTCTACATGGGCCCAGAAAATCCCGTTTCGATTCTTAGTAGGCTAGCTCCGTACCATCACACCGTCACACTGGAACTGAAGGTCCGCGAAAACGGAAGAAGCGATTTCCCTTCTGTCCCCGAAGCGACGCAACAGCGACCGGAATTGTGTGCGATAAAAATAAAAATTTCTCCAACATTCAAACAAGTCCCACACCGAAAATGACACCGAATATGCCATCTTACTTCCTGCCATCCATGTTTCCACTCCCACCAGCCTCCCAGCGACAGTCTTAATCCGTTTTAATGGCTTCTCTCCCTGTCTCTATTTCCTTTTGCTTCGTTTGATCTGTCGTCCAAACCGGCCGGGTCCATGGCGCATCTTCCTTCGCCACTTCGCCGTAGTAAGTGTTTTCTAGTTTTGACTCCCAAAAATGAATACATTCAGCGACAACTACCACGACTTCGGCGGCTTCGAAGCATTCCACCATCATGCTGAGAGCACCAACCAGCCCCCTGTTGGTGGTGGTGATCGCGTAGAGATGATGGTGATCATTATTCGATCACTACAAAACCCCCCGGTCCCCGGTCGTTGGAACAAAAACTAAAAACCTCCGGCAATAACAACGGCCACAAAGGCCAGAGAAAGCGCATCACGCACAGGGTGAGGGGAGGGGGCTGGATTGGATTTGTGTGTGCGATGCAAGCGGCAAATAACAAATCAAACGATCTTATCGAAGGTGGGCAACCCGGGGGGTGGCGACGCTGGTAGCAGGGGGGATATATAGAGAAGGAGAGATGCTATCGTCGTCGTGCAAGCAAAGAAAGCAGACGAAGAAAGAAGGGACAGGAATGTCAAAGTTGATCAAATAAATGGTGGACCCGAAAAAGGGAAAAAAACATCATCGCGATCGCCATCGCCAGCGTCGTGTAATATTCAAAAAAAAAAAACAAGCCCCGCTCGTGGAGGGATCCGTGTGCTGGAGTGGAGAGGAGGGTGTTTAGAGGGAAAACAGAATTAACCATCCGTGATTGGAGCAGCGAGGATGGCCGATCATCGTACCAGCAGCGAAGGTGATCCACCACCCGACGGTACCAACGAGCATTAATTTTCGTGTTTGCTCGCGCGTGTGTGTGTGTGTGTGTGTGTGTGTGTGTGTGTGTGTGTGTGTGTGTGTGTGTGTGCGTTTGTGCGACCGAGACCAACTACTTCGCGTATGTACTTGCACGAGATTAGTTGGCAAGAGTGAGCCAAGCACAACGATTGCGCCGTCGCTCGAACCACGATTTGGCTCCCTCGCACACCTGTCCATCTCGGTGGACGAGAGCGAGAGAGAGAAAGAGAGAGAGAGAGCTCCAAAAAAAAACAAAAAGTGCAAAAGCACTTGATCGTCGTCGTGGTTGTTGTTATTGTTGGGTTGCTTAGAAAACCGGAATGGTGCTGCTGCTTGCGCGAGGAGGAGCAAGTGAGTACAATAGCTCATCGCTTACGTCATATGGTGGGCGCGCTGGCAACCGAAGGGGATCCAAGCAGCATAGAAAGCGCTGTGCGGTAGAGAAGCACCGGTGGGGCTGTGTTAGAGCGAGAAGGGTGCGCGAGAGAGCACAAAATGGAATGAGAAGAGAGAGGGAGAGCGAGAGCGAGGAGTAACTCTTCTCTCTGGCCAAAAAAGGGGGGCAATTCAATTCCGCTCCGTACGCGCGCACATACACACTCGTACTAGATGTTTTGGGGTGCATTAGAAACCCCCCCTCGAAACGAACCGCGCAAGAGAGCGCCTGGGAGAGAGAGAGAGAGCGGCGGCCGAAGAAGCGCCGCATCGCGTGTGTGTTGTTTGCTTCCCCTCCATTTTGGGGCCATGCTACATACATGCAAACGCACTCGCTCAATTGTTTTCTTGCTTGCTGCTCCAACATCTCTCTCCCCCCACCCGCAACAAAACAATTCACAATTCGGGAGAGATGCTGGAGAGGGCACCAAACGGGCGTGCGAGCGAGCGAGTGAGATAGCGTTTTATGCTAACGGTACAGCATAACGAGATGAGTGACGAGGAGGCTGAGTGACCCGAACGAAAGTAAACAACACGAGCAGCGGATGCTTCGCGTGTTGGCGCGTTCGCGATGTTGTCCACCCTTCCCGGGGGGGCGGTAAAGGGTATGGGCGCATGGGGCATGAGAATTCTCGGATTAGAAGCATGATTTCGTGCTAGCATAAGTTCGGCGATCGAACCGAACAGCATCCGGAACAACAGTGACAGAAATGATTCTTGGTGAATTTATTTTTCTTTTCTTTGAATTGTTTTATTTTTGTTGAAAATGGGAAAACTGAGACGATTTAGTGATAAAATTGTGGAAAATACGATGTTTGATACGATTTGATGAACTATTTTAAATCGAAAATGGATCCAAGTAACCAATGACAGGAATGACAGTTACATAAAATCATGCTCGGGATGGTTTTATGATGCACAAAGTGCAAGCATAGCAACAATTGATCTCGCCTAGTCATCGTGCACCAGCCCCCTTTTCTTTCAGATGCTTTCATTGTGGCTATTAATCTTAAACATTGCCTTGCACGGAAACACTTGCCCAACCACCTCGATACGATCGGGATTCGTTCGCAATAGTGTCCCTTCGAGTGTCCCTTTCGGTCGCTTAATCTGCCCGACCAAACGAGATCAACTGTCACTGTCACTTGGTGTGCTTTTTACTTGTTTTTTTACCGGTTTCCAAAAAAAATCTCAAAAAGGAATACTCGTTGAAGCGAAACGGAAAGGGACAACTGATCCTTAACTTCAAACACTTTCACCTGCAGCTTCTCGGCGGCCCAGTGGGATGCAATGCGATGATGGTGAACGAGAGGGTCATGGTGCAAATGTGCCCGATGCGATGCGATCCCTTGACCTGCGAGATGAGAGCCCTCTGCACGTCTCGCCTAGCGGAACCAACAAACAATCGAACCCATAAATCAGACGTGAGAAAAGGCGATCAGCCAAGCCAAGCCAAGGAGCAGGAGCGGCAGAGAGGAAGGAATAAGAGGGAATGGGAAGGGAAGAGAAAGGTAAAATTGTAGAACGAACGAAGGAAAGGAAAGCGTCCGTCCTTTCGTCCTAGCGGGGTTCCATTCTTACCATTTTGCTCCTGTTTACTGTTCCCGTGGTGCCAAAGTCCGAAGCGACGCCATCGCTCGTCCGGCGATCAGGAAAAGGACGATCCTACAAACAACCAATGCAGAATGGTAATGATCACTTCGAAGGCAAAACTTACTACGAAATGCAAGCGGTGGCTACTTGGATTTTACAAAGATTATACCTCAAAAAATATCGTTTTTATTTCATCATTTCTTTAATTTTTCATGTTGCATTGTACCCAAGTAAATTTTTTTTTTAACATACAAAAGAAGACGATTTTGATTTTTTGGAATTAAAACAATGACAAGTAAAGAAATAATTGTGATTAAATTTAAAAGCATTAGTATTTAATAAAAATCGTTAGTAATATTATTCATATCTTCATAGCGGCTTGAGGATCTGTTCAAACGGTATAATCCTATTTCTATTTTGGATTCTCTCAAAAGTTTATGCTAGAATACTTTAATTCTAATTTCAGAATTCTTCGACGTCCAATTCGTCCAAGAAAATGAGATTTATTTTCTTCGCAACCGTAGCAACCAAAGGGGTCAACTGCACTCTTCATCTCTCTCTATATAGCTCTCTCTCTCTCCCTTCCCCTCGAAGATGCATAAATCCTTCCCGAAGCGAAAGAATGAAATAACGAATTGCCTGCGCTGGCCCACCAGCATGGCGGGCGGGGTGGCGAAAGGTTCCTTTTCGCGACCGTTCGACCACCGCTCAGCGATGCCATTAATTAGTCACTCACACCGTGACTGCGTGACTGCGTGGCTGTGGCGCAGCGAGAACCTTTCGGGGGGAGAAATACAAGGAGAAAAGCGCCAAGTCACGGGGCCAAAACGCCGGCTCTGCACGAAGGATGCGCCGCAGCAGCAGCAGAAGCAGCAGGAGTTCAGGTGCAAGAAGGGGCCAGCGCAGGCCAGGCGGCGTCTTTCTAAACAAAAACACCGCGCCGTTGACCGACACACCAAAAGGGCACTCACACGCGCGTTCGGTTCCGATGCACACACACACACACACACACACACACACACATGCATGCGCATGCACACGTTGTTCGGACAAAAGGCGAAAGGACGGCCGGCGTTTTCATGCTGGTTGAGGCGAGGATCCTTCGAACAATTTGCAATGCTTCGGACGTACTTTTATGCTTATGCTCTCGGCTCATACTCGGCCCCTCTTGCTCTCTCTCTCTCTCTCGCTTTCTTGTTCTCTCTCGGTTTCAATAACGGTTGCATGTGTGTGAGTGGCACGGTTCAAATTTAGAGCGAGAGAGATAGAATAGTGCGAGTGCGAGAAAGAGTGAGCAAGAGTGAGTGCTTGTGCTAAGCGAGGCGAAGTACGGGGCGACAAAAAAGTGTGCGCATGGTGTGCGTGTACTCGCTCGGATTCTATTGCGCCAGCTAACCAACCGACCGACCAACCAACCGACCAACCAACCAACCAGCCAGCCAGCCAGCCATCAGCGTGTCCGTCGAACGGCATGAGTTTTAGTGCGTTCGTGGAAGCGGGAGTAGATACTTGGCCACACATCTCTTCTCATCTCATCGCGGCGGCGAGTTTTTGGTTCCCGGTCCGGACCGTCGACCACGGAGACGACGACAACGACAACGACGTCCGTTTTTGGGGGTCCGTTTTCGTGACGTTTTTGGTGTTTTGTGCCGTTCCGGCGTGACGTACCACGACCATTTCATCGTCGAAATCATCGTTGCGTTCCGGGTTAGGACAAGACATCTCCTCCCCCTTCGCTGGAGTGTCCGGTAAAAATACAAAAAAAAAGTATCTCCAACAAAACAAGTGACCAACAATAACAACAGTGAGTTAGTGAGTGAGTGAGTTGGCGCGGAGTCGTCCAGTCGTCGAGTGGTCGAGTTTGTCGGGAGTCGAAGAAGGCGACAACAAGGAACGGCCACCGCAAGTCCCGCCGTGTGCCCGCCGCCGTCGTCGTCGTCGTCGCCGCTTGAGAGAACGTAATAAGACACCTCAGCGCGCGCAGTGTCTGGCCTCCTCTCCCCCGCCGCCGGTGTGGTGTGTCGGTGTTCTGTGCAAAGGTAATGTGCGTCTTCGTGATCAAGTGAAGTAGAAGTCTCGTTAGCGCCATAGTAGCTCGATCGTTGCACAAAATTGCGAGAAGAAACACAAAGCACCCCACAAAATGGAGAAGATGTTAGGGGTGGTGATCTCGTTGAATTTGGGTGCTCTGTGAGGTGTGTGTCTCTGATCGTGACTGATCGACTGTACATTGGTGATTACCAATGTCTCCTTGGTGTTTCCGTTGCTGTTGTTAACATTTCTTGTGTTGTTGTTTGTAGTGTTGTTTTCTTTTCCCTCGTTCATGTTGTTGTCTTGTGTTCTCTTGAAATGAAACTTGAAGATACTGACGTGCCGTGCAAGTGCAGCAGCAGCAACAGCAGCAACGATCAAGTGAACGAAATGCAACCGAAAACCAATTAGATATCAAAACCCAAATCGTGTGCTCTGCTAGTGCCTAATGATGCTGTATGAGTCCGTGTGTGTGTGTCCATGTGAAGATTAATTTACGCTGCTTCTGGTGCTGCAGTCGGCTTCAGCAGTTAATACCTTACCCCCGCTTTCCGAAGGGCTAATTAGTCGCGATATCCGCGATATGGGTGGTGCATCGCGTTAATATGATCCTGGACAAATCCAGCGCCTGCCGTTCGATAACCGGGGACCCACCAGTCATTATCAGTGTCACACTCACGCACGCACATACACAACAATACGTAACCAGGCATTAGGGGGGCTCCGGGTGCACCAGAAAGCGGAGTTTTCTATCTAACAACCGAATCGCGCGCACACCGTGATTAGAGCGGTCCTCTTGCCCCTCTCGTCGGCCATGAATCCATCAACGCCAGCATGGAACGGCAGGGGCAGAAGAAAAAGGAAGGGGAGGGAGGGACTTTAATCAAATTAATTAGTATTTTGCGCCTGTCACCATCGAAGGGGTGATAGAGTGGAACGGAAAAGTGTGAAAGAGAAAGAGAGAGAGAGAGAGAGCACATGCCGTTCAGGTGCCTGCCGCTTGCGTTCCCATACGGCCCATCAATTTGTTTCGCTGCTCGCCCCGGTTGGCTGATAAGCGCGAAACTCCAAAATTCCCTTATCTTCAACAACCGGCCCTCGACCGGCCACCGGCACTCGACACCTCCTCGCGGTGCCCGCGATGCCCGCGTAGCAGCAGAGTGGCCCAGAGTTGTGCCCAGAGGTGTGTTGTCTGCTCCGACGGACCTGACGGTGGACCTGGTCCCTTTGCATTATGCTGTGGCTTCGGTTGACGGTTCCCCGATTGACCGTGGGGGGTGTATATTGGTTTTGATATGCTCTAGGCACCCCCGCCTACCCTCAAAGCAACCCCTTTCTGGTCGTCCGAGACCAGACTTTTTGTCTCTGAGATCCCCATTTAGGGACGAATCCGTTTAATCGCTTTTTTTAAATTATTTTCCTCATCTGGCTGGCTGGCTGGCCATCGATCCGCGATCGCGATCCGGTTTTCCAATGCCAGGAAATCATCCTCCAGAGCCAGAGCATAGGCAAAGCATCATGTTTGCGTGCATGCGTGCGTGTGGTAGGTGGTAGTTAATCAATTTTTTCTCATTGTGTCCGCCAATGTCGCCGACAAATCAAACCAAAGGGTGGAAAGTGGTGGTGAAGCAGAGGCGGCGGCGGTGGTGGCGGTTTGCAGTGCGGCCTGCACTCGCACTCGCTATCAGACTCACGCTCTGCCGGGGGCCGAGGACCGAGAGGAGGATGGGCAACAAAGTTGATTGATTTTGATTATGAAAAATTCGAACCAGAAGAAGGCAGAAGAGAGGGCTGGCGGGTTGGTCGGTGCGTGCGAGAACGAGATCTGGTGTGTGTGTGTGTGTGTGGCCACGGGGCTATTTTGTTATTTGTTCCCGGGATTCCGTTTGTCGCCGTTGCATCGCTTTGTTTTGTTATGTTTTGTTTTGTTGTTTTTTTGTTCCTTTATGCTGCTGCTGCTGCGTTTATTCAATTTCCAATCAATTCCCGCTCGTTGCACTATCAGTTGGCGCGCGCATATATCCGCGGCCATCGTCTGGTTTCGGTTGTGAAGAGTGTGTGATACTAAGTGCCGTGCCTGTGTCCCCGATTTTGTTTTTATGTTGGCGGCATCTTAAAAAAAAACGCAGTAGGCGATCACCCGAAGGGCTGATGACAGAGATGGAGGCTACTTTGATGTGGCGTCAGCGAGAATAATTGCGGAATCCCGGAATTGTTAGAGGTCCCGTACCTTGTTTTATGTCCCTTTTTTATGTTGTTTCGTGACTGGTGCTGGTGATGCTGGTGAAAATTCCATGCGCCCATTAATATGCTCGGTGTCGTCGTCCTGGTGAAACTGCAAACGAAAAACGAAAAAAACAAAAAACGGATTCGACCATTCCTAGCCGAATGGCCGCAAGGTATGACCCCGCAATTCTAACCCTAACGCCACGCCATGCCACACCACGCCCGGCGACTCTCACTCCCCGGGGAATGCGAAGGGATGCGAAATTACATCCTGCAGCAGCAGCAGCAGCAGCAGCAGCATCGCTGGCGCATCTGGCAGGATTCATCGCATGGTGTGCGTGTGTCCAGTTTGAGCACCGCACCATCACCGTCATCATCATCATCATCATCATCATCATCACGAGCAGTAGCAGCAGTCACGTCGTTGATTTGTGCGCGCACCCTTTTGCAACCCCCGGGCCGTATCGGCCCGATTATCGATCGGTCCACCGGAATCGGATTAATCAATATTCCGTGAACCCCCGTTCCACCGGCACTGGCATGGCATGCCGGGCCACGCATGCGGTGCCGTGCGGCGTGGTCGAGGGTCGAGAAATGCCCGAAATACGACGCCAGGCGAAGGGATGATTCGGAATCAAATCCGGGACCTCAGCCCGGCCCGGTTCCGGCTTCCCTGGTGCGTTCCCTGGTTTGTTGCGAATTTCATTTCGTACGAGCTAAACCGTATACCCGGATTGGTGCTGCTGTTGTCCTGTACTCTGTGGTTCCTTATGCTCTCGCCAGCCAGTCAGCCAGTCAGCTGTTGATGATGATGGTTTGGTGTGTGCAGAGAGCAGAATGTGTCCTCGTGCGTGCTGGTGGCTTCGGTTTGGTCATAAATCTCCCTCAATGCTGCTGCTGCTGGTGGGTGGTGTAATGCTGTTGATGGTGTGCGTGCCACGTGCGACTGTGTTGGAGATGGATTGTGGTGCGAGAATTCGCGCGAAGCACAGCAGGAAGGAGAGCGCAGGTTGTAGGACGGTGGTGGCAGCATTACCAAGGCAACCTCACGACTCAAAACGAGGAAATTGTCAGGAGGACTGTCAGGAGGGAGACGTTGTTCGGTGTGATTGTGTTCGAACACATAATTATAAGCCAAATCGCGTTTGCTGCTAATGAACAGAGCCGAGTGTTCGTCTCGTCGCTTTGTTAAAACCGAAAGCCACATAAGCTGCTTCTATGTTCCTCCGAGAAGCGGTTCGAACATAATCCATGGTTTTGAGCTTCACGAACTACCAAAAGTGTCAAATGGAAATGGCGAGATCAATGGAGTCGTGGTGTTTCACTTCAAGCGAAACAATTGTTTATTTCCTCTTGTTTCGCTCGTTGCATCGTCTGGCAAGCCGAAGAAAGCATCGTCTAGTCTCTCTAAAACGCCAATGCTGCACTTGATCCAATAATTTTTTGAAGTCATTTTGCAGCATCGAAAGATACTGAGAGTAACCTTACAATTCGAGCTCCGGAGCTATCGAGTATAACGGATGCTGCCAATGTCGTTCTCGCGTTACAATCCAAGCACTCCGTGCGTTCAACGTCACGCAGCTCGCAACTACTCGAACTGAACCCAACATCACCAATGCCGACGGAAGACGGTCACTAATCTGGCTGGGATCGAAAAAAGAACATTCATATTTCCGGCCGCATTCACCAACGAATGAAAAAAAAAACAAAAATCCCGGCACTGTACAGAGGAAACAATAGCACACGGAACAAATGGGCTGCTGGCCTTAAACCGCTAGTCTTGTGGTCGGTTTTAAATCAAACCGAGCGGCCGGCCATGGGGCCTAAACATGAATAATCTAGCTCGAGGAAACTAGCGACCACGAAGAAGGTGCTGCATCCTTCTTCACCAACGTCTTATGATGTTACATAAATTATGCTTACACAACCCGATCGACCGACCAACCGACGGTCATTAAAACGTTCCGCGCTGCATGCGGAATTTGACGGCCGTTCGCGATGTCAAACCCCGGTCCCCGCGGCCCGCTCCATTTCGCACTCCGCACGAACACAACAGCTAAATTGTCACCCTTTTACGGACCACGGACAACGGCCTGCCGATGGTTTTTGATTACCTGCCGATCAAACTCCTGGTCCCGGTTCCATCCCCGGGATAATGATGTCTCCGATCCATCAGGAACCACGCCACACCATACCACACCACGATGACATGTCACCAACCCTCCCCTGGTGCCGCTCGCTCGTTCAGAGTTCAATAATTAACGGTTGCCAGCAGGCGGCTGGTCTGGCGTCTTTGACTGGAGTCGCACCACGATTTGCGACATTTGCGGTGCTCCTTCCTGCTCCCACGGGAGTGCTAACCGCGGAAACCACGTGGGAGCATTCGTGGCCGCGGTATCGAGGCAAAATAATAATTTATCCCTCCCGTGTCACTCACGTGTGTGTGTGTGTGTGTGTGTTCCTTGCGGTTCCTTGGCAGTCCAATGCAGAGAAGCCATGTAATGACCGGGTTCCGGGGGGTCGGGAGCGAGGAGAAAGGAGGCAAAACTGTTCCGGAACTAACGGCTGCACTGGACAGCATTGCACACGTGCTCCCAACTTCCACTCCCCGCCCCCCGGCCAGTGGTTACCACTTTCAGAAGAACCTCGTAACGCATGTCGAGAACGCGCGCGTGTGTGTGTATGTCTGTGTGCACCATTAGTACTCCACACGGCGGCTTGCAAATGATAACCTAGTTTGTTGTGGAGAAAAAGCCCCTTGAAGAAAAGCGAACCCGTGTGCCTTCGTCCCGTGGCCTTGTCCTTCTTCTCCGCGCAAACTTACACAACCGTTTTTGCAATCGATTATTATCGATCGTGCATACATTGTACGGTGTGCATCGCACCGTTGGCGCTGGACCGTTTCTGACTCTCATGGGGGGTGCATTCTCTCGTGCCTACCTTGCAGGCGCAAGATTCCACGACGGCTTCACGGTTCGTTGTTCATTTATTCCTAAATGCTGATGATTTATTCTGCAAAAACTCATCAAAAATAAACAACAAAGTAGTGCTAAAGACTCAAATAGAAAGCGTAATAATGACCGAAGTGATTCAAGCATATTTGATTTGCAAAACCTTTTATTTTGTAAATCCCAGACCCATGTCTAGGACCATCTAGGCATTCTCCATCAACCTTAGCTGGTCTTAGCCAGCGTGCCGCAGTGAGGTGAAAAGTACTGATTGTGGTGCACGTCGTGTTGTGGCCTGCCTGCCGCCCGCCCGGTCACCTTGCGGCCCCGCCATGCCCTGCGGAACGGGTAATTGACTTTAATTGAATTAATCGAACCGACGAACCGCCGGTGAACTCCGCGTCCCGCGGGACTCAGTACTCAGTCGCCTAATGTACTCGCTCTCCGCTACTGCATTTGCGATCCGTTTTGCATCCGCAGCACATAACCATCACCAACCAGCCGGTTGTACGGTTGCAGCGACGCCAAAACACGCACACAGCCGCATAAGGAAGCGGCCTTCGGCAGGCGGAAAAAGGAAGGAAAGGAATCCGGGGAACCAAACAAAACGGGAGCACAAAATGGAAAGCGCATAAACGCGGCGCACCATCACTGTTGGAAGGAAGTGCAAGAATGTGCAAAAACCTCGGAAGGGCCACTAGGAGGGAGCGCGACCAATGGCGCCTCTCCTGGAGGGGCTGCTAGGGTTTAATCTAATTGACAATTATGTAACCAAGGTAACACGCAATGGTGGGGATGGTGGGGTGAGCGAGCAGAACCGATCCCATTGGAACTCCGGGGACACTCTGGCCGGGCTTCGGCACCCGGCTGCGACCCCGCTTCTGGCTATTTACTAACCAGCCAACCTACCAACGAACCAACCATCCAAGCAGCCAAGCCGGTTTGATGCGTCGTTGTGCTGTGGTTGCTCTGTTGCCAACGAGCAAAAGAGACAGCTAGAGAGAGAGCAAGGAATAGAGAGAGTAAAAGAGAGAGATAGACACGGGCACTTGTCACCAACCATTTATCCCTGTCCGGGGCATCCATCCCCCTTTGCCTAGGACTCCGCAGTCCTGAAGGTGGAAGGGCTGTCGCGAATGTCCTTCATTCGATTAGTTGGGTAATGGTGTGCTTCAGTGCCACCAACACCACCACCACCATCACCATCACCACCATTGGCCATCGGCGCGGGAAAATGGTTTAAACGGAAAATAGTGTGTTCGAGGCTCCCCTTCAGGCTTAGCACCTCACCTCATCTCCCCCTCCACGGCACCGCAGTCAGGGTGACCGTGAAGCTGTAAAATCACGGACCAAGCAAGAGCGAAAGGGAGAGAGCGAGAGCGAATTGAGTGGAGCAGCCAGAGGGTTTGCTTAAAACTTAATTTGATTAGCAAAATTGAAGCCAACGAATGATTTATGCTCCTTCACTATCGCTATCACTCTCGCTCTCTTCCGTGCGCTCTCTTTCTCCCTTTTGGGTGTTGTTTCATTGTATTGACACACCACACCATTGGCGTCACACTAACACGCTCGAAGGCACGTGGTTTATCGGGCGGAGATGAACTGGCTTGGCTGGAGGGAGGAGTAGGGCAACTGTCGCGTAAAGTGAAGCGTTTCGCGTTTCCGCCAAAACACCATCCCTCCGTCCAATTAGGGTCCCTAGTTCAGCGCAAATCAATCGATTCCTTCAAATTCAGTTGAGACACAATATTTTGTGGGGGAGGCGGCCCACAATAATGGAAGAATTCGCTGGTCCGGAACTCACTTCGGTCATAAAGTACGTCGAAAATTTTGGAAGCAATTGAGAAAGGGAATCCATCGGTGGTGGAGTAATTAATTCAAGCATTTTTAATGCTCCAGATAAGATGTAGCGCGTGCGAAAGAGCAAGAGAGACTCACAGCATCACCAAAGGAATTCAAATAGCGATCCTTCTCAGGATTCAGGACGGAATTTGTTCTGCGATTCCCTGTTCTATCCCGCCGAACCATTAAGCAGAACGTCAGTACGTCCAGCATCCATCACCATCAGCAGCAGCAGCGGCGGTTGTGTGCCTATTGTTTTTGCTGTGTGCGTGTGTACGTGTGTTTGTGCACTTGGCAAGTGCAAATCCGTTATCACCACCAACAGGAGCACCCGTTCCGTGCCGTTGTGTTGGTGTAATTAGGAAAAAGGAAGTAACCATTCATCGTGGTGGTGTTGGTAGTGCTGCTACTGCTACTGCTACTACTGCTGCTGCTGCTGCTGCTGCAAAAACCATTAACACCAAACCACTCGTCCTCTATTGCCCCCTCACGGTATTGCACTCGAACAGAGAGCGGGCGCACGAGGACAACGAGACGACAGACGCCGGTTGTTAGCCCAAAAAAACCGACGGCAGCTGCTGCGAATTGCTCATCTCGAGCGCGAATGCCGAGTGAGTGACAGACGGACTTCCCCTGAAAGGTATGCAACACAAATACACGCGCCACTCAGCGGTGGCGCCGGCGACGGTGGCGACGGCAACGGCGACTACGATGGCACTCAACGCGTCGGTCGCTCGCTCGCTCGCAGCAGCAGCAGCAGCAGCAGGATGATGTACGGTGCGATCTGAAGCCAACATACAATGCTGCCATACCAGACGCAGTAGAACTACCCTTGTCCCACCCCTCTAGTCCGGGGGATGCATGTGTAGAGTGGGAGGATAGGGTTTTTGGGGAGGGGGTGCCCGAACATAGGGTATGCAGGGGGATTAGTTTTTCCGCAAAATAAGCCCACTACGGAGAGGACCGGGAGCAGCAGCCGAAGGGATGAAACAAATAAATCCTCTCCAGCAGCAGCAGCAGCACACCCACACTGGCACTATTAGCGTTTAGTTTCGCGCACACAGACTCAGACGCCCCAACAAACACACACACGCAGACCAAGCTAGCTAGCTAGCACATAAACTATCGCAATCGGAACATCATCCCTTCTTTCGGCTGTTTCGAATGTTAGTTTATGTGTTGGGTGTATGGTTGTTTCGCGCGAGATTTTCGCGAATTTTAGTGCCACTGCTGAGTGCTCTCAGTGCGGGGCGCTCACTCCTGGTCCTCTCATTTTGGGTCCAATCGGATTGAAGTGGACGACGCATAGCCTGCGGAGATGTAGACGACGTGAGACGATCGTTACATCGTGGGTTTGCTGAGGGGGTGTTGGTAATGCAGCCGCTCTCTCGCTGATTAATCGTTATATTGCCCGCACCCCGCCCGCACCGTGGCCTTCCCACCGGGATTTATCGTTAATCACGCGCGCACACACACACAGACAGAAACGGGAGGTCGCGGACGCGGACACAGACAGACAGCGCGAACGAAATGGAATATGCCTGTGTTATTAGCTTCGGGCACTAGTAGTTGCCGAATCGGTGTTTGCTGATTAGGGTTGTGTGCTGTTGATGAGGTGGAACCCTTTCTCCTTTCCTTCTTCTTCTTCTTATGGCCTACCCTCCCTGTCTGCCTAGCCCTCGCCGTATCAGGACGTTCCTCTTCAGTGTGATGGTGTACTAGCTGGCTGGCTGCTGATGAGTCCATGGAGACACACCATCGGCGAGAGTACCACAGTGACAGAGAGAGAGAGAGAGAGAGAGAGAGCGAGAGTGCAAGAGCGCACGCGAACCTCTCACTCGCGGGTTCAAGTACTTGTAATGGCAAACGTCGCGCAAATCCTTCGTCCTTTCTTCCTTCCTGCCGCCAGCCACTTAACCATCATTACGCGGCCATACTTTCTCACTCACACCAGCTTGTGCCACAAACCGGGTCTTTGTAGGTGTTATTCCCCTTCTTCTTGCTAATATTATTGTTGATGTTATTATTATTATTATTTTGGTGCCCATCCTTTAACGGTTCCAAGCGCACACCACTTGAGATCGAACTGAGAAACGACTGTACCACGACAACGACGACGACAATTGTGCGCCCCCTAGTGGGTGGAGGGATGGGTTAGACTCCCCTTCACCCCCAGAACCGTTTCCGTTTTTGGCTGCATCAAGGTGATGAGGAGTGCGGCCAGGGAACTACCGGGAATGGGGGGAAGAGGGTTGTTATGCGACAACGATTAGAAGAAGATGAGTACTTCATCTGCCGTACCATACAGTTGAAGCGAGAGAGGGAGAGAGCGAAAAACTCGTCCTCATCGTCGTCGTCGTCGTAATCCCGTTTTGGATGGGACCGAAAGGATGTTCGGAAGCACCTAACCGCCGCCACCACCACCAACGTCACCGGCGGCGAAATGGCAAATGAGAAGCTCGGAAAAATCAATAGCACAATAGCGCACCACCGGGAGCACCACCAGGACCAGGTTTTGCGATAGTTTTCAGTGGCTCTTCACGCCCATTTAAATCGTCATTAGGGTGATTCCGATGGTACCGAAGGACCGCTTAATTGCATGACGTGGGGATGGAGGATGGCGACCTCTTCTACACGAAAGCAAAAGCACGAAAAAGCGAGTTCATCCCCTAGTTGGGGTGACACCTTCACGTCTCGGTACACCACCGGAGCAGCATGCAGCAGTAGTAGTGGTAGTAGTAGTACTACCTAGCAGAACTAGTAGTAGTAGTTAGCAATCACGCCCGATTGAGCGATGTTAAGCAACTGGAACGAACGAACGTACACGCCAAACCAGAGGATTGGTATTTGCGCGAGTTGGTGATTCAACGTTAATTTAATCCAACCTTAACTTTCCTCCTTTTCCCAACAGCGTTGCCTTTACCTTCTGGTCTTAAGGCTTAAGGAGCGTACCCCGAACTTTACTGTATAGTTTTCTCCAGCTATTAATTGAACACACGTGGCCCAAAGTGAAGTGTATACGTCAGTCGTGCGATTGTGTTCGCGATTGTTCCCAGTCCTCCATTGATTGTGTCTCTGCATTATTGTGTGCGCGAGTGGTGAGTGATGAAATAAAACAAAATATCCTTGAAGTGAACTCCCCCAGGCGAAGTGTAATCCTCCTAGAAAGAAGAGCGAGCATTCGGCGAGGTGACTTCAAATTCCCGACAAAAAAAAACAAGGTAAGTGCCCTAACAAACCCAACATTTACAAGCGCGAGCGCAAGCAAGAATCAATTTAAATTCCCGATACGGAATCCGCACGAATTCGCGCGATACTCGCGCGCGCGCCCGGATTTCATTCATACACAATGTTGCGTTCCCGGGAGCCAGTCAGCCCGGCCCGCCAGACCAAGCATACGGTTTATGTTGGCGTACATAAATTGTGCGCGCGCGACACGGACGGTTGACCGGCCGGCCGGTTCGCTGGCTCGCTGGTTGGCAGCGTCCCGCGTTCCGGCTCACACGCGCGATGTATTTGCGTAAGGTGCATGGGATGGTAACCGGGAAGAACAAAAACAAACCCCCTTTTTCACCTTCCAACGGCCGATTCCTCCCGGCACGGATGCTGCTGCTGCTGCTCCCGGCAAATCCCTCGAGGGGATGAAGGTTTTCCCGGTGATGGTGCTTTGGGGCCAGCGATCTCTCCGGTTCAGGAGTTGCTGGAAAACGGGGGAAGGGATTTTGGAGATAAATATTAAATAAAATAATATGTCTCTCCGGAAGGTCACGCCACGCAGACAGACAGAGAGAGAGGAAGCAAGAGTGTGCGTGTGCGTGTGAGAGGGAGAGAGAAAGATGTCGCGCGTGCTGTCGGGACATTTTTATCTACTTTTTTGATTGACTGAATGGCGAAAAGCTTCGGAAAGGGTGGGAGGGGGCGAACATTGTATATGTTTGTCTACACGGTGGCGAGACCAACACCCGGAGACGAGCGATGGCGCGCCTCCTCGCGTCGCCTCTGTCAATACCCAGACAACCTTCCCTTCCTCCCAGGAGCCGCCGCCACCACCGCATCGAAGGGGGTTTTCCCGAGAGCGACACGCGTCACATACACACAGACACACACACAAACTCACAAACCCCTGAACGAGCTGCTGTTGATGCTGTTAATTTAAAGTGAAAACAAAATGCGAAGAAAAAACAATTTGCTCATCTCTGGCCACCGTCATCATCATCGTCGTCGTCATCGCCGTCCTCGTGTTTTTCGCGCTTTTTTCACAGGGCTCTCTGTTTTTGAAGGATTTGAAGGGCGCTTACCGTTGCCGCCAAGCAAAAAAAACAAAAATGCGAGAAA
>NC_064874.1:80603556-80628556 GCF_943734745.1 Anopheles darlingi | reverse complement strand
GGGCGTTGGCGCTGGTGGGATTTTTATGTTTTAGGCCGTTGGTCATTGTAGCCGCTCATTCTGCTGCTGCTGCTGCTGCTGCTGCTGCTGCTTCGGGTGCCACCGAGGAATTCGTTAGTGATAAAAAGTGTCTCTAACCTGGGGGGAGGGTACGCGCCATCCCCAGTGAAGGGCTTAGTTTATATACGTTCTTTTTTTTTGTTCTTTTTGATAGACACTCTTCTTGGCGGCAGTGAATGGCGGCTGGTGGCCCTTTCCATGCCAGCATTTCTTTTGTTTGCCAATGCCGATGCGTTTGCACGGGGCGCGCTGGCGCTAGTCGCTTCTTCCGCTTTGTTGTTGTTGGTAAAATGATGAACGAGGTGATGTTCTCGCGCGAACTCGTTCCATAGCGCAAAGGGTATGACAGACAACAATTAGGAGGAGCTGCCGCCAGAAACGCGGGTACCGCAGCACATTTTCCAGCATGGTGGTCTCCATTTGTTCCAGTATTAATTTGCCTGCTTATGCTCCCGTTTTTTTTTTATTACTACTTTCGGTTACCATTTGTTACCATTGGAAAGGGAAGGGAGTCTCGCAGGCGGCGCAGTCTATTCTGGAAGTGTCCAAAAATTGGTGGAAAAACTTCTTGGAAGATAAACTGATAAACTAGACACAGACGCACGCACGCACATCATGTTTACTGTCGTTTGTCTGTCGAACACAGTCCTGTGTGTGTGTGTGTGTGTGTGTGTGTGTGTGTGCGTCCTTTGTCTCGGAAATGTGTACGCGCAGTGATATCGTGAAGTGTGTGGCGTTATGAATGCTCGTAACTTTTCGCCAACCCGCTCGACACGACAGATGAGGGCAGCTGATGCAGCATTACTATGGTTACGATGGTACCGGAGCTAACGAAGCGAAACAGAGCTCAACTGGACGCCGAATAGACGCCGAAATAATTATTATTTATTGCGGGCGCCAAAGTTGCTCTACTGTTGTTGGATCTCCGGGACTCGAGCAGCACCCCCCGAGTTTGTAGATGCAGTTAACGGCAAAAAGAAGGGGTTCAGTTCGTTTGCAGACGACAGTTGGAGATAACGAATTAAAAAGTAACAACTCCATCGCACCATCGCATTGGACTGAATGACATCAAGCCACCAATGGAATCGAGTCATCCTGGGCATCCTGCAACTCCGGTGTCTGCCTTTAATTGTTTCAGAAAATTAACATTCTGACATTTTATACTGCAGCATACAATGTTGCAGCTCCGTGCGGTTGTAAAACCCATTCGTCAATTGCATCGAAAACGCGCCTCCCCAAAAAGCAAAAACCGACACATTAGGCGCCCCCCGTGTCGATTATTAGTTTGTAATCAATTAAGTGTACAAAGTGTATGCGTGTGTGTGTTTTTTGTTCGAAAAACTATCCACGCATCTAATGAGCGACGAACGCGTTTTATGGCTTTTGTTTTGTGCGGGCACCATAAAGGTATTCTGTTTAGTGCGCATCTTTTCGTCTTTTTTGTTTTTTGTTTTTGTAAATTTATTGAACATCTCACGTTCGACCCCATGGGCATGTTGAGTTGGACCGTCTTTGCTTTGTTGCTTTGTAGGAACCCCGTTGAAAACCGTCAAATGGTGGCGCCATCGCCAGTGGCTCTCCATCCAGTAATTTTATCGGTGGAATGCGACCTTTTACCGAGTGCCTACACCACCAACCACCACCACTACCAACCAAGTAGTGTGAATCCGCCTCGAACGGACCAACAAAACGTTAAGAAAACGTACAAGAAAACATTTCAAGGATCATAAACAAAAGTATAAAGTATCCTCCATCTAACGCTCTGAGCGTGGAAAGGGGAATGGAATAATGAAACGAGGAAAGTGGAAGGGTGGTCCGAACCGGGAGGGGGGGGGGGGGACGAAAAATTAGAGGGAAAAACGTTTTTTTACGAGTGTGCAATATTTTTTTATTGTCCTCATTATTTATTTTCTCCAAAGCCGTAGAGCGTGCCGCCGTCGCCGCCACCGTCGAACGGTCGCAATGCTTGATGGTTGGTTTGATGTATGGACCCCCGGGCCCTTAACGCACACGAGCGGCTGCCCCATTGAATGGGAGCCCCTAACGAGACAGATAATTTGTACCGAGATTCTTGGGTGTTTCCCCCTTCTCGATTCCTTTCCTTTTTTAAACTCTTTCCGCAGCAGCAGCAGCAGCATACGCCCATCGAGCCACATCCTTAAGCATGGTCCTCGCGAGGTCCTCTTCACCTCCTTCCCCGAGTTGGTGACCGAATGTATCCTCGCGGCACATTGGGTGCAGCGATTGCAAAGAAGGGGTTTAGGAAGCAAAAGAACACATTTCACGCGGCGCTACTACGCAGCAGCATCACGAGGTTCTAAATGAGGCATCCAGTCCATCGCGGGACAGAGCAGCGAGGGGCTGTTTTATTATTTTTTATTGCCAACCGCACCCCTCCCACCTCGGTGCGAGAGTCGGTCGGTGCAACATTGTTGTCACACCAGACAGTGTTGTTCTGGCTCGTGTGTTTGTCTCTCTCTTTCTATCTGTCTCTGGTCCGCATCATTATCCCGGGTTGCCATTCTTGGCGCTGACCCTCGCTAGGGCGCTCAGATTTCAGCCCTCGGAAGCCGGGCTACGAGTGTCAAGGATCATGTGCTTGGTTGGCTTTGGCTTTGGCCGGTTGTTTGTCTCGTTCCCGAGCTTCGTTTCTATCAAATGTCACTTCTGCTGACGTTTATTACGAGGGGAGCGGTGGGATCATAGCAGGCATCGCGTCCGGCGATGGAATATAAAGCGCCTGGGAGCAATGGAGCCAGCCAGTAACGGCCACCAGTGTTCTGCGTTCCTAATCGGATAAATTATCAGCTTCGTTTGCCGGAGCGATGGCACTGCGGAGAGTGCACAGGACATGGGCGCCATTTTTTTTTTTGTTGCTTCCATTTCGCATCTACAAAAGGAGTCACTCGTGACGTAGTGACAGTTGCCTGGTGTTTGTGTCTAGCATCCAAGTAGCTCAGTCTCTGTCACTTGTAGCTCATTTTGATTGCTCAATTTGTATGCAGAGCCCTTAATGTGCTCGAGTGATCTCATCTCAAGCATTTCGACGCGTCACTACATGCAGAGCACATAAACACAACACAACGTAACATCACTAACTGTACCTCCGCGACTTATTGTGGAGCCCTTGAAAAGCGATCTTTCTCCCTCTCGGCCAGATTCGGACAAACAGATCATCATGAGCCGGGAGCTCAATTAAACTGAAACCGGCGCCAACGGAAAGTAAGGTTACAGCCAGGTGCAATAACTTACTCCAGGGAGGCCATTGCCAGGCCATTGTGTTTCGTTGGGTGTTGATTACAACTAACCCCAGCCACCCCCGGGGGGGTGAGGGCTGCCAGTTCCCTCATGGGCCAGGCCGAAAATTCACAACCAATTAAGAGAGGTGCGTCCACTGTCCGGCACTTGGACCGCCAGACCAACTGGTGGTACTGGATATCCGAATGTACTCGCCAAAAATTCTATTTCTTCCGTTTCTTTTTTGTTCGCTCGTTTTGTTGTGGACAATTCAAGGTCACAGGCCCACCACCCGGGGGACGTGCGGACCAGACCGCACATTGTTTTCTGTTGCTCTCTCTTTCTCTCTCTCTCCTGCTCATTTCTGGTTTTTGGGCTGAGAGTTGAATTGCGAATGAAGGTCCATTGTTTTTCGGGGCCAACAACCACCACCACCACCACCAACACTAGCAACAGCAATAGCAGCATGGCCACTGGTCCGCTCCTCTCGCACCCAAAACTAATTCAACGAAAAAAAATAAATTTACCCGCACCTCACCAGTCCCCGTCACCTGGCTCCTCCTCACTTTGCCCGGCCGCAACCGGAGCCATCATCGTCGGTGAGCGAGGGAGTGAATATCAAATAAAATCTTAAATAATTAGCATACTAATGTTCAATTAGTTCTTCGTCACACCCCTCAGCGGAGTGGTGGTGGTGGTGATGGTGCAGAAGCACTCAACCACCACCAACACCACCCCCTGAGCGGCCACGATGGTTGAGACTTTCAATTAAACTACTTAGACCACGAATGTACATTCCAAGCGTCGGCGAGAGGGAGGGAGGGGATCGCACCTTCCTCCTTCCTTCGATCGAAGCGGTGAAACCATTTTCGATGAGAACGGTCCCGCGACGACTGGTTCTTCTCTCTCTCTCTCTCTCTGTCTCTCTTTTCGCTTCTCTCCAGCTCTAATGCGGAGCAGGACAGCGTCCGCAGGACGGAGCCCTTTTTCCCCATTCTGCGGACCGCCATCAAGAGTGGAGCATAAATTAACACAGACAATTAATCGCGCATTTTTATATTTACCCTTGCAACCGTTCGTCAGTTTTGTTGTTCCACCAACACACAGCCCGGCGGGCGTTTAGTGAGCCTCGATCGTGGTGGTGGAGCCCGAAGGAGGAATTAGAAAACGAATCCGTGGTTCGTGATCTTGAATTTTGAAGCCCCCAATGTTGCAGTGCGCACTGTTGCAGGTGCTCGAACAAAGGTGTAGATCGGGTACCTTATAAACATTTAATTTTGAAGTAACAGAACAGATAACAGAACTACCACAACCTGCCATTTGATAAGCCAGAAGTCTGCACGCGAGCATCGTGATCGTCATGACGCCATTTTTTAAAACCCCCCCCACCGAAAAAAAGTGAGCTCGCGACGCTAGCGTTTGAATAATTAAGCTAATAAATAATTATGCTTCCGTTGGGTTCCATTACTTTTCCGCTGTATACAACACTCCGTTCACTTCGGCGAGGGAGGAGAAGCTTCGAGAGAAGAGAACACATAAAAAAATGAACACCCCAAAAACCTCACAGCCTATTCTGTCTTCCTCTTCCTCACCGTGCACTGCAACGTGGAGTGCCGATCACAAAGCGACGAGATCGGGAGCACGGCACACGGTGGCTTGCGCATGAAACATGATCTCGCGCTGCGCCGCGCTGCGCCTCGCGTTTCGGTCCGCTCGAGAGAAGCCAGCAAACAAATTCAATAAAATAATGCCCCAACACCAGTTGCCAGGACAGAGGGAGAGAAGACTGCTGGTACTAAGTAAGATATTTGAGGCGATCATGCCCGGGGAGCAGCGGGTTAGGGTTAGGGGAGGACACAAGAATCAAAACGCGGTCAATCGGAGGTAATGGGTTTGCGATGGGGTGGCAGCAGATCGCACACACACACACGCACACACACATACGGCGAAGCAGCACTCGAGACACGCATTAGCACACACTAACAGCAGAGAAGCAACGAATGTCTTATGCTGCGGCGGCGTATGTTTATCTAAACGAGCCATCTCGATCGAGCCACGGTCCGGTTACTTTTCGATTTACTTTTTTCGGTTCGGGGCTCGGGGTTTTCGGTTGTGCGCCTCGGTCGTGGGATTGTGTTTGGAATAATTAGCAACTAAGCATAATATAGAGCAAGTACCCTCCCAACACCGAGTGCTCTTTGTTAGCGCTAGAGTGATCGCGAGCGCAGTGATCGCGCAGTAGTGATGGTGACCCTTTTCAGGAGATCCAAACCAAAGTGTGTGACGCGTGAGGGTGAGCGGGTTGTAAATGACCCAACGCGCGACCAGAAATGTGAGGAAATCATGAGGCCGCGCAATTAAACCAAACCCAAACCTGTTGACGACAACAGCGAGAGAGATCATGAAATTAGATCCGGCGGTACGCGAGCGTTGCGTACCAGTTGTCAACAATTGAATTCTCTCATTAACGGTACACACACACACACACGCACACATGGCCGCGTAACAACGCAGCAGAATAACGCCACATATCACACTCCGCGCTCGAGGGGGAAAGGAAATGAGTTTCGGTTTGATTTGTTTCCATTCCGCCGTGGCCTGCTGGAGTGCTGGGATGTAACACTCCATCCATCGTCGTTGTCCATCGTGATCGTGAGGTTTTGGATCGCGCTCGTCGTCGTCGTCGTTGTTGTTGTGCAACGGTCGCTAATTAGTCAAGAGTCGCATTCGGTTGATTAACATGTTACGCTTACGCGGCGGCGGCCGCTGCTGCCGTTGCTGCTGCTGCTGTTTGGTACGTTGACGATGAGCTAAGCGAAGGTGACGGAAATATGGGCCCCCGGGGCCGGGTCGTCATCGAAGCGAAACGCAATCGTTGTCTCCATTTACCGATACGCTAAATGTTGTACTCGAGTGAAAACTCATTTATGCGCCATACCGAGAGCCTTTCCATCTCACACTTTATGGTTAATGAAGATACACCGGTACACCCGGTTGCATTCCTCAAGGCGGTTCTGGTGTGTGTGTGTGTGTTCCGGCCGCATGCAAGAACAATGCCGGACAATTATTGAAGCTGTCCCCTCCCCACGGGGCGTACCACCCACGTGCGCTGGCGTTAACTCGCCACGGCGATGCTCATCTTGAGGTGATGAGTACCGGAATGCGCACCGCACCGTGCGGCCATCTTCAGCCACATGGCCACGCCACACCACCACGACTTAGTACCTGACACACTGAGGCTCCGGTACAGAACGCGCGGCTAATTTTTATGACTTTTTAATAAAACACTATTAGCATGGTTTGACGACGACGATGACGATACCACGGGGTGTGACTGTCTGTCCTCGTGTGTGTGTGTGTGTTTGTGTGCCCTGAGCATACCCGGACAACCGGCAACGTGACAACAACGCTGCCGGTGGTTAGATTTAATTAGTATTCCAACTACAATTACCTGACTGCTCGCGCTCCGCGTCTCTTCCATTCCACGGTTGTTCCACGTCGAGGTGGTTCGGTTTGAGGCGCGTTTCGCGCGCTCTCTTATCATCACGCCAGGGTGTGACACGCAGTGTGTGTGTGAGCGACTGCAAATAGCATTAATGCTCGGACCGGCAGCAGCAAATGTGTAACCACCAGCAAAGGTGGCTCCTCGGTGCAAAAAGGTATTAATCAATTAATCACGAAGCAACCAACGAACCAACCAACCAACACCGGCACCGCCGGGTGGTGACCTAGGAGGAGGGAAGGCCCCCTTATGTCATTGCACCCCTTTCGACTGTTTGTGCAAATATTTTGCTTGTTCGTGCGTCTCACGTACCCGTGCCAATAATAATGGTAGCATTGTGTCCTAATGTGTCCTCTCTTTCCGTTCGTTTCTTCCTCTTCTATTTCATTCATTTTTTAAGTAAGCAACAGACCAGACTGTAGACTGCGTACGGCATGCCCGCGCGGGAGGGGGTGGTGAAAATTCCTTATTCTCAAGACGTCGTCCTACTCGGCCGTAAGTACATCCCCTTGAAGAGAAGAGGTCTGTGCGTTGTGTTTATTTTATTCTAAAACCGTCGCAGAGCCACATGCCCCTACGGTGGTACGGAACCACGTGTTGCACCTCTGGAGCGAGCTCGATGCTCGATGCTCGATGGCTGGCTGGTGGAATACCGATTAGAGAATACGCGAGTGGCCTCCGGGGCGGTTGTTGTTGGTATGGCCGGAAAGGATTTTATTTTAATTCCATTTCCATTCCGAATGGCCTTGAGAACACGAGGACAAGGGGGAGGAGAAGCAGGAACGTTTGAGACACAAGACACGCACTCGCTCGCTTGATGGCTCCTCGAATTGAACTTCCTCCTCTGCAAAAGTGTATACTAATATGCGCCATACGGATAGATCAAAGCAACCTGCGACGACGACGATGACAACGACGGCATTAGATTAAAGTTTTTTAAGAAATTGAATCCCACCGTTATGCTGGACGCATCATCATGCTCTTAAGTGCTCCCTCAATCGAACACATTAGCCATCCCCAATCGGCCATCGTTATCAATCATATTAGTACACCGCTGACCGTGGTTCAATTACTGAAGCCCTCTACTAGAGCTAGAAGCAAAAGGACCGCCTGAGAACCACCTTAAGAGAGGGCGAAAGTGGTCACTAAGTGGTTTTCTACCCGGATTTTGATCTCATTTTTGAAGACTAAAAGCCTGCTCGGACCACGGCCATTTCGACTCATTATTGACTACAGCTACTTTTGGGGTTTTTTTTTGGGGGTTTTAGAGAACCGACTAGAAGCTAGCAGCTTCTCGGTCACAATAATTGATTGAATGTCGCGCCGAGCCAAGAGGAGAATGCGTTTGCCTTGCGCGCTCTTCCTTTTCACGCATCACCGAAGACCCTTTTTTGTGTGGTCGCATGTTACGAGACGAAGCAAGAACCTTTTCCTCCAGCCCCCTTGTGAAAACCAAGTGATCTCCTGGCGCTTTCTCGAATGTTATTACGACAATCAAATGTCAAAATCTTCCTTTTTATGTCCCGGAGTCAATGGCGGGATGTGGAAGGTCAACCGAAGACCTAAAGGATGACGAGGAGGGCTATAAAAGACACTGCTGCTGCTGCCGCTGCTGCTGCTGGACCCTGGATGGATCATGGTGTGTGTACTGCACTTTGAAATGAAAGACGTTGGATGGTAGATGGTGATGTCGTCTGGATTCTTGATTCGCTTTTCGTGTTAGCTATTAGCTTCTTTCAGTTGTCCTCCTGGTGAAAGGCTCTCGTCCTTATCCCTCGAAGAAAGTGATAAGAGTACACACACACGCGCGCACACACACGAGGAAGAACAATAAGGAACGAGCGTGAAAAAGGAGGAGAAATGGAATGCAGCAATGTGTTTGGCCGGACATACACTTACACCATCCTCACATTAGCGGCACTTTTTCCAGCGTCCCCGGACAAGAATTCCCGCGACATTCCCACACCTCAGTATATGTGTGACACCTCCTCGGATCCCTTTTCCTCCTCGCTTGTTCTCCTCAGCCCCCTCGAAAATCACAAATCCTTTGGTCCGAGCAGATATCTTTGACTTTGGAAGATCGGAGACCCGGCGGGTCCCGCTTTTTTTTTACGATTGTCTGCCGCTTGCTTGCTCCACCCTCATAAAGCACTTTCTTCGCTTCAAGGCGAGTGCGTCGCGTTGCGCCATGACTGCATGCTGTCGCCTTTCATCGAGGGCGAAAGGCGAAAGGTCCTGGCGGTCGCTTCCTTTTGCTTCATCATTTTATTACCCTCATCTCATCCCGGGGCGCCTCTGGGCGCGCCTTATCTGGGCCCCGCCATGGCATGAGAAAACGAACAGGGAACATCAACAACCCGGCGGAACAAAAAGACATCTTCATACACCGATGACAGACGGACGCTAAAGGACGCGACGAAGCAATAAAATGGACAACTGTCGTAGTAATAGTAGACGATGGTGGTGGTCTGTCATTTTGACTCCTCTCTGGCGCAGATTCCAATTCATCGTGTGCGCCCCCCCCCCCCCCCCCCTCCCTTATCCTACTTATCAGCACCCGGGCGAAATGGCTGCCGTCGTCGTCGCCCCTATTCAAAACGTTGCACATTTTATGGGAAACTTGTGCCGACCGGCCAGCCAGCTAGCCAGGCTCGTCGGTGACGCGGTGGCTTTTCTTTGCTCGGGCCTCGGAAAAGCCAACCTCCGCCCTGCCTCTTGCGCCCGGATAGATAGCGCTCGCGGAGCGATCGTAAAATGAGCGCCCGTCGTGGACGCCGGGACCAATAACCGAATACGCAGAAAGGCAGAAAGTTCTGTAATCTCGTTCGTCCTTCTTGAGGGGGTTTGGCGGTTACGTGGTCACTGTCGTCGAATCGGGGATTCGATTCGGGCGCGTTGCGTCGCGCTCGATTGCCAGCCCCCTTTGCCGTCACACCATTTAATGCCACAATTTAACTTAAAAAGAAATCGCTTAATTATCTTGACCCACGGCGTACTTACGACGATGCTGCGTGTTCTGTGTGTGTGCTGCGGACTTTGTCGTCGTCGTCGTCGTCCGTCGCTCCGGTCATCCGTCAAATTAGGGTTAATGGGTTTGTGCTGCGACTGCAAAATCATCGCTCGGTCACTCTCACTCTTACTCTCACTCTCCGGTCTCCGGTTGTGTGCTCGTGACAGAACGTAAGAACGTAAACATAATCCCAATGATGTGATAACATATTCATCCAACGGAACCAACCGGATACGGTGCTGGCATTCCGCAATGGGGAATCGCTTCGCACTCGCCGCCATCGCGTCCGTTTGACGATTGTTTTACTATTCATTTCACTCGCACTCTTTTTCGTGCTCTCTCTCTCTCGTTGTGGCCTTCCCCTTCCTTCCCTTGCTCGGACAGTGGTTCCGGGTGAGTGGAAGTGGAAAAATGGATCATAAAAATTATTACTTTTCGACCATAAACCCCCCCACACCCCTCTTTCTCGGTTGCTGCTTCCCCCCTTTTTTGGTGGCCACTGATCCACCGAACCGAAAAAGGATATATTTCTCTCGCCAAGTGACCAGCACCAGCAGCAGCAACCAAAGGACCAAAACCAGAAGAAGGGAACAGGGAAGCAACTTTTGGGTAATGCTGTGGTGCTTTTCTGGTCCGTAATAAAATTATCCAGGCCTCGCTCGCGCTCTCTCTCTCGCTCTCTCTTCGTCCTTTTTTCGCCCGACGAACGAACGCACTGGTCCGGGGGTCCATCCGTCCGTCCGTTGACTGACTGACGGACGAACATAAAATGTTTATCGCGCGCGCGTCGCTCGCCCAGACAAATTGTCTCCAGCGTCGTGGTGGCGACGTCTGTGACGATTTTGCTTTATGGACCGACCAAACGGGGGGAAGAGGGGGGTGTGGAAAAAAGGCGAAGCAAGAGACGTGTGCGTGCGTGTGTGAGAAGGCCGCAGGGCCGCGTAGTACGTAACACGAAAAAGTTTGATTCCCAACACAGCACCACGGTGTGCATGCGTGTGTGTGTCCGCTGGATGATGCGCTGGCCAAATATTGATTTAAAACTCTCCGCGATCCAGCAGATCCGCGGCCCGTTTTTATGGCCTGGCTGGCGTCGTGATTTATGATGGTCCGTCCGTCCGTTCGTTCGTTCGTCCGTTCGGAGGATTCTGCTCCTTCTTCTTGGCTTTGATGCGTCGCGCAGCGTCCTTGGTCCATGCGTACGTACATGACGCGTACAATTTCGGTTCTTTCGTGACTTCGTGGCGGACACTATAGTGTGCATGAATCATCATCGCTGGTTAGGGGATTTGCTGGGGTGGTGAAAATCGGACACAATCGGCTTATCGGAGCGCATCTCAATTTGTCTCAATTACAAACACTACCGGCCCGGTCCATGGAATACCGCATCATGATCATCATCATGATCGTTCGCTTTCCACAATTAACCTGCACCCGCACCTAATCGACGACCGGGAACATCCGGATTGCTCGTAGAAGAAGGAGAAGAAGCAGGAGAAGAAGGAAATCTACTCGCAACCGCCACCGCCAAGTGCTCAAAAAGGTGGTTTTAATTTTATTACAATCTCCACTCTACTCTCTTTCTCTTGTTCTGTTTTTGGGGGAGGACAAGCCAAGAGTAGGATCCTGATTTTGGTCCCAGGACCAGGGTTTATACCCTCCTCGTGAGGGTGGTGAGCACAAACCGCAACAAACACTCTGTACAGCGAGGGCTTTTGGAGGTTAAGGATTGCCGGGAACAAAAAGTGAATCCTCGGTGGCAGCATGCGAAGCATCGGATCGCATCGGAAAACATCGAAACACGAGAAACTGGGGTTGGTGTAAGGGGAGAAAACAACAGCAAAAAAACTCCGACAATATTAGGGCAACCGTCGAGACCAACTTGGATGGCGAAAAAGAGAGAGGAGAGAGTCCTTTCGCACACCTTCCGGGACTGAGTGGTATCATCGCAGTAAGCACTGCAATGTGGCATCGTCTCCCCTCCTTACAATCGCCCTGACCAGATTACAAACCACCACCACCACCACCACCACAACGACCACCACCACTCGCCCCCCAAAAACCACTCGCCATTCATTCCAAAGTGCGAAGAAGGATGCTGGAACAACGAAAAGCTTGTGTCTCTCGCACCGCCACCACCGGAGGAGGCCGTGGGAAGGAGCGGAGGTGAAGGTTCGCGTTCGGAAACGAAGAGAGGAAAAAGAAAAACATTTGTTGGAGCAGCAGCTTGACTCGGGATGGGGGCGGGTGTGATGGTTCTCCACCTCCCCATTTCACACTCCACACCGGTTGGCACGCGTCGATGGCGCCTGTCGACGACGACGACGACGACGACGCCGACGATGATGATGATGATGATGGGTGGCTGGAGTGCCCAACTCCTCGTTCGCTCGATGACAACATGAGAGCCAATGAGAGAATGCGTACGCGCGTACTGTCGTGTGGTGTGGGGGGGAGGTTGTATCCTTACCCTCGAAACCCCTCGGTATGGGGATGATACTCCTCCCCCGACCACCTGAACCTGGCCAGACCTGGGAGGTGGGTGGATGGGTGGGTTACTGACGGCATTTTTACGGTGCGAACGCGATGAGATTATTTATGCTTGTTTATGGTGAAATGAACCACTCAAACCGGGTAAGTCTCGGTTTTTTGGGGGCCGGGGGCCGGAAAAGTAGGCGACGACGACGATGACGACGACGAGGACGACGATCAAAGGTGTTGTGTTGTGTGGTGTGGAGAAGCAAACGAAATGTCAATCCAATGTACACTGTGATGCTGTGATTTCGTTTGTTATTCTGATCCGTGTCAGGTCGTTGTCACCACCGCAGAGGGAATCGCCGGAATCGCAGATTTGGTAAAAGGGAATGCCGAATGTCGGTCAAAAAGTAGTAGAAGAGGTAGCTACGGAGTGGATCTCCTCCTCCTTAGTGATAGTTTTGGGAGTCAGCTTGTTGGCTTTTGCTAGCTGCAGCATGTTTTATCCCTTTATTAGCGATGAGCCCTTCCCTTCCGGCGTTTTGAGGCGCGTTTGCTACTAACAAACAGTAGAGCGCTAGGTTTGCTACAGTAGAGCGCTAGGTGTTTGAACGAAACCGATTTCCGATTGAGCTGGGCTGAGGAACAAGGAAATTGCCGAAACGAATCCGTGTGATTCCTCGAGTAGGCTCTGAGTTGTTTGGCATTCTAGGATCGTCTTGTTTGGGTGGTTAAATGACGCAACACATGAATTGCCTCATTACAATCACAATTGCGCCGCCGCTGTCTTTGATTCTTTGTTGAAAAGAATAAAAGGAACTCCTTGAAATTCGTTTCTCTTCCTTGGATCAAAAATTTATAAAAATGTATTGGGTTTTCATCGAGAAGGGTTTCTCGCCTTCGAACACACCGTTCGCACAGTCACTAAACGGCTACGGAGCTAATCAACCGATTATACACCGATGGCACCGATGGTGTGTTACCACCACCACCTGATTGTTACCTTTCCGCCATTTTTATGAACCGATTGTTGCTACCTCGACTTTTCGTCCCTTTCCCCCGAAACAAAAAATGAAAATCATAAAAAAGCGAGGAAATTACTCGCCGCCACCGTCGCCGCCACCCACCGGATACAGGGAGGGAAGCCGAAAACTATGGCCGATTACGCGGCGAGGAGCAAAATGAAGTCATACTCCACGAGCGAGCGCTCCGAGCGCCCGGACAATAATCGTTGTATTCCGATTTATTCCGTGATTTTATGACCGGCGCGCATATCTGCGTGCGTGTGTGCGTGCGTGCGTGTACCTCCGGTGTGTCCGTACACGACGTTAAACGTCGCCGCCTGAAGAGGAAAGTTCGCCTTAGGAAAAGCGAGCGCGAGCGGTTTAGAACCGCCGCCATCGCCGCTGACAGTGTCCTTGCGAAGTCGTAGAAACGAGCTTGAGGCTGCCTGACAGGCGCGCCAGGGAGGGAGGAGGGGAGATCGGTGGTAGTACAGGCCGAAGTTTATTATTTTGTATGGCTTTTCCCCCCATTTCCCCAACTTTTCTCAGCTGGGAGCGACTTCTGAGAGTGCTCCAATCGACCGCCAGACCGCCGGGCAACCGACTCTCAAGCCGGCTAAGTACTTGACAATGTGCCGTGAGCAACGTGTCGCCGTGCGGGAAAGGAGAGAGAGAGAGACGCAGAGACGACGATGCCGACGGTGATGACGAGGATCGTCATTGTCCTTTTTACGCTTCGTACACCACTCCTCCTCCAGTAGCTCTACTGCTCCAGCTGCTGGTAGCATTCTGTCGCTGCATAAATGAAAGGCCTTTTGGTGTGGTCTGGCCCGGACCGCCCGGACCCGGTTGGTTGTGTAATAAAAGTGGAATAAAATAAAACATAATGTGCTAAAGTATGTACTAACAATCGAGTGACGCTTAACGTGCGGCCGCGGGGAGGGCCTCAAGGGTCTCCGCGAAGCCCTTCACCGTTTTACGCAACACAGAGAGAGAGAGAGAGAGAGAGAGAGAGAGAGAGAGGGAGCCTGCCAGAAAAGCCGGACCGCCAGTGGTCGGTGGAGGTATTTAGCAAACATTGGAATAAGCAAAAGGCTACCGTGATTTCGGTACCAGAGCCGCCATTTGCCGTGACGTTGCGGTGTGGCCCCTTGATTCTGTCTGGATGCTGTGGAAGCATCTGTGACAATTTCGGTACAAATTATGCAAAACATGAAACCCTCCCACTGCCTTGTCCTCCTTTTGAGCATCGAAAGAGGAGTAGCGTCGAGTGTTGTCTGCAATTTGCATTATCATCCTTTGGTGCTCTGTTAATAAGATCCGTTGAGCGCAATAATCAACTGTTATACGCCCATTACGCATCGACTGTTATACTGACGACATCAAGCAAGCGATCAACCGGAGTGAATTTTCAATTGCACAACGACCCGACCAACGGCCAGAGTGTACTTCGATCGCCAGCTCCACGACCAACATCTGTACGCCACATTGTCGTCGACTGACATTGCGCTGCTGAGTGCCGCGTCTGATCGTGATCCACGTCTAGCATCAAGAATTATGTTTCTTTTTACTCTCCCGGTACGCCGCGGCGGGAATGTGACCGTGGCGTGGCCACCGCGTGGTTCCTGAAGGCGCCGGAACTGAACTGGAAAACCCCGCACCGAACATCATCTTCATGGTTTTTTGTTTTTGGTTTTTGTCTAGTCTAGTCTTCTTGTTTCTATTAAAAGAAATCTCCTGTGATTGTGTTGGTTCGATGCGATGCGATGCGATGCGTTTCGCTTACCAACCGCTTCGGGGAGGGAGAGGGAAAGGAGCAGGGGGACGAGGAAGCCAATAATAACAATAATCTTAAATCATCGTTGAGTGCTTTAGCCGCGGCTGCTACAATATGTCTTGCTCACCCATCTGCCTCTGCCTACACTAAGAAACCTAAGCTCCCCGTGTGGTGGTGGTGGTGGTGGCCACAGGGGGTGGCGAAGGTGGTTGAGGGCGTGACAAAGCAGAAGGACGCCCCGTGAGCTCTAGCGGGATCTCGCGATGTACGCTCGGCGCTCTGTTCCTCTCAAGATATTTCTATTATTAATTTCGAACGCATCATAAGAACGCCAAACACCGAAAACGTAGCGCAACCGTAGCGTTTGAAGTACATTACGCGCGCTTAATCCCGCCACTACTGCCAACACCACCACCACTACCGCTACCTCACACCCCCGGCGATCGTCCATTTTTTTTCGCTTTCCGCCACTTTCCGTGCGCATAATGCCCAGGAGCAGGGGGCGAGAGAGGAAGTGATGCGTTGGCGACTCGCTTTACATTTAAATCTGGACACGACTGGTGCTCGTGGAGAAGCTGACTCTGGGAGGAGGACTGTAAAATGGACGAATGGTGGCTGCCGATGGTTGGTGCGAATGTTTACGCGATCCGTTTCCATCAAAACCCATCGCTCGCTACTCTACGATTTGTTTTCCTTGTTTCTTGCTTGCTCGGGACGAAATCCATGAATTCCTTCCTTCCCCTTCCTGGCCGGCGCGATCGGTGATCATTTGGCGTCGCGCACGAAGCACCACAGCCGGGAGGACCCGTAAACATATTGTGCAATCGATCGTTGATCGAGGAATCCGACCAAAAAAAAAAAAGGCCAAAATTGTAACATGAGAAGCATTGTGCTCGTTTGTGCGGCATGATTACACACATGACGCCACGGGATTGCTTTCCCCAATTCGGGGAATGATATCATCCTCGTTTGGTAACTCCCTCCCTCGAGGAAAATGGGAAGCAAATACGTCGTTGACGGGAGCGACACCCAATTGAATTTGCGTGGCTTGTGTGGTCAGTAGCGATGGCATATCGCGCAAACCGCGAAAGTCACAAACCGAATCCGACGTTCGCTCCGTTCGGTCCCGTTAATCTCGCTTTCGATTTCGCTTTCATTCTTTGGCCTCCTCTCTCGGTGCAGTCCTCTGCAGTCGCGAGCGCGTAATCGAGCGATAAAACCAACATTTAATTAAAATAATCATTTTATTTATGGGCCCTTCCAAATGCTTACACCTTTCCAGGTGATAATGTATGCGTGCGTCAGTCAAGAGCACGGGGAGGAAAACCATGCGTTTCTTCAATCTGTTCGTAACGTAGTCGCCAGGCGATGAAAAGTGGTGCAGTGGTGAAAATGGTGTGTGATGGCGGACAGGGACAGAGAACGTATTTAATGAAAAACACAAAATTGATAAATGGTTGTAATCTACGCAACGCTTCTTGCACCAAAACGCACCATACAACAACAACATAAAAAAACCAAAACAATTGCCATTCGTTGCCGGTGCCGGGCGCACGAAACAATTGCCGGCGGAAAATCGATTGATTGGAATTAAATTTCAATAAACCATCGAGTGAGTTTTATGCCACCAGTTTCTTTTTTTTCGTTGCTGTTTATGCTGTCCAGCAGTAGGTGCAGCAGCAGCATCCAGGCGGCCAGAAGTTCAATAAATAACCACATTAAATGCAATTGTTTTTTTTCTCTCTCTGTTTGGCTCTTTAGTCGCCCGCGCAGGGGCAGGCTATGTTAAATCGCTTTTCACCCGGTCACTAATTCATTTCCCCGGTTTTCCCCCCCTAGGGGCGGAAATGCTTTGCTTTGCTGCTTTTTCCTAGAGGACGGGCGGCGGTTCCGATACGCACCTAGCTACTAGGTCCCTTAGGGCAACGGCAATGGGTTTTGCGCGTGTGGCAATCGATGGAAAACGATTGTTTTCCGGTTTTTCTGTGTGTGTTTTTTTTTGCCTTTTCAACTCCATCTCATTCGCAATCGGTTTTTGCACCGCATCGATAGCAGCAGCGGCAGGAGCTGCAGGTGGGCGACAGGGCTCCGGAACGGGGTGATAATGGCATATTTTCACCTACCACCACCTCGGACAATCACGTTCATCCAGGGGATGATCTCTCATGGGAGCAAAAAAAATCATAAAAATCCCCCGCGCCCCTCAACCCACCATACACACAAATTAAAAATGGGAGTCACATTGAGCATGATGATGATGATGATGAGGATGAAATTAATTTCAATATATCGAACCCACCGGATTGTATGGTTTATTGAATCGAATAATAGGCCCAGGTGATGATGGGCCGCCACGTCACCACCAAGCGCGTCTGTATTGGGACCACCGCCAACCCGACCTCCACCACGTCTCTCGAGAATTGGAGTGTAGCGTGCAGCTCGCTTGTGGTCGCTTATTGGAACCGCATCGCGATCGCAACTCGGAGTGATCGGAGGAACGGGGAGTGCCTTTCTGTCTGCGGCCTGTTAACCTGTTGCTGCCCGTGTGTTTGCATGTGAGCCCCGATGAAACGCAGCAGCAACAGGTTACCGCACGCACGAATCCAAAAAGTGCTGCTTCACGCATCTTTTGCGGAAAAACGGGATTTTTTTCCCCCCGGTACCTTGGGAATGCAAATTTTGCAAACCTCCCCGGGAGCGGAGGAAACTCCCTCCAACCGCCTACTTGTAGCAGTCGAAGTGATGCAGCGAAAGTGTCGAAATGGCGTCGCATGCGACGATTGCGTGCGCATCAAAGCATGCTATCCTTGCTCGACGCGGCTTCCGCAGCGTTACGTTTCCCAAATCATCATCACCATCATCGGCCACGAATTTTCCGCTTCGCGCGCTCTCGATGCCAAGAAATGTTAAATCCTCCTTCTCCCGGCCCCGTGGCCCGTGGCCCGGGTGGAGGTCAACGTAAAGGTCCAAACTTTCCTCGCGTACCGCGTTCACCAACCGTTTTCATGAACCGCACGAACCGGATCTCATTAACCCGTGAACGTGAAAGTAAACCCGAAAGAAACCGCGTTCAGTGACCACACGTACACACGAATGCACACATTAGAGATCCTTTCCTTTCATTTTTGTCTTAAATATCCCCCTCCCCTCGCTCTTTCCTTCGTCTGCACTGTGTGCACTTGTCAACGTTAGTCACTCTCTAACGATCACGTGACCATTCCAAAAAAAAAACCGGTGGTTAACCAATATCGGGTGGTGGAAACAATGGTCACGAGCACACACACACACACACCACTTGCTGATGCAGCGATCACCGGGGGTTTGGCTCCTGCTGATAAGCGCAGAGCGAAAAGCATGAAAGGAACCACGAAGAGATGAGCATCATCTTATCATGTGTTGCGTTTGTGTCATCAAAAAGCGCGGGCGTGTGTGCGTGTGTGTTAGTTTAGTTTAGTGGCAATACTAACCCCTCCACGGGTGGTACCCGATAGCATCGAGGCAGTCAACCTTCCAATTCAACGCTTCAAATGATGCCAAGATGTGCATCGAAGCAACCCGAAACCTGCCGTTGCTCCGTTCGTTCGTTCGTGGCTTCATCATTCATTCAGCGACGATGACGACGACGACGACGATGCGATCGCGTGCACTCCTTCGAACGCGAACGCGATTTCAACATGTTTCCTGCTGGCTGGCCGCACACTGGCCGCGAGGTAGAGGGATTTTCATTTTTCTTTTCAAATAGTTTCCACCAGTTTCGGGTTTGCCTAACATCGTGGCATATGTTGCCGGTATGTTGCGTGCGCACTCCATCCACTCCATTCCATTACACACCTCGTGTCGCCGTTGTCGTCGTGTGCAATACCTGGGGTTCGGTTTTGTCACCGGCGGATACTTCGATTAGCATCATCATCATCGTCATCACCCCAAACGGGCACTTCGGGTGGTCCCGCCGTGTTCGAGGCGATGCTGGAAGCGAAAGACGAAAGACGCCTGCGACTAAAGCAAAGAAGAAAATCCCTCTCCTTCCTCTGCTTCCTCTCTGTCTCTCCCATGAAAAAGCCGTGGCCAAGTTTAGACAACTTTCACGAATTAACTAGCCGGAGCTTCATGCTGCGTCTAGCGTTGCGATCATTGCCGCCGTTTCATTGCGCGTTCGCATCGCATCTCATTTAGTCGAAACCACTGCCCGTGTGCGTGTGTGTGCGTGTGTGAGATGTCCCAAACGGCACGACACTGGATTCCGATTTTATATATAGAGAGAAAGAGACAGTATAGGACACAGAGCGCATAACCGAGTACAACAATAAATCAGCCAGCAACAGCAGCAAAAAAAAACCACCCCAAAGACCGTCGTGCGGCCTCTAATCTTGGTAACATTTCGGGCCCAGTGGTAGGTGCTGTGCTTGTGCGCTTTCGGTGGTGGTTTTCGATTTTTCGAGAGCTACGATTTTAATTACTTGCTTTAGAAATTAGTGTTCGATTTCGCTTTCACCTCCCCGCACCGCTTTCGATGAGGGCGCCGCGCTGTTTGGGCTTCTATTGCTTCGCTAGTTACTAGTTGCGCTTGATTGTGTTTCATATGTGTCGCTACCACCTCTACCTCCACCACCCGCGTCCACCCTCTTCGACAGCTCGCTGAAAGATCGGTCGGTCGGAGTGTTTAATTTATCTCGCCTTCCCCAATTGTGATTTATAGGAATTCCATGCATTCGTGGCCACTGCGCTCTCATCAACGCAAACAAAGAGACGCACTGATTGGGGAATTGGGCAGCAACCAGCACAGTTTGAAAGTCCGCGATCGAGCCCAAATCGTGGCCCAAAAAATGTCCAAACCGAGTTGTTGAAACTATTTTCGAAAGTTTCACAAAAAAACAGTTCCTTAGAGGGCCTCTTTCGAATAAACAACGGCTTCAGTTACTGTTACGCGTTTGCAGACTTGAGTGTTAGACTTTGGGCGATGCGATAAAATGGCGCTACGCACTCTCTCATCGCCAGCAGCACCAGCAGCACATGTGTACCACACGGATCGTTGTTTGCGATCAACAATCCCCCACTCCCACCGGTTACACCACTCCTTCCTTTACCACGCATGATCGTAGATGAAATTGAACGTCGCACTACAAAATATTGTGGGAAAAATGTGCCGACGGACGGAGCTCTGCGAAGATCAAGGTTCCTTCGCGTACTTCGTTTGAAGAGAAAAAACTTGATGGAGAACATCTGGTAGCGCTTCGGTGATCCGGTCGGCGGACTGCGCCGGAGAATCATGAAACTGAATCCATGGGGTTGAATTTGGGAGTTGAATTTGGTTTCTTTTCCCCCCAAAAAAATTTCTCTCGCATTACTCATGCGAGCAATCGTTCTGAAATGGTCGGAAACGACAAGGATTGTTTTTTTTTTCTTCTTCTTCTTCTTCTTCTAGAAACAGTTAGTAGCATCTCATTGTCTAAAATCAACCTCGAGGCATCGAATCAACCCCCAAACATTGCATGATTAGAAAGAAGGGAAGGATAAAACTCATGCTCATTACTGTTCAGTAAAACATCGATAAAGCCACCCTCGTCCCTCGTGCCCTGTTTATCCATAAATCAGAAAGCAACAGCATCCACTCCTCGCCCCCTCGATTGCCCATCATTATGTCGTTATACGCGATTACGCGGGCGCGGCGCTGGCTTCGATTCTCGCAGTAACGAAGCTAATCCGTTAGCATTAACCGTGCTGCTGCATGCAGTGCGAGTGCGGAATCTGTTACCACCAGCATGTGCTCCAAAACCAGCACAAGCAGCAACAGCAGCAACAGCATCAGTGGCCATGCGATCATTTCATTCAAGTGCCTCTTGAGCCGGCCTTCAATTTATGCACAACCTAAGTTCTGTATTACGCGTAGTGTGCCAGCATAGTAACAGTGGTTGGATTGAATTAATGCTACCACCGCCGAAGCCGAACGGCGATTCATTCTGATAACTTTATCCCGAGCCGCACGCACACACACACTGTCACTGTCTGTCAGATTGTGCGGTCCATCGATCGCATCGCGTCACGTGCAAAGCGCCGTCGAGAATCGGGAAATGGGGGTGGAAAAAAAATAGACAAAACAGTCACTCGGTGATTGCAATAGAAGGAATAATAGGCATTCTATAGAATTAGCCACAAAACCGGCCGGGGGGAGGGGCCGGCCTTCGTTGCAATTGCACTTCCGTTGTTGCAGCATGCAGTGTCGCACATGGTAATCCGCGGGGCTCATAGCTCCACGCGGCACGTGGTGTGCAGCGCGCAGTGCATCGTGTGCGTGCGTGTGTGCGTTCAGCGTTATTACCGGTAATAACGGCCACGATTAAGCGTTATTTTCTGCAACCAACAAAACGGTCCCGGTCCCGGTCGGTATGAATCATTTAAATATTTAATCTTAATTGCCATTATCATGACTATTCCTCCATCCATTCGAAGATGGTCGCAGCGAGGCCAGGTTCCAGACGGTTCCGAGAACGTCGTTTTTGCATTAGAAAAGAACCAGATGCCCCCCCCCCCCCCCTCCTAGAACGGGTACTTGGTGTGGTCCAACTGACGAGGTGCAGGAGCGGGCATGAATTTATGATCATCGAGCACCGGCGAGGCGAGTAGACGGCGGATGCAAGCAGCAGCACACGAGCTGCTTGTTAAATTAATCCTCCACTGAAAAGCCCTTCCAAGAAGAGGCCCTGTTCCTCGATATCCTCGTCTCTCGGTTGCAAAAAAAAACGCTGGAACCACGATATATGCGGCCATTGCTGATGATGTGAGTACTCCGTCGCCATCGTGTGTGTGTGTTTACTCATCGCTACATTGTCGTCGCTACGTAACTTGTCAAAGGCTACTACACTACTGTGTACGCCCGTGGCCATGCGACGACCTGCCTGCCTGCCTGCCTGCTTGCTACTGCATAAAACACAACAAACAATAGAGTCCCTCCCCGGGGGGTGGCAGGGCCAGCTAACGAGGGACCGAAAACCCGACTGCCCGGCTGCCCAGCTCGGGCAGCACTTTGCAATGATTAACTGCAATTTAGTGATCATCCAGCAGGCGATCATCATCATCATCATCAGCGATGTCGCGCTGCCGCTACAGCACGGCGGTGACGGTGACCGCGACGATTACGACGTATGGAGGTCGCGCGCAGTTGGTTATGGTCTATTCGCGAATCGGTTTGCCCTTCCGAGCCATTTATTTATGAGTGCGGCATGCAAATTGTGTTGTGTGCACTTGTGTGTGTGTGTGTGTGTGTGTGTGTCACTCACACAGTGTTCTATGGAAGATATGGGTCATGCGGGATGCGGGAAATCATCGCGTCTCTGTTCGCCGCTCCCGCTCGACGCTTTCTTATCGCTTGCTGCCCGGTCAGCACCGAGCTTCACCAACCCCGAGGGGCCAATTTCACTTGAAGGCTACCGCGCGGTACCTTGTGGTTCCACGGGGGCGATCATCGCGCAATTGGTAATCGTCGGCGAATGTGCGAGAGAAGCTTATTCCTATCATACTGTCTAATCGCGTTCCGGTTGCTCCGGATAAGACAGAACACAAAGACACTTGCCGCGAGTGACTATCGTAAAGCAAGGATTTCGCAGAACGCATTCCTTTCGCCCAAAAAAATGCAAAACAGGAAGTGGTACAGACTAGCCACCATTCCCTTTTGCTTAAAATCGATCCTCTGCCCGGTATATACTCTGTTTTTGCGAGCTAGAGCTAGAGCAAAAACCATTTCAATGCCTGAAGTTCAGCTTCTGCTGCACTCCGAGTTAGAATGCAGCAGAACGAGATGGAACGGGGATCGTTAAATGAAATTAACCGTCATTGTTGTGTGTGCTTTACGGTAGCAAAACCGCACACCAACATGAGCATAAGTGTTTGTCACTTGCACCACCTCACCTCCCCCACCCCTCTGTGTGTGTGTGTGTGTGTGTGGGGTTGAGATTTTTGGTGGAGAATTTGGTGCCAGAAACACTCACAGGCACAGACACATGCGCCCTCTCGACTACTATAGTAGTCCCGTAGTAGCACCGTTCCGGAACGGAAGAATGTGTTTGTGAGAGAGAGTTCCGGAGTTTTTGTTGTGAAAAGTGTGCCCGTCGAGGAAATGCACTTGCACTAGGACGAACCGACCCGCCGGGTACTCAGAGGCCAGCTCTTGCATCGCATTCGAGGGAGATTTAAGAGGTTTTTCGAGCCTGCTTGGATGTGTAGTCTGTCTAGTTTCGTTCTAAGATTGATCCTTGACCTTTCCTGCAAGCATCCTTTCTCGGCTTTTCGTTTAATACCTTCAATCGATTGAACATTGTGGTAATTTTAGGGACAACAATTGCCAAACGGAATTCGGGGATATTCTAAAATTCCTATGAGTTACCTGACAATGGCACCGATGGCCTGTTCGTAGCGTCTGCGTTGGTCTGAAAGATACATCTATAATGCTCCTTCGGTACACTAAAGCACTCCATCGGTCCATAAACCAACGGAAATAGAATGGTGCAAAAATTACAAAATAACCGAACCGAAACAATCCAGTAGCAGCGAATTCGTACTACACGAGGAAATACCCGGCACTGGTATTGGTGTAGCCACCAAATTTGCAGTTTTGAATCCTCGCCAGCGCGCCAGGAGGGGAGCGAACGAGTGCAACGATTCATGGCTCTCTGCTTAGAGGACTCCTGCATGCCTGCAACCACCCAGGCACCCTCGAGGTATGTGTGTTGGTGAGTTACATCATCACACACAAGTGAATAATTGGCAGTAAAAAGCCCGCATGCACTAGGCTGCACTAGGAGAGGAGGGCAAGGCTGGTGGTGAAAAGGAGAAGAGTAGTACTAGATGCAGGCTGTAAAAGGGGAGCCATGTGCCGCCAGTGTTGCGGGAGGGAGAGAGAGAGGGGTGTAGCAGTTAATCGATTAATCGACCAGACAGGGCATGGCCGAGTGCCGAGCTCTGGAGGGAATTCAAATTATGTTTTGGGAAAAGTAAATTCGCGAGAATCAGTTGTTCCAACAGTTGATGCGCAATTACTCAATTTTTTATTAAACCATTTTTCGTTTTAAAAGTTTCAATAATAATTCGTTTAAAATTTAAATTTAATTGTATTACTAACACGTTAAAAGGCAAAAACAAATACTAATCATTATTGCTTTTCTGTTCATTCCATTTACAGATAATCCGTCCGCTATCCACACAAGGCACACTTGATTCGTTGAAACGCCACGCGAAGACTCTTTTGAGCCTGCGAATCGTATGCGATGGCACTGCTCCGACCTGCCTGATCTGATCTCACAGCAGTAGTCAAGACACGGCACGAGGCCACCCGGGCGGCCAAACAGGGCCCAGTTGGCGCCAAGGCAACAACCAAACTGGCGGCGGCTAAAATAAAAAAAATCCCAAAGCCCTGATACCCGCCTGATGTATTGAATGACGACAGCAACCGTGGCAGCGCAGCAGAGAGCAGAGCACTTGGGACGGTTTCCTCTAGCCTGGAGCGCTGGCAGCATCAGCAGCAGCGGCAGCGGCAGCGGCAGCAGCAGCAGCGGCAGTAGCAGCAGTACAACCGCTACACAGTTCACCATGAACGACACTCAACAGCAGCAACAGCAGCAGCCGCCATTGCTGCACACATCGGACTCGAACCCCCAGCAGCAGCAGCAGCAACAGCAGCAAAGCAACGCAAACGGTGGCAGTGGACTCAGTATAGCGGCCAACCTAGCCCTGCTCACCGGCAGCAGTGTCGGTGGCAGCAACGGCACCCCGCCCAACAACAGTAGCAGCAACAGCAACAACAACAACAACAGCGGCAGCAGCAACAACAGTGGCAACACTACCGGAGGCAGTAAAAGCCGCAGCGTCTCGCTGAACGACACCAAGATGGATCTTCATCTGCGGGAACAGCGAGAGCAGCAGCAGCAGCAGCAGCAGCACCACTC
>NC_064874.1:80586056-80596056 GCF_943734745.1 Anopheles darlingi | reverse complement strand
CAAGCCTTTTGCGTCAAAAAACGCCAACTCTGACGTGTTGAAAAATGCGCTTGATATGAAAGCAGATTTCTTAATAGGCCTTTTTGGTCAATCTTTTTCTCTCTTTCACTCACAATTTGAGAATGGATTGTTCCAACAAGATGCGTTTCATTTCCATGACGAGAACTCGCTTTCCGCTTCCGCATCGTATCGAAAACGAATCTTAAAAGGCGGGAGAACGTTTCTCAAAACTCAAAATTTGGTGCCGCATGTTCAGTTCACGTTCACGATGTTCCTTCAACTCGCCTCGCCCTAAATGGTCAAGAAAGGCACGCATCACACACACACACACACGCGCATACTGACCCACACGAGCAAAAGGATATTTTGCATTAAAATGAAAATATATTTATGTTGCCACAAAACACGCAATTCAATATCCATTTTATCAACAACAAACAGCGCCGCTCCCCACCCCACCCCATTACCCAACACTGCGCATTTCCCACACCGTTTGAGCCGAAGGAAAATGGAAATATATATATATATGGGGAAAAGGGACCCTTTCAACCCCTCTCCCCCTTTTTCTTGACAGGACGGACGGACGGACGGACGGACACTCGGCTTCTTCTTCTTTGGAGGTCGAAAGCGACGAAATGAAGCCAACAACAAATGGTGCCTTCTCCTTCTCCTCCTCGTCCTCGTCCTCGTCCTTCTTTTGCTGGCCGCTCCATTTTTCATTCATTCGGACACACTCAACCCGCCCCTCCCTCCTTGGCCACTCATATGCCGGCCATCCTTCGCTTCATCATCATCATCATCATCATCGTCGTCATCACTCGCCTTCAGTGTCGGCATACACACACACGCACGCGCGCCTGCTAAGCAAACAAACAAACAAACAAACGAACGAACGAACGAGTGCGGAATATGGCCAGCCATGTCGGCGGTGGCGTGCCGGACCACACCAAGAACCTCCACAGCCGAAACCGGCTTCAAAACCGGACAAACAAATACAGTTTTGAATTTTTTGGCCAACCCCCCGGACCGGGCCGGGCCGGATCTGGGTTCCGGGGTTTTTTCCTTGCTTTTCCTTTCTTGGGTTTTCGTTGGCCCCCTTTTTTTTTTTGCTTCTTCGCCCTCGGAATTGCTCATCATCATCACATACCACCGGCAGCAGAGTAAGAGGGGGTGCTGGGAGGGGGTGGCATTATCTGCAATGCTGTCTTGAATAGTGTCTTCGAAGACGTATTCGCACGAGGAAGGGAGCGGGGGTTGGGGAGAGCTGGAGAATAATTTGAAGAAAGGCCAACATGTATTTAAATACATTTCGGTTTTTCGGTCTTTACTTGTGGAAAAGCAAGCTAGTGTTCTCTTGCACACACATACACACACGAGCCACCCCCTTTTGGGCGCACATGTGTGTGAAGGCGCCGACGCCGACCGGAAGTACGCCAGGCACCAGGGACCGGTGATGACCGGGTCCAGGCCAGGCCAAGCCGGACACACTCTTTCATCATCGGCAATGGTTTCTACTACTTTCCTTTGGTTGCTTCGATCCTTGCGCACTGGTTACGGTGGACGGGGGGGACGGGACGCCATAGCAACGAGCACGTCCTTCTCGAGTACGAGTACGAGAACGTGTGTCAGTATATGTGTGTGTGTGTGCCTTTGGTGTGGTGTTTAGGAAGGAAGAGAAGCGTCCAAAACGGTTGATCTCTCACAGTATTTCGTCTTTTTCTTGCTCCAACGGGGAGGGAGGGTGGTAGGAGAAAGGTAGAGGGCACTTTCTTCGTCTTCGTCGTCGTCCAACACCTTCCTTTGCCTTCCGTGTCTCCCCTTTCCGCTCCTTGGCGTGCAATCGGCCGAAATCGTTATCTTCGTTTCCTTTGTTCCGAGCGCAATTGCGAGCGACCGCATCCCCACTCCCCCCAACCCCGCAACCCTCCACACCCACCCCCGGTTAAGGTCCGGTGTGTGTACTTTCAAGATGGCGACGGCGACGGCGGCGGGGAGACGAAGGATGTGAAGGTCCGGCTTTTGGCAAACTCTCCACTCCACACTCGACCACCTCACTTACCGACCTTTTTGCCAATAAAACAGTGTGTGTGTGTGTGAGAGAAAGAGAGAGAGAGGGGTAGTGTTTTTGCGAGTGTATGCGTTGGTCCGGTTTGGTACTCCCGGATTGTGGCCCCGGAATGTGTTGTGTGTGGTGTTGAATGTGGTGATGGCCACAGCACTTGGCAGGAACAAAAGGACGAAAGGAAGGCGGGAAGGAAGGAAGGAAGCACACAGTCCTGAGACGAACCTGTGCCGTCCGGACCAGTGGTCAGTCGAATCCTTTCGAGCGGAAAAAAAACGCCCCAAGAAAGTACCCCCCCCCCCTCCCCCGGCCCACTTTCCACCCACATGGCCACAGTTTCCCACGGACCCCCCACCGGCACTGGGCGGGCAGTTTTTCATTCTTTCTGTCCATCGCGGCGCGGCCTGGCCTTCGAGGAGGCCATAAATTCGCTTTTCACGTCGCCCTCTCTTTCTTGGGGACGCTCTCTCTCCTTCGCTCTCTCCTTTTTGTTGTATCGATTGGATCAAATCGATCGAACGGTTTCTCGCCTCTTCACACACTCGTTCTTCCTTCCTTCCTTCCTTCCTTTCGACTGGTCTCATCGTTTATGGCCGGTGGGTTCGAGGGTCCCGGGTTTTACCCGTTTTTTCCGATGTCCCGAGTCCGATGTGCTGCTCTCTCATGCGTAAGCATAACCGGAAGGGGGGGGTGTAAAGGACAGGAAGGGAGGGCTCTTCAATATATGGCTCGATCGGTGGAGTGGCGACCACGTGCTCGAACTCCCATCGAGTGTGTGTGTGCGTATGTGTGTGATGATGGGTGCTGGACCACCGTACCGGGCAGACCAGCAGCAGGACATCACTTGCTGCGAAAAACATCGCATCGCATACGATTCCGACCGACTGTCTGTCTGTATGTACGTGTGCACACGCGTGTGTGTGTGTGTGTGGGTGTCTAGTTTGGAGCTGGACATCCTTCTTACGAAGCATCCCAGAGAAGCAGCAACGAGAGAGAAAGGGCAAGGGGATTGGAATTGTCCGATTTATTTGTCCGTCCGATTGACGGTCAGCTCTCTCTTTCTCTTTCGCGCTCTCTCTCTCTCTCTCTCTCTCTCTCTCCGAAGAGCTCCTTTCTTCGAGCGACACATGGAGGGAAGATGAACGGGGAGAATCCCACCTCCCGCCGCTTCAAATGTCTATTTGTATATGAAAAGAATGGACACACACCGAGACACTCCGAGCACTCGCCGGCGTCCAGTGGCCAATATGAAGGTGGGGGGTGGGAAGAAAAGAAAAGACAAACAACTCTCTCGATTCCGATTGTCCGATTGTTCGGGCGGCCGGGAAGGGGGGCGGGGGTGGTGGTGCTGCGAGCATTGAAGTGAGGATTTGCATATCACATATCAAAAACGATTCATTCTTCTTTCACCGGGAGCAGGAAGGACCGTTCCTGGATCTCCAGCTCCAACTGGAAGGTTTTCAGTGGAGCATCTTGAGCGTATCCCGGAAAACGGAAAAGGGGGATAGAAAGGTGGTCCGAAAGGGGGGTGAGTTATTTCATTTCAGCACCCCCCCGCCCACTCCCGTCCTTGCGTACGTTTGACTGTTGGCTTGTTTGTATTGGTAATGGACAGTGCTGTCCGGTGGAGCGGAAAATATGAGAGAAATTGTAGAAAAACAGTACAAAAAAAACCCCCCTGACCTGACCACACACCCACACACACACACGTATGGAGCTGGCCCCAAGAAGGTGGATTATGCAAACGATTTTTCAATCTTAGCTCGCTCACACATCCTCACAGCAGCTACTAGCAAATGGAGAGCAACGAGAAGGAAACCAAAGAACACAATCAAGAAGCGCCATTGGTGGTGCATTAGTTTTAGCAACAGAAAAAAAAGGAAAAGAAAAACGGATGAAAAACCCCCGGACGCAAAGTTTAAGGCGCCGCCATGGCTTTTAACAACTTTCCTGTTTTCCTTCACGACCACCACCACCAGCAGCAGTGCGGTTCGGCTCGGCACAAATAAGCGTTACGTCAGTTTGCAAAAAGGGTTCGCCACTCGGACCTTGGCCAGATAATGCAGCCTTTTTCTATTTCTTTTTGATTCCCTGGTATTAGTACCGGTGCTGGTGCAATTTCATCGATTCGTAACCGGGTGAGTGAGAGGGTTACGTGTTGCAACGACGACGACGGCGGCGATGGCCACTACGATGCAGTGCAGCAATGCGATTAGAACAGTGTGCATGCAGCCGCATGCAGGCAGCTGACCTCTCTGGATGATCCTAATCCTAGCAAGCGGCACCGATTGCACAACGCAGCGCCAGTGCGTTGCAATGTAATAAGCACGATTCGGTAGCATTAGTTTGGTTTGGTTGTTTGGGAAAAGGATTTTGTATCGTGCTAATTATAGGAAAAAGTGTAAACCCATACAAGCCACGTAACGTTATTCAAGCGAATTTCGAATGCCAGAGATTTTGGGTTAACCGCGTTGCTCCCGTTGATTAGCTACCGTGCACTGTGCGTGTGTCCGTGCTTGTGCACCGTTTTTTGAGGTTATGTGTTCCCGGGAAACACACCCCTTCTCATCCCAAATGACGCACCGCGATTGCGTCAATGTGCATCCTGGATGGATGATGTTTTTCATTTGAAAAAAAAGGTAACAAAAAATCTCGCACCAGCATTATTACCTAACCGACCCGGACCGGCGGCAGCCCGGCTCTCTGCAGTGCAACGAAATTAGGTTAGAATAATTTCGGGGAAATCGGAAACCGGGAGCCCTCTCGCGCAGCACTTGTCCATTAGTGTCAATTATGATTTGCGCATTTGCACCGGACTGGACACTGCCATCTGCCAGTAATGTTGGCCCCGAATGGCAACGAATGATGCTAAACACACGCATCACCACCACCCAGTAGGTGATCAATTTTCACACCATTTTACGCCGCGCACCGCGCCGAAAAGGTCCTCTTTTGGCTCACCTCCGGCCTCCGGCTGTCGGTGTGTTTGGTGGGCTAATGTTAACACAACCCATCCCCTCTGTCCACCCCCCCCCCCCCCTCTTTCAACAAGTAATGCAACGATGCAACCCCCTTCCACCCCCCGGGGGTACGTTAAAAACCACCCCCTGCCCCAGCGATGCGCTCGAAGCTCATTATCTAGTAAAATATAATGCAACCCAATAATGGCCCCTATTACGAAAAAGTCGATAACGCTATCGATCGACAAATTAATCGACTCGAATTTCAGATGAACACAATCGATATCGAGTCGATAACGCGGAGCTGCTCGAAAGCAGGCAATACGTCAAAAGTTGTTTAAATTCACAGTTATTATAGAAAAATTTGTAGAAATGCTGATGATCGGATGCTGATCTGCTGTCTTTTTGATTAATTTTATAATCTAATTCATGTTTAATCATGTATTCCATGTTTTTTCATGTTCATTTTCATGTTTTTTTTGGTGATGTATTTTAATATTCCTTCTCGATATTTCGATCGAGAGGGGGGATTTTCAGAACGTTTACCCTAGCGATGGGTCCTCTGGTAGTTAACAGAAACCGTGATCTAAGTTTTGCTAGGACGATGTGGTGCAGGTGTCTGTAGTTTTCCGCAGTTAGCTCTGTGAAGCTTGTAGGCGTTTACTGTTGACGACGCCGAATTTGACTTTTGATTCTTTCGATGGTCTTCCGACGTGATTACTGGAGCATTAAGAAAGCCAGCAATCGCCATGTCACCGCATCGAAGCATCCGGTTGGCTAATCGCGAAGGTTCTACAAACAGCCGCATATGCGCAATCAAAAATCGATGGAAATTACATTGCATTCCATGCAGAATTAAGCTTTGATTGGTTTAAAAAATATCTGCTTTTAATAAGAGCTTTTCGCTGCTAAATTATAGGAAAAAAATTTTTTTGATGCGAAAAATATTTTTTAAAAAGGGGGCAAGACAGGGAATATCAAATAAAACATTTAAGAATGTTTTCCTTCATCCTAATTAACATTTACATGCTTTAAAACTACCATCTTCCAACCAAAAACAGCGTTAAAGATGAACTATCGACGCTATCGACTGCTCCGGAGCAGTCGATAACTAATCGATCGATAAATGTGCGTTCGCAATGCCATTTTGTCGATTGACAACCAAACTGCTCGAAAAAATGTATGGGATGACAGTTCGAGTCGATTATTTCCTTATCGATCGACAAGCGGCTTTATCGATCGACAAGGAATGAACCAAAATGAACAAAAATGACCAAAAGTTCATCCCTTGTCGATCGATAGCGTTATCGACTTTTTCGTAATAGGGGCCAATGTTTGATGACGAGCCACGACCACCACCACCACCACCACCACCATCAGGGGGTGATGATAATGGTGCTGGTGCCATTAGAAAATTGGTCATGAGCTAGCACGGACCTGTGTTTGTGTGAAGTCATTACGGGGAGGGGTCATCCCGTCAATCCTGCCTCTCCAAGGGAAGAGGGTAGAGAGAGAGAGAGAGAGAGAGGAACAAGGCAAATATAGTTTTGCAACATTGTTAATGCTTCAATTACTACTGGAATGCCGCTGGCACGATGCTGCTGCTGCTCGCGCTCTAATGCACTCCACGTACCATGTTGCCTTCCAAACGCTGTTGCCTTCCAAAAAAAAAAAAAGGCAAACCAGAGTTCAGCGAATGCCATCGAAATGAGCAGATGCACCGCGAGGTGGGGGCACTCCTTCATTCCGTTTTCCCGCTTCCAAGCACATTAGCATTAGTAGCGGCTTTGCGGTTTGGTTCATCGACACATACGCGCCCATCGCCGGATCGATCGATGCTGAATGAGAGAACGTTGGCCACACGATAAACGGCGAGCGGTAGCCATGGAGCGGGTGGTGCGGGAGTGTTGTTAGCATTACTATTAGAACTATTAATATTATCATTATTGACATCAGCAAACACTCGCGCGCGCACACACACACACACACACACACAGAAACACATGCGCTTCTGTGAAAACCATCAACGCAAATGAAGTTTGAAGCAGCACCACCACAACAACAATAATAGTGGCATCCGGGAGCTAGGTTAGTGCCATCTCCCTCGGCATCCCATCCTTCAAACCCTCGAATGTCCTTTTTGGATCTAGTATTCTTTTTTTTCGTGTCGCAAACACAGTAATGAGTGTTCAAGAGCGAGCCAAAAAAAAACAAGAAGATGCAAAAAGATGGCTAACGGGAGCAGTGAGTTTACGGGGGAGGGGATGGGTTGGGGTGCAATTATGTTATGTCATGATTTGTGAGCCACCCCCTTTCTCAACCACCCCTTTGTGCCCGGATCCTTGCACCGAGAGATGTTTATTGCGCGCTGGCAGCAAGCGGCGGTTATCTCCACACACACACACACATACATTCTTCGGCCTATATACATATCTATCTATGTACGGTGGTCGACAGGCGTGTGATGAGTTGGAGACCGGAAACATAAAACTACCCCCCGCACAGGGACCACCCAGCACAGCGGCACCAGCCCGCCCGGTTTGCATGTATCGTCATCCTTCAACACCACCACCACCAGCACCCACCAGCGGGGGGTGGGCAAAATAGCTTCCCATCCCCGGGACTAGCCCCGGGTCTGTGTAACCATAATGGCTGTCACTCGGTTGCCTACCCCCCCGGGCGGTTGTGCACTTCATTTGTATTAATTTTCCATTTAATGATATTTGATATGGTGTGTAATGGCAGTCGCCAGCATTTTGCTTCCATGCCATCCTCGTTTTTTTTGGGTTTTTGTTTTTGTTGTTGTTCATCGGGATGCGTGTGTGTGCTAATTTCACGTGGCCACATAAACCGATCCAACCCCAAAAAAAACCCGATAGTACCAGAACCTCCTCCTGTTCCTCCTCCTAATGGCCTTCTGTGGTACGCCGTGCATGCACGGTGCGGTATTTGCCTGCCTGTCGCTGACTTTTTTGTGCACAGATACAGATCACCATGGTTGGTATGTGTGTAAATGATGCAACACAACGCCACACATACCTGGCCACGTATGATGGAGAGGTGGGGCGGTTAGTGGATCCCTGAAAGGCTCAAAGTTTTATGCAACACGCCACACGGTCGCTCTCTAGTTAGACAACTGTCCCCCGGTGGTATTACGAGGATGCAGTTGCATGGCGCGCTGATTTGTCCAACTATTTCCAGGACAGGAGGTTCTGTTCTTGTTTTTTTTTTTTTGCTTGCTCTTCTATTATTTCCATTTTCAAAATGGCCTCCACACGCACTCAGGAGTAGCCACAGATCTCCTGGACACCAGGGCACCGGCATTGCAATGCCTACTCGGTCGGATTATTTTATCTTTCACTTTTTGCTCAACTTGAAGAAAAGGAAGAACAGAACACCAGAAATCCAAAGGCCAGCAAAGGTGTCCAGCCCTGGTCCTAGGTCCTGTGGGGTGTTCATTAGCGCTTGCCAGTGTGCGTGTGTGTGTGTGTGTGTGTGTGTGTGTGTGTGTGTGTGTGTGTGTGTGTGTGTAGTGGTGCAGTCTCTCACATCAAAACCTTCTTCGACTCTTCCTCCGGATGTGTACCCTTTGTTCCTTCGTTGGGTGGAAAGTTTGAGACTTTTCTTTCCCGGGTACCGAACGGACAGGCCTCCACCACCATCACCACCAACTTGTCCCTCGTCCTCGACCGGACAAGTTTTGCCCAAGAAATTCCTCCCGCTGTCTTGTTACCTCCACCAACTTCCGACGGGAACGTTGGAATAAATTTCGAATTTTAACTCCAACTTCTCGACCTGACATGCTAAATAATGGACACACTCTGCCTACCCGGGGCACGATGGTTGGTTTGGTTGGTTGGTTGGTTTTGGTTACTTGTGGCCAGCCCTTCCTTCCATTCCGGGGGCACATCAACACCTTCCCCGCCAGCCTCCTGTGTGCAAGACGTTTGGTTCCGGTTTCCATACACTTTTCCTTTAGAAAAAGAGAGAGAGAGAGAGACAAGTGTAGCATGGACCGCCGGGGCCCATCTTCCGGGACATCTTCATACTGGTTGCTGGTCGGTCCCTTTTTTAACGGACCTACCACTTCCACTACGAACTACGAACCAACTAACGCGGCCGCCTCCGTTCCTATCGGTTTCCGGAGATCAGCTTCAAAAGCCAGCGCAGGGAACGAGATAGAGATGAGCTGGCTACCACCACTACCACCGAGTACCCGTCCCCCCTCCTTACACCCCTCCTGCACCACGGAGCTCGTAATTAAACAATCCTTGATAAATGTAGTATCGCCTATTTGCATACACATCTCTTCTTACATTATAATTATACTTTCGGACAACACCAGCCACCAAGCAAACCGACCAACCGTTGGGTCAAGTTTTCATTAAAAACTAGCTCATCCTCCACCACCACCATCCCTTTCTCCCCCGTTCGGAGGGGTCAGGGGATGTCCTACCATGTAGCACTCAGTTGTCGACTTAGTTGGACGCCACACTCGACTCGACATCCTCAGACGCTCCGATTTACACACAGCAGTGCCTTTGGTTAGACCACACTAGGGGCTACGGGGTTTATGGGGTTGTTGGTTTGTTTAGATAAGGTTCTTTTTCCCTGTACCCTCTCTAGCACTCTCCTTCCAACCACTCCGCATTCAAATAGTAGTAGACCCCCTGGAGCTGGGGCCGTTAAGAAGAAGCTTCGGCCACGGCTTCTTGAACGGGAGGCTGGCACCTCGAACTGGGCCGAATGCGGGCCACCACAAATCTGATATCCAGGCTGTATGGACGCTTTGCTTGCATGAAGGACGCTGGAGGCTGCGGAGGAGTCATTTTAAAAGGCACAAAAGGTCCATCACGACCAGCCAGATGTGTGGCATTTAAGGCGAAACCCCCCTCATTCGTACCCTACAGCATCGCAATCCGAGGAGGGAGCGGGGCGACCTTATTTATGAGTTGCTTACCATACTTACGGAGGAGAC
>NC_064874.1:80566056-80576056 GCF_943734745.1 Anopheles darlingi | reverse complement strand
TGGCCTCCCTTGAGAGATGCTCTTCGGGAACACAGGAACATGCCTCTCAGTGCGGTGTCGGTGTGCCTCGTATGGCATCCTGGGGCCAGTGACTGCCCCTTACCCCAGGTGACCATAATCAATTGGATTTGAAATTTTGCAATATCCGTCGTCGAACCGAACCGACGTCGAACGAACAACGAAAAAGATCATTCCCACTCACACATGCCCATCTGTGTGTGTGTGCGTGTGTGTGTCAGCACTTATGATTAGAAGGACACGCACACTCGTTGTTAGCACAGAAGCGAAAAGAAGAACAAGGCGAAGAGCCGGTGGTGGTGGTGTTGTGTCGGTGAAGTTTCGATTGATATTTCCATTATTAAAACGGCAAGCTGATGCCGATGCCGATGCTGCTGTTGCTGTTGCTGTGGCTTTAGGAGAGTAATGCTCACCAAGAGGAAAAGAGGAAGCCAGCAGGATCGTCTTCCCTGGAGACGGCGATTCACGGCGCCAAACACACACACACACATGCCATGGACAAGGGGAAGATGATGCCCGATAACAAGCACTGGGAGCAACCGAAGACATTCATCATGCTGCGTGTGTTGTGTGGCCGGGGGGGGGGGCTGGTGTGGAAAATTGGAAATCAACCCCCAGTGCGGAGTTTACGTCTTTTCTATCGAGACGAGGCGAAGGAGAGGAACAACCCGAAGAGAACTATCCAACCACACCACCATTTGGCGACGTAATGAAACTTTATCGAGCTCCCTGGCTCCCTTTTATTCCCCCCGCTAGTGGTGTTTGAGGCCCGCGAATGAGTTATTCATTCACCAGTGTAAACAGTACCCCAACCCCTGAGCCCCGTGCGCGCTCGCGCGTGTGTGTGCGTGTTTGCGTACGTAAACACCGATGTATCATGCGGTGTGGTCATGTTGACGGTCCTGCCGGGATCCCGGGGCATCAGGGCATCATGTATATGTAATTTTACGCAACTTCTTCTTCTTCGTCTTCTCATCATCTAACCCCATGGCTGTGGTGGCATTCGAGGGAGGGGGGTGTGTCTGAGATTTGGACGGTAGGGGTATTACGACCATCCGGGAAAACCGGGACCCACCGAATTACCGGGGCGACGCGGATTGTGGACGCCATGGCGGAAGCAGGAAGCTAATAAAATTTAATTACCCGAGCCTGAAGACTGAAAGAAAGCTCTCTGGCAGCCCTGGAACTCTCAGTGAAACTACTATTACTACTACTAACACTAGCGCGTTGATCCTGACACGGTCTAGCACTGATTTAACACCAAGAATGTAATGAAAGCGTTACTAGTCTGTGTGGGTGTGTGTGTCCGTTGTGACAGTTAGTGCTTGCATTTGGCAGCCACGACGGCGACGACGACGACACATTTGGAAAATGCATTTTTATGGTGACAGAGATCCCTCTGGTGGCCGGCAGATGGCAGGGGAGATAAACAACCCCATTTTGGTTAATTAATTTTGATCGCGCTGTGCCATCACACGCTGCGTATGTAATGCTGCTCTAACGGTGTGCGTTCTGCGTGCGTGATGCGGTTCCACTGAGTTCATTACTGGATCCCGATCTCGATAAAGAAAAAAAAAACAACATGGAACAGGGCAAATGACTAACCGGCACTCACTGGCCTGCTGGTATCGATTAAGCGCAGCAATAACGAGCAAAGAAAGAGACTCCCCTCTCCCCTTTTCTTTCCTCTCTTCTCAACACACACACCGACACACACTGACTGGTCAATCTACATTTTAAAAGAATTTCCAATGACTCAACGCAAATCGGACGCCATTGATCGTCGTCTCGACAACGCTCCCGGAAGTCCTGCGTGATGTGAAGTGTGGAGTGGCGGAGAGGAATGAAACCCGTGGAATAATCCAAAATTCATACCGAATGAAATAAATAGCAACAAAAAAAAAGTATATACCATCACATTGGACGCAATCTTCAATGTCCGGTCAATGGGATTGCGTGGATTTTAGGGTGGAAGGGAGGGGGTGGGGGTGGGTATGGCCGACTTCCGAATTTGCCGAAAGCGTCTGGTCATCGCCGAGTGCTGCAGTGAACCCATCTGACCCATCAATCATCAGTTCCTTCGCCAAGTGGGGGGCTAGTTGGTGTTGGTGCTGGTACAACAATGGAAAATCGGATAAATCCGATCCGGGACCTCGAGCGCTCGAGCCGCGTGTGGTAAGGACACTTATAAGGTTAGGTCCCGGCCTCACCTCCTCCCCATCATTTGGTCATCCGTTAGACCTGGGGTAGTTTTTGATCGATTTTTTTTCCCGAGGCAGAACTTAGATTTTCCATCCGCCTCAGCATAATATAATGCTGCTGCATTGTATGTGGCCATCGCTGCGAATTGCGAACCGTTAGCTCAAAAGCGGAGCTCCGTTTTCTTCCGTTTTTCCTTTTTTTTCCTTTTTTGGTCCACCGGAGATGAAACTGAAAAATGAACCGTAAACAGGACATCGTGGACAGTGGAGCGAAGCGCTGTTTTTCTTATGCTGCGGGGCCTGCCCGGCCGGGCGGCCGCTTTTGTCAGTAACTGCTAACTCAGCTTGGAGACTTGAGATGGAAAACATATTACCAAGCGGCTTTCCTTGTGTTGTGGCCTCTCGATGGGGTGGCCGACCATGATGTCCATGTCTTTACTCTGTGTATTCACCTTCACCACTACCACCACTACGGACCTGAACGAAAGGCTGTTCATGAAAAGGAGATCGAGCGAACTAAGTGGATGTTGTCCGGCCGAGTGAATGGAAGCGACGCCAATACGAAGTCCCTCAGCTGGCCAGTTCGGTCGACAGTTTTTTTGCACTTTACACAACCCCACACACGGAATGTCCTGGTGGAAAGATGGATGGCGGATGACTTAATGCATACACAGTCGGGTGTTCTTCCTACACTGCTCGTCGAGCGAAAAAAGTCTTCGATTGAAACGTCACTGTCGCCGTTCACTTCCAGAAGAACTGGAAGATGGAAAAGAAACTACCGCAAAAGGAAACAAGAAAGTTGCATAACAACTGTCCAAGCTTCATGGAAAGGTTAGAACGGTTGGAAAAGTTTTGTCCGTGTCCGTGTCCGCGCCGCAAATACAAACATTCGTCGACTCCTGCTCAGCTCGTCGTCGTCGTCGTCGTCGCTACAATTTTTGCGACCAGAGACAGAGCAGGAACAGGAGGAACGACTTTTCACATTATGGCAAACAAATTGCGCATCCTCGGGCTTGGGAACAGCCGAAAAATGTCGGTTGGTCGGTTAAACGATGGTCCCCGGCCGGGGCTAGGTAGGCCGGCCTCGGTAATGGCACTTGAATCGTGGTGCGGCACGCCCCGGTTCCCATCCCCATCCCCATCATGGACGAAAAGTCATGGTTGTCGTGGTCACACCACCATCACCACCACCACCAAACGAATAGTGGAGGGAAAATTATTACAAATTTTTATTATTTATTTATTGCGAAACTTTTTTGCTGCGCTTCCTCCCTCTCGCTCTAGTTGTGTCTCTCTTCTCTCTCTCTCTCTCTCTCTCTCTCTCTCTCTCTCTCTCTCTCTCTCCTCTCTCTCTCTCTCTCTCTCTCTCTCTCTCTCTCTCCTCTCTCTCTCTCTCCTCTCTCTCTCTCTCTCTCTCTCTCTCTCTCTCTCCCACATCCTCTTCCTCGGTTGTGTCCTTACAACTGCTGTTGCTGCTGCTGCTGTTCGCGCAGACAATTGAAAACTGTGTGTTGCATGTGCCTCGTGGCTCGTACCTCGTGCACACCGGCACACCGACACACACACACACCGACAGAGGCCCACCGTGTCGTGAGAATGTTTCCTGCCTTCACTCCGCCTTTCACTCCCATCGTCATCGTAACAATCGTAGCACAAAGTGTCGTTACGAGTGTTGCTCCGTTCGTGGCTCTCGCTTCTCGTAATTTATTTCCAGGGCCGGGGCTGGGCGTTGGGAAGTGAACAGGTGAGACCCGGAGCCTCTGCCAGTTGCTAGTTAAAGGTTAAAATTAGAATGAAACTATGTACCAGCAGCAGCAGCAGCGGCAGTGGCAGCAACGTACCTAGAACCGACATTTAACCGGAACAGGCGAGCGCAAATGCTTTGCAATCAAAATGCGTCATGCGCCGGCCAGAAGAAGGGAGAAGGGCGGGGGTGGTTTTTAATCCCTCCTCCTCCTCCTTCTGTCCCCTCCGGGTTGTTCTACTTTTCCGCTTTCCCCGCACCCCTACCCGGGGTGGGGGGACCACTCATCCATTATCAGGCTCTAATACGCATCAGTTGCCGTCGGTGGTGCTGGTGCTACTGTTACTATTGTTTTTATTCGCATTAAAAAGCAATCCTCGACGGCAGCAGCAGCAGCAGCAGCAGCAACAGCAGCAGTAGCTCCACCACGAGCCAGAAAGTCGACCCAAACGGGTGCCAAAGTTTTGGCTTCCTCTCCACCACCACCACCAGCACCAGCAGCACCAGCACCTCAGTGAACCCAGTGGCATGTGCGCCGAGCGTCTGGTACGGTGTCCTTCGAGAATGTCACCACGAGAGCCGTGATGGCGGCGGCGACGTCCCCGTTTCCCTGGGCTTCTTCACTGTTGGGCTTCTTCAATCGCGGGCGCGCTCGCAATGGAGGCGCATGGTAGTCGAGCTTTCCGCGCCTCGCTCTCTCTGCCTCTCTCTCTTTCACGCACACCACCATCAAAACGGGAGGGGAGGGACCAAGGGACTGGACTGGTGAACCGGAGCACCCGAACCGAAAGTTGGAAGACATTAAAATCCGGTTTAAATGTTTTATTACGCTCAATAATGAGCAAAAGTCAGTCGGCCCCAAAAAACCGACGTTTGCTGGCGGTGAGCGACGAGGGGAAAGGGACGGTGGCCATTACTACCAGTCGCTGCCCATTTTCCTGGGCAGCGACATGCTATGCCAACGGACATCGTGAGTTATGAAACTGGACCTGGCACCAGCCGGTAGCCAGCACTCGCTCATCATTCCGGTCAGTGAGCATCGTTTGTGTGAGTAACACCGAGTAACTAATCGGCTAACAAATGTTACCTCGTGTGCGTGCCAAAAGGAACTGCAAAAAGGAAATTCCCCTTTTTTCATTCAAGATCCAGAGACGTCAATCGACGTACAATCGATCAATTGCAGTGTACTCTCTCTCTCTCTCTCTCTCGGGGGACTCTCTGTGGTAGGGGATTTATGCAACATTATGCACCGGCATGATGCTACGATCCTGCAACCCATCCGGGTTCGTCGTCGGTTCCACCCTTTTTAATGGCGAATAATATGTTTGTGCTCGATGCGAGGCTAATAATAGCTGCAACGCGCACTAACACACACACCTCTCGGGATGGATTGTGTGTCAGTTATCTTTGCACCTTGCCCGTCGTACCACCACCGGCTGCACCACAGTTTTCGCGGAGATTCTAAATTCATTCTCCTCCTTCTCGACGACGGTAATGGCCGCGGCACGACGCAAACCATATCCGACCGACCGACCGACCGACCGACCGTGCAAACGCATCCGAATCCAGTCGAAGGTCGAAAGCATTAACGGTAATGTCGGCTGCTGGCTGGCTGGCTGGCTGGCCGGCTGGTATGGATGGGCATATGCGCCAGGCCAGGCCACGGCCACGACCACGGCAGGCGAAGAAGAAGCAACGCCTCTTCCTCCACCGAGAGGACAGTAAATTAGAGAAGGTCGAGTGGAAAGAGTGCTGAGAGGGGAGGGCCAAGGGATGATGATGCATCGCATAAAATTGCGCCTGGCACAAAACACCGCACTGCACTGGTCACGGTGTGCACGATGCACGGTGCACTGCCGGATGCCAGGGAATCGGAGAATGCAAATCACTCACACGGGGCCACGACGACGACGACGACGGTCACGACGATGATGATGATGATGCTGATGGTCGTTCGTTAAGTGCAATGGCGCAGTGAAGTGTGTACCGAGGCCCGGATACGGAATGGTTCGGTCCGCAGCACCGCACCGCACAGTATTGCGGATAATTGGGTAATGTACGCGCGCGATGGTTTTGCACCGATTTCATCGACCGTTCCGACCGCGGAACCGGGACCGTCGGGATCCTTCTTGCAGACAACCGTATCGTTTGGGGTTTATACCGAGGCTTGTACCGTGGTGGCCGTGGTGGCCGAGCATAAATCAGTTGGCGCATGGACATGAAATTATGATCCTTTCTCCAAAAATGCCACGACGAACGACGGTGCAGCGACCAAATTTTAGAATGGCCACGCACCACACGAAATCTCTTGCATTGCCGATGCCACAATTACAAACAGACGCGCGTGTACGAGGCAACAACAACCCCCCTCTTGCGTACCATGCGTCTCCATCCGGTCGCGACGAGAACGAGGACGAGGCCGGCGCCATTTTGAATTTTCCTTGAATTCATTAATTAATGAAATGTGTTTCGGTAAGTGCCATTAAACTCTAAGCAATCGTCCGCAAATGGTAACAATCGCAAGCGCAGCAGCGAGCGGCAAATAATAAAATAGAGCAAAACAAAAAATAATCCAAAACCCCAACCCTCGGCGGGGTGCCGGTTTTATCCCTTCCATCCCCATCCATCCACCCCCTGGTGGGACGGAGACGGGGTGGGCAATGTTACGCACATTAAAAACGCTGGAACGCTTCTGCGTCTTTCCGCGTCATCCTACTACCCCTACCCCCCACCACGTCAGCTGGCCGAACAAGTACTAGAAACAGCCCGCCCGCCCGCCCCGTACTCTCTTCCTGCACCTCCCATTCCATTCCACGGAAGGTGGTGGCCAGTGCCATTGTTTTATTACCCCTTTTTCTGGGGGTGGTTCCGGCGACAAGGGTGTGCCAGGGTGGGCTCGGTGCAGCATTCTGCCACGCCATGGATCCCGCTTTGCATAACTCGGGCTTCCCTCAAGCACTCCCCCCATCCCTTCATTTCTCCCTTCGTTTAGATAATATTTATAGAAAGTAAGCTCGATAGGGGGAGAAAGAGAGAGAGAGAGTGAGAGAGAGTGAGAGCGAGGAATTTACATAAAACTACTTTTCATTTTTTGTGTTTTGTTTTCCCTGTGAAGTACTCGGCGAGCGGCCGTTCGTTTGGTTGGCTCTCGAGCGCGGCCGTCGACGTAATCGAAACCGGAAATAGACTAAACTGTTCCTCCGTGAGTGAGTGAGGGAGGGAAGGGTGGGCCCAGCACCACGCAATCCTCTGTGTCACTGTCTGGACTCCAATATTGATGAGCAGAGTGACAGGGCGGCCAGTTGATCGTTTTTCCGGTACTTTTCCCGCACGGCACTTCGGCGCTCCGTGCCTATTACCGCCGGCCAGTCAATCAAATAATTTTGCCGCACCTTTCGCGCACCGGCTTCGGGGGGGGGTTCGGGAAGGGCACCCTCCCTCTGGAATGGAAAGTTATCGTTCTTCCTCCTCCGCTCCCGCTCTCTCCCGCACCGCTTAATGGCGCGCGCACAACAAGCGCGCGAAGCGTTGCGTGTCCTTCCCGAGGGAGAAGAAGAACTACGGACGACTCTCCGACTCCTGTCGGGCGCATCGAAGGTTAATGGTGACCGGGAGACCGGGAAACTGGGAGAAATAATTCATTTCCATTCCTTCGCTTCGATACTGTCGTGTCTCGCGCGCCATCCTTACCATTCCGGATGTTTGAGTTCCGGATAATGGACGCTAAAAACCCGGGGGCGCATGATAGTTGGATACCGCCGGCAGCGGGGCCGGGCACTGCGGTCCGTTTCACTACTTTGTTCACTCGATTTGGTTTGTTGTTTTCTTTTTTGGCATTAATTTTCCAACCAGAAAATTTTTGAACTCAACTCCCCGATAGGTAACTTATGGTACGCTGCGCATACGATAGTGTGATGTGTATGTGTGTGTTGTTACCCTTTCTTGGATTTTCTTACGCGGATTTCCCGGGAGTTTCGGATTTCCGTGCTCCCTCCTTCCCCTCCCATTCTTCGGTGGGAATATTATTTTGAATTCCATGATTTATTGCACGCAAAAGCCATTGCCTAACGGTTATTACCCGTGGCCGCCGTCCGCGTCCGTGGTGAATATTGAAGGATTGAAGCCAAGGGTGGCCGGACGGGCGGGCGCACGGACCTTTTGGAAAATCGTTCGCCTCCACTTTTCGCTATCGCGAGCCAACGATCAAAGAACCGCCACAACGCGACGGAGGGAAGCGGTCATGGTGGGTAATGTTGTTATTAACGAGAGAGGTAAACCCACCACCAGCTTCCCCTCCCCCTTGGCCGGAAAAACGGAATCTATCTCTCCCTCTCTCTCTCACACACACACACACAGAGGGGCCATCACGAGCCGATGGCCAACCCATTAGGCCATTTGTTTCTCCTTCTTCAAAGCGAAACAACCATAAAGCTCGTTTCAGTTAACCATTCCCTTGGTCTGCTGTTGCTACTTAGCCCAATCCGTTATCTGGTGCCTTGTTACCACCCCCCCCCTCGTTTACCACCCTCTACCACCCTCTACCCTCCGAGGCTGGCTGCACGCCATTCCACAGCCCACCACACCTCACTTAGCTTAGCGCTTCCTCGCTTCAGTGAGTTGGAAAAATTGGGAATTCGCGTACTCTCTCCCTCTCTCGTCCTCTCTTCCTCTCTCTCTCTCTCGTCCTCTCTTCCTCTCTCTATCTCTCTCTCTCTCTCTCTCTCTCTCTCTCTCTCTCTCTCTCTCTCTCTCTCTCTCTCTGACTCTTTCTGTGCCGAAATTTGTTTGTGTTTGTGCGCCAGGATCCTTGGATCGTTTAACATTTTCGACAAATCGTCTGCCTCTCCACGACACACGACACCGAACGTCCATCGAAGTCGCGAGTTGTAGCAGTGGTAGTAGTAGTAGTTGTTGTAGTGGTGGTTGAAGCAAGGAGCAGTCCCAAAAAGGTTCGTACTTAGCGAACCGATTGCTTAACTCCCCGGGTAATTACTCAGCAATCGGCCACGTACCGAATGAACAGACACACCAACAGGGGGCGGCCACGAAGACGCCTCACTATCACTGTGATAGCGGTCGATATGATCCCACAAACGGAACGAACAGCACTCGAGGATACCAAAAATTAATGGCCAAAGTTCCCAATTTATCCAGCATGGCAAAAGCCGGGAAACAAAAAACAACCTTCTTCTTCTTCCTCTTGTTGTTGGTTCCAATTTTAGAATTGAATTTACCGGTACACCGGAAGCCCATCCTGTGGGGGGGGGGGATGCTCGAGCAACAGCAACACCCCCTCTCACTATCTTGCTCGTGAATGTTGACTTTCTTCCCCTTTCCGATTTTGTGCCCGTGATCGGCTACCACTTTGGCTCACCGGACGACACCACTTTACGAAAAAAAATCAGCTAAAAACTTAAATCAATTGTTCTCCGGCCCCGTGGAATTCCTTTTAATTTCTAACTCGATAAATCAGAAGCGATTGTGTTGACCGCGAGACACACGCCAGGTTAGGCATTGGCGTAAGAAGGGTCCTACATGAGAACGTCTTTTAAAAAAAAGTGTTCCAAGGAACGCGCAAAAGTATTTTTAGCATCGGTACTCCATCATCAAGTGGATCGCGAGTCGCGAGCTAGTGATTGGAAATTCTAATCCGTTGACCATTGGACAAGCGACCAAAGTTCAGCTGCTTGAGCAGTTGATTAATGTTCACCTCCACGTAAACGTTTTCACATACCACGTGCACTGGTTACGTACGAGGAAACCCCCCCAACCAATGGCCACCCGAATGGCGAGCAAATGAACGAAAAAAAAACGCAAAAACTATTCGGTCTTCGCCACGACCACGAAATCAATTTCAACTTTCCCGGTAGGTAGAGGTCCTACGGTCCCTACCAGCCGGTCCTGCGTGTGCCAAATATTTAAACGGAACGGAAACGGCCACCACCACCACGGCCACGAGGCAAAGGGTTCCCAGGGAGGTTTGTTTCTCGCTTTTTTTTTGCGTTAATTATTTTTATTATTACGTCCTCACTCCCCT